>NC_138771.1:33559933-33577433 GCF_965119305.1 Pelophylax lessonae | reverse complement strand
ATTCACATTAGATTGCCCCCCAGTGCCCTTTCCTGCAGTTTTACTGTACTTTTTATGTATGTATATATATATATATATATATATATATATATATATATTTATATATACGTATATATATATATATATATGTATATGTATATATATATATATATATATATATATATATATATATATATATATACATACATACTTTAACTTATTTATAGTTTTTTATTATATTAAAATTTATGATTTTGTGTTTCAAACTTTATCATACCCAAGGTGTTATAAAGAAGGTTTGGGCTGCTCATTCTCAAGAATTGCATGCAAAATAATGGTACCGCTTTCAGCACCTAAAATCCGAAAGAATCATACCGCCAGGGAGGTTAAGTGAAGATTCTCAGCTCCTTTAGTAAATCAGCCTAATTTTCTTCTTATCCCTAATTCCTGTTATCCATGTAAAATAATTAAGTTTTTCAACTTATAAGCAGAGTTCTGCCAAATATTAGCACATCACGTATATTCCCATTTTTAATATTTTGCATCATGACATGATTATTTTGAATCATAACCTAAAAAAAAAATGTAAATTTAAAAAGAAATTGAGATTTAATTCCTCAATTCTTTTTAGCCACAAATCTGTTTAGGATTATTTGTTTTTGTTTTTTTGGTGTATATCAAGTTGCCAAATCGCAGTTTCCAACCAGGCCAGCTGCATTTTGATATAGGAATTTATTGAAGAACTGAAATTCATCTTCTATTCACTTCAAATTCCTATTCAGATTCAGAAAAAAAAATTCTATTTCAATAAATTTTACTGAAGCTGATTAGATATATGTGAGGAGAACACAGAATGAAAATTATTCCCCAGACGTTAGTTGGCAATCGGAAAATGATCCAGCTGTTGAAAGATTCTTTCCTGACCCAACGCAGATACATATGTACACTCCAGAATAGCTGTACACTACTGGAGATTATCACACAATACAGGCATTTTAGATGCAATTGTGGGATAATCTCTATGTGTATGGGGTGAAAACAGGTCTGTCACCACAGGCATCCACTTCCATAAAGATCAAATAGAATTTTTTTTTTTTTTTTTGTGCAATATTTTCAGTTCTACTGATATTGCAGAGGTGAAAAAAGATAATGCGTTGTTACTCTCAAAAGGCACTTAATAGTGGAAATAGTTGATTCAATGGGGACACCTGTTCGGTTGGCAACTGTCTAAGATTGGAATTCTTCTCACTTCGAGAGATTTCCTCTCAATTCCTAATTGCATCTTTAGTGCACAGACAATAAAAACATACTACAGTTTTTTTTACCCTTTTCAAACTCTATTCAAAACTAAATCAATTGCCTATACATACAACTCAAGAGTTTCCTAAATACTAACCTGTGACCAAGGTGCAGCGTGGTGTGGCGGGCAGTAAACATATAATGGTGCTTTTCCACTGCATGGAACCGAACGGTTCGGCTGTGCTTTTCCACTGCTGGTACCGCATGGTATGGTGTAGGAACGGTTCGGTACGGTACGGCGGCGATTTTCCACTGCATGGAACCGAACGATACGGCTCTCAAAAACAGTACCACCTCGATTGTGGTTCCAAGAGGTACCATACCCGGTACCATATCCCACAATCCTTTGCATGCAGTCACTACTAGCCACTGATTGGTCAGAGAATCCCACCCACCCCGTTGTTATCCCACCCACTTAACTTTAGTACTACTTCAGTGGAAAAGCAAACCATACCGTACCAAACCGAACCGTTCCAACACCGTACCATGCGGTACCAGCAGTGGAAAAGCAAACCGGGCCAAGCAGGGCCGAGTAGAGCCGAGCCGGTACTTGCAGTGGAAAAGTGCCAATATAGTCCAAGTCAGGCAACAAAGTTATATGGTAGAAAGGTTCAACTTATTCTGGCCCGGCATGTAGGCACACCCATCCGCAGGGCTGCTGTTAGAAATCACGGGGCCCCGTACAGCCTACCTCAGGGGCATAACTACAGGGGTTGCAATTGCAACCGGGCTCCATGCTCCAGGAGGCCTGTGTGGCTCCCCTGTACACCTGGATAGGAGGGGCGGCGGGGGCAGCATGTAGAGAAATCACTGTCCTCCTTTTTGCTCCTGTAGCTGCAGGAGGAAAAAGGAGGAGATTGGTTCCTCTGTATGCTGCCCCCGCCACTCCTCCTATCCAGTTCACTTGTGTTCTGCTGTCTCTGGACCCCTGTGTGCTCCCCCGCCACTACTGTGCTCCCTTCCCGCTCCTGCCGGCTGCTGCAGGGGATGTGTAACAATAGAGAACCAGGAAGGGGTCAGTAAATATGTAATTTACCAGCTCCTTCCTTTTCTGAATGGACAGAGTCATAGTTAGTGACGTTGTAAAAAATAAAACAAAATGATAAAAAATAATACAATTAAAATACCAAAAAAACTACTGACACCAGTGGGTGAACTTCCAGGACCGCAAAGGTCACACTTGCGATCGGGCCCTGGCATTCCACCACCATGGGGGGGCCCCAAGATGGCAGGAAGGGGGCCCACTGCAGAACTTGTGAAAGGGTCCTACTGCGGGACCATAATAAAGGGCCCAGAAACTAGAGTAAAGGGCCCCAGGATCAGTGGAAAGAGCCCCAGGCTTGAAGGGAAGGGCCCTGGCCAGGGGTCCGGGGGGGGGGGCCTTCATGGTTTCTTCTTGCACCAGGACCCTGAAGGTTCTAGTTACGCCTCTGGCCTACCTAGCAGCCCCCCCCCTCCCCCCGAACATATCAAGACAATATTTTCACTAAAAATACACTAAAATCTTAATTAGTGGACACAAACAAAACAGAGAACCTGTGTGAATTTGCCGTCTTTAATTGTTTTTTTTTTTTTTTTTTTTAATTATATATATTTTTTAAATATGTTAAACATACTTCCGGTTCCGGCGCCAGATGTGAAGGAGCAGGAAGTAGCGGCTCCGGGCGCGTCAGCATAGAAAACCGGCAATAGTCCCCGATCGGTGAGCCAGCGACTGCCCCAGCCACTCCGGTCACACGGGGTAACCTCTCATGGACAAATTTTTGCTCCACGGACCCTCTGTAGCTGCCTCCGCTGACCGCACGGACAGCTCTCCCGCCGGCACCCACACAGCCAAGATGGCGGAGGGCGCGCCTCAGATCCCCAGTCAGGCTGCCTCAGGACTCAGCTATGCTGCAGTGACGGCCGGCACAGACATCTCCTCAGCGGTATCACCCGACCACTATGCGGGTATCGCCCAAGCTGTGGCAGCCCTGCTCTCGCCCACAATAACGGCAGCTGTGGACAAGGCAATGGCTGCAGGGATAGCCCAGATCAGGAAGGATCTCGGCGAGCACGCGATGCGGCTCACTGAGCTGGAGAGCAGGGTCGCCGAAATTGAGGAGGAGACACAAGCTTCTTTTCATAAGGAAACTCATTTTCAGCAGACACAGCAATATCTTTTAGAAAAAGTGGATGATCTAGAAAACAGATCGCGTAGAAATAACTTGCGCATTATTGGTCTCCCGGAGTCGTATGGCACGGACTCCTTAATGGATCTGTGCTCTCAGCGTATACCTCAAGCCCTGGGTCTCTCCAATTTCTGCGTTGCGGAACGCGCACATCGGGTGGGCCCCCCCTCTAACGAGAGACGTACACCTCGCCCAGTTATTGTGAAGTACTTGAACTTTGCTGACAGAAATAATTTAATGAAATCTTATCGCAACTCCAAAGCTCTGCAACTTGACGGACACAAACTGCTGCTGTTTGCAGATTACTCCCAGGAGGTTTCACGCAGACGAAAAGCCCTACAGCCTGTCTGCAACGCTCTCTACCAACAAGGTATTAAATTCACCCTGGCGTATCCTGCTACGTTGCGGTTCACAGACTCCTCAGGTCAATCAAAATCTTTCACCCACCCGGACGAAGCTTGGGATTACCTAAAATCTCATCTCCGTGTGCCCATGGACACCTCCATGCCTCCCGGACATCACTCCGCCAGACCTCTACAATCTAGGGACCAACGGAGCCCTCGTCAGGAGCCGGCTAAGAAATTGAGACTCACGGACCTCTCTGGGAAGTTCACTCCTGCTTGACCACACACCCCTACTACGGATCCAGTCTTTGAGTTGCTATGTTCCCCCCTGAGTACTACTATCTGAGTTTCCTTTCGTGTCCCATTCCTGGGTGTCCCCAGGCTGATATTCTGATCTAGCTCCCTTATGCAAGATGTTCACCAATGGGACTCCCTCCCCCCACCCCACGAGTTATGCCTCCAATACCGGTTGATATGCCTTGGCCCTTTTGCGCTTATGTCTCCCAGGATGGCTACGTAAGCTGCTCAGGTTATATGTTTATTGCTTATGACTGTGCTTTCTTTATTAATTGATTTGCCATTGTTCCTTCTTCACCTCCTCATAGGGTGCTACCGCGGAATGTCTGCTCCACTTCTGTAAGCGTTGTCACCCTGCCTTTGGGTGCGCTGTGACGGACACTTCCTCTTCTCCATCAACAAACCGTGAGTGAGGTTGCGGGCACACCGCACGGGTCTGGGCCTGATATCCCCCGGTAGCGCTACTGTTGGGTGGTTGTTCACATGTGGGAAGAAGTGAAGTGCGTAATTCCTCTGACACGTAAGTGTCTTCTGTTTGTAATGTATTGTGCTGTTTTGCCTATGCAAGTTTTGCCAGTCCATTCTCCACTACCCCCTATTTCCCTGCCTCATTCCCTGACACACCCTTTCACCTCCGCACTCTTCGGACTCCGTAGACACAGTCCTGCTACTATACATACTAGTGTCAATATAATATGTGCTCCACTATTCTACTGTAGTACGCACCATGGTTAGGATAGTATCCTGGAACGTGAAAGGCCTACGCTCCCCCCATAAACGAATGGCGATACTTCGCCACTTGAAACGCCTTAAGACAGACATAGCTGTCCTTCAGGAGACCCATCTCCCTGAACAGGATTTCACCCGTATGCGTAAACTGTGGGTGGGCCAGGTTCTGGGTTCGCCTGCAGTTAACCGCAAAGCAGGGGTTCTCATACTCATAAGCAAACATTTTCCCTGCAAGATAGTATCTTCTCGTGTTGATGCGGAAGGTCGATTCCTCGCGGTCACAGTTTCTTCAGGCCAGAGAGACTGGGTTCTGGCGGCCACGTACGCCCCCAACTCACCTTCAAAGCAATTCTTCAATGAATTGGTCTCCAATCTAGCTCCGTTCCTACATGTACCCCTGATTCTAGCTGGCGATATGAACGCGGTTATGGATCCTAGGGAGGATAGGTCCCGTCCTATTCCCCTACAAGACTCACACAGGCTCCTTCCACCTGCCCACTTACCCGACTTTGCGGAACATGCTCAGCTCACGGATGTGTGGCGCCTCATGCACCCTGAAGGTAGAGACTTTACCTTTTTCTCCAACCCACATAACTCCCTCTCCCGTATAGACTATATATTTACTAACTCCCAATCACAGCCCTTAATTTTACATTCCTCCATACACGATCTAGCGATATCCGACCACGCCCCTGTCTCGGTAGATCTGTTGGAATCGTTCCCAAAATCCCCCTCGCATAATTGGAGGTTCCCTTCCTTCTTGGCCCACAACGAACATTTACCACAATTGATAGACGATGCTTGGCATGACTTTGCACTTAACAATGCAGCACATACCTCTGACCCAACCCTGTTCTGGGAAGCTGGAAAAGCAGTATTGAGGGGCCGCATTATCTCCTATGCCGCGGGTCGAAAACGTGCTATAAAGAAGGCCTATACCGAGGCCAGTGCCAAGTTGCGCGAGACCCATTTGGCGTTGTCACAGGCCAACACCTGCTCCAATAGACGACAATGGCAGGAAGCAAAGTTGTCTTTTGATACCTGGGCGGCGGCACAGGAGAAAATGTATTCCTCTATCCAGGATCTCCAATTCCATAAATATGGAAACAAGCCAGGCAAGGTATTATCCAAGCTGTGCAAAGGCCCCTTCGCGCCTACTCACATTGCAACACTGAAATCTACTAAGGGGCCCTTAACCACTTCGCCCACGGAGATTGCTGAGACTCTCTCCAACTTCTTTTCTGACTTATACAGCTTAGAACATCATGACGTTAAAACTGCTGAGTCCTGGCTAGCCTCGTTTCCCTTCCCACCATAGCGGATGATCTGCTTTCCTCTCTGAATGCCCCTGTTTCATTGGAGGAAATCAAATCCGTCATTGCACAATTGCCTCCGGGCAAAGCCCCTGGCCCTGACGGCTTCACCTCGGACTTCTACAAGACTTCGGCCGAGACCATAGCCCCAACTCTTCAGTCACTGTACCAGCATATTTTAGATGGCAACCCTTATTTCCCGACAGGCTTGCAAGCTCATGTTAAATTAATACCGAAACCTGGAAAGGACCCGACAGAACCTAGCTCCTACCGACCCATTTCTCTTCTAAACCTTGATGGCAAGATTTTATCCAAAATTATAGCTAATAGGCTTGCCCCCATCATGCCCACCTTGATTCACCCTGCCCAAGCGGGATTTACGTCGGGTAGGTCAGCCACAGCCAATATAAGAAAAGTCTTGGCAGCACTGGAAGCCTCCCATGCTGATTCGACTTCTGATATGGCAATTATCTCCCTAGACGCGGAAAAGGCCTTTGATAGGGTGGACATAGACTGGCTACAATTGGTATTGCGTCGTTTTGGGTTCCAGGGGCCCTTTGTCCACCTTATCAAAGCCATGTATACAAACCCCTACGCAAGTGTCGTGGTGAATGGCCATACCTCTGCCCCATTCTCATTGCAAAGAGGAACTAGACAGGGATGCCCATTGTCCCCCCTTCTATTTAATTTGGCACTAGAACCCCTGGCAAGGTTTATCCTCCATCATCCCGATATCCACGGTATTCCCATAGGCGACTCTGACCTGCGCATAGCCCTATTTGCGGACGACATACTCATATTCACATCGGACCCGGTCGAAGATTCCAAATTAGTCTACAAGATCTTTGAAGACTTTCGCATGTGCTCAGGCCTGAAAATTAACTTTTCTAAAAGTGAACTCCTACCCCTTCGCCATACTAAACATAACCCTTGGACATTCTCACCTCCCTTCTCAATAGCAAAAACATCCATCACCTACTTGGGCATTAAAATAGGCCGCACTCCCTCCTCCATTTATCACCTGAACATTCCCCCCCACCATCACCAAAATTGTCTCGACCTTGGACGCGTGGGGGGGTCTTCCCCTCTCCCTGTTCGGCAGGTGTCACTTGTACAAGATGGTGGCCTTCCCAAAGCTATTATATCCCCTTCAAACAATACCTCTATTAATAAGACATAAGGACATGCAGAAATTGACCAAAGCAGTTACCGCCTTTATCTGGCAAGGGAAGCGACCACGTATTGCGCTTCAGAAACTATACCTGCCGAGGAGGGAGGGGGGTGTGTCGCTTCCCAACGCCCGTTTATACAACTTGGCATGTGTGCTTAGAGTGGGATTGGATTGGATTGGCAAAACTTCAAGATACTCTAATTTTCACCTTGAATCCCACCTCTCCTTTCCCTACGACCTAACCGCCCTTCTACACTGCCGACACAGGGACATACCGCCACACTTGAGACACAACGTTCTCATCAGGGACACCAACATTGCCTGGAGGGAAATACTCCGTAAAACCCAAGCATCTCCTAATATGTCACGCCATCTACCCATCTGTGGTCATCCTCTCTTCCCCCAAGCGCAATGCTATACCCCGTTCCAAGACTGGCGATCCAAGAATCTCCTCAATTTTGCTCAATTGTTTGACTCAGAATCGGGCAACCCTCTACCGATCTCGGTGATCACTGAATGTTTTCACTTACCTAAAGGCCACGCATTGGGCATCTTGCAGGCTATCAGTTTTGTTGTCAAGCATTGCCCCAACAAATAGCCCCGGTTCCGGAGCGACATTGCCACCAAGTTCCTGGATCAAGAACTCCACAAAATTTCGGACATATACAAATGTCTATTATCAATCCCCTCTATAAGCAAATCTTCTTATGCCACAACCACCTGGGACAAAGAATTCCCGGACCCGAACGCCCATTCGCTCATCTTGGCGGGTTACCTTGCCACTCATAAAGTCATCACGAATGAATATTGGCGAGAACAGCAGTTCAAGATTTTGCACCACAGCTACGTTCCTTACCCCAGGACTAAACAACTTCAACACTCGACAGACTGCCCACTGTGTTCTTCACCCAAACCTACCCTTGCGCATAGACTTTGGTCATGTTCGCGCATCCAAGCCTTCTGGTCCTCAGTAGAAACTTATGCATATTCCATCACAGGGTTGAAACCTCTGCGTGATCCATACCCGCTCCTGTTCGGAAACTTGGACAAACCCCTCAACATCTTGCCGAAGGACCAACGTCTCTTGCTCCAAGCACATAAAAATTGGTTGTCAACTTGTTTCATGATCGCAAGAAGGGCGATTTTGGCCAATTGGATTCACAATACTCCCCCCTCTCTGTCTGAGGTGACCACAGGCCTACGCCAACTGCACGCTAGAGAAGCCCTTGATCTTAAATCCCTGTCCTCACCCAATTATACTAACTTTAACCGCAAATGGGATGCTTTCCTACACCCACGATCCAATGTGATTCTCAGTGGATGACCAAGAATCCTAGACCTTATGCCACAAATCAACGGGCCTTTGAGCTACAGCATTGCCTACTTCTACTACACGCTTTGATTGTATGACTCTACCTCATATTACGTCCACATAACTGTCTTTGGCATGACTCTATCACTTGACTCTCCACTGAGATGATAACCCAATTGCTTTGTGTTCATCTTTTATGTGACATCCCTACTGGCTACTACCTCTTTTGGGGGACACCAGGCCTAGCTCATTTTCTCCAATAGCCTTTTTAATATCACTAGTTCCATCCACGTCTCCTATTCTACGAGTCCATGCCACGCAACCAATTGGTCTACAGATCCTATCAGGCGGAGTCACGCCCTCCCCTTCCCGCCCACCCCCTCCCCACTGCACCCCCCCCCCCCCACCATAGAGTTGTTAGCTAACACTGTTATAAGCCTCCCTGCATCGCCTCAAGTATTACTTGATTGCACACTGTCCTTTGTCGTGAGGCTTGATCTGTAGTTGACCGTATCTAATCTGTTGACATGTTGATCTGTTGATCTACTGGTTTTCCTGTTTGATGATCAATTTGTATTGTCACAATGGTTATTATACTTGTTAATGTGTTGAAAAATTTAATAAAGTATATTTAAAAAAAAAAAAAAATATGTTAAACATTTTTTACGATATTTTAATTTATAATTTTGTTTATTATTTATTACAATGTTTAACTATTATTATTTTTTTTACAATCTGTTATTTTTTTACAGCACAGGGAAGCCTGCAGTGCCGCAGAAATGAGGGGGAGTGGCGGCACAGTGGAAGGGGGGCACACGGGGAGGGGGGGGAATCAGAACTAGGCAGTAAACAGGGAGGGGGATCGGTGTCAGAGAAGCAAATACAGGAACCATGTTCTGTGTCTGTGTCTCTCCCCGCAGTAGCTGAAAGCTGACAGGAGGGGGAGAAACTGGCTTTCAGATGCTGCAGAGAGCTTCACAGGGCTTCCTTCTGTAATTGCCCCTTCGCCCGACTGCACTGATTCCCTGTCCTGTTGGGGCCCCCCTGTGTGCCAGGGCCCCCTACAGAAGGACTGGTGGTCCCCCCCTATCAGTGGCCCTGCCCATCCGAAGCCCCTTATGAACTGTGACAGTAGTTTAAAAACTTAAAGCGGAGTTCCACCCAAAAGTGGAACTTCCACTTTAGGGAGTCCTGACCCCCTGACATGCCACATTTGGCATGTCATTTTTTTTGGGGGGGGGGAGCGGGTACCTAGTTTTGACAGGTACCCGCTCCCACTTCCGCTCGGAGCGCCGCGGCGCCCAGATTGGAAGTTCTCCTCTCCCCCTCCCTCCCTGCAATCTTCTGGGACATGTCAGAGGTCCCAGAAGATTGCCGGCCAATCAAGACGCGCAGCGCGACTCGCGCATGCGCAGTGGGTACCCGGCTGTGAAGCCGCAAACTGTCACAGCCGGGTGCCCACAGCAGTGATGCCGGCGCCGAGGGAGAGGATCGAGGCTTCGGGCGGCCGCATCGCTGGACCGTTGGACAGGTGAGTGAATGGCTGGAACTCCGCTTTAAGCCTAGTACACATAGGCTGAAAAGCAGACGACATCCAGCTGTTCAATAAAAACCGGCTGACATTTAGCCCGTGCATATTGCAGCCGGTCCCACAGAAGCCAGCCTTGCATGCTGGAAAACCAGCAGCTGACCGGGTCCCGATCCATGCTTTCATTTTGGTATGTTGTTTGCGCCAAATTCTGACCCTATCATCTGAATGTCGCAGCTGAAATCGAGACTCATCAGAGCAGGCAACGTTTTTACAATCTTCTGGTGTAAGCCTGTGAAAAATTGTAGCCTCGGTTTCCTGTTCTTAGCTGACAGGAGTGGCACTTGGTGTGGTCTTCTGCTGCTATAGCCCATCTGCTTTAAGGTTGGATGTGTTGTCAGTGCCATCTTAAGAGCATTAAAGGGCCCCCTGGCAATGCAGTGCACTGGGGCTCCGCCTACACAATCAACCATAAGAATAAAAATGCTAATTATTATTGGTAAAGCAGTACCAGGCTAATGACAGCTTCCAAGTTCAGCGGCTGGGTCCAGTGAACACACACACGAACGGGTGTCAGACTCAACTGTCCTGTGTGTGCCTGTTCCTGTGGAGTCGGATAGGCATTCCTGCATTTATGGGCTCCCCCTCCACGGCCCAAGTGGCCTGATAGCAGCACAGGGCCGACAGGCGCTTGCTGCCACCTGCTAAGTTCGGCGGCAGAATACACACAGGAATCAGGAATAATGCTTGGCTGGGCAGGTGGGGCCCCTGGGCAACTACCCAGCTTGCCCATTCGGTAAGATGGCCCTGCGTTCAGAGATGGTATTCTGCATACCTTGGTTGTAACGTGTGGTTATTTGAGTTACTGTTGCCTTTCTATAAACTGGAACCAGTCTGCCCATTCTCCTCTGACATCAATAAGGCGTTTTCATCCACACAGCTGCCGCTCACTGGATATTTTCTCTTTTTCGGAACATTCTCTGTAAACCAGAGAGATGGTTGTGCGTAAAAAAATCCCAATAGATTAGCAGCTTTTGAAGAACTCAGACCAGACCGCCTGGCACCAACAACCATGCCACGTTCAAAGTCACTTAAATCTCCTTTCTTCCCCATTCTGATGCTCAGTTTTAACTTCAGCAAGTCATCTTCACCATTATTTGAGTTGCTGCCATGTGATTGGCTGATTAGCAATTTGTGATACCAAGCAATTGAACAGGTGTACCTAATAAAGTGGCCAATGAGTGTACTTTTGCTGGCCAAACGATGCCATGTACAGGGTAGCACACACAGTTGAATAGATAATATATAGAGACTCCGTATTACCACCAGTAACTAAAACAACAAAGTGTAACACGCAATACACATACATTTTATGGACAAAGGTTTGTGGACCCCTAACCATAACACCTATCTCTATGGTCAAAAGTATGTGGAAGCCCTTTAAAACAAAAGAGTTTAGGTGTTTTCAGTGTAGGTTACAGTTAACCGGTTGCCGACCGCCGCAAGTACATATACTGCGGCGGTCATCCCCGGCCAGGCAAAGTGACGTATGGGTACGTCACTCGCCTGTCACTTGCTTGTGAGCCAATAGCGGGCGAGCGCGCACCCGCGGAGCCGTGCGCCCGCCCCGGCTCGTTCCCTCGGAAGTCCGTGCGTGTGACCGGCGGACCAGATGTCCGCCGGTCACTCGCGATCGTCCGCCGTGAAGGGAGAAAGGCAGGCGGCTGATGTAAACAAGCCGCCTGTCATTCTCCCCTGTGTAGGAATACTGATCATATGGTTCTACTATGTAGGACCGTTGATCACTGTTCCTACACCAGTAGCCATGTCCAATAACAGTTAGAAGCACGCCCCTAGGGACACACTTAACCCCTCCTTCCCCAATAAAGTTAACCCCTTCTCTGCCAGTGTCATTTTGCAGTAACAGTGCATATGTATAGCACTGATTACTGTAGAAATGTCGATGGTAACCCCAAAAGTGTAAAAAATGTCAGTCAAGGGTCCAATCTGTCCGCCGCAATGTCGCAGTACCGCAAAAAAAATCGCAGATCGCCGCCATTACTCATTAAAAAAAAAAACACCAAAAATGACAGAAATCTTTCCCTTAGTTAGTAAATGCAATAACTTTTGCGTAAACCAATCAAAATACGCTTTTTGCGATTTTTTTTTACCAAACATATGTAGCATAAATCAAATTGGCCTAAAATGTTAAAAATTTTGATTTTTCCATTTTTTGGGGGGGAATTTCATAAAAAAAAATGTGAAAAATATTGTTATTTTTGCAAAATTTACGCTCTTTTTTGTTTATAGCGCAAAAAGTAAAAATCACACAGGTGATAAAATACCACCAAAAGAAAGCTCTGTGTGTGGGAAAAAAAGGACGTTAAATTCGTTTAGGTACAGCATCGCACGACCGTGCAATTGTCCGTTAAAGTCACGCAGTGCCGAATCACAAAAAAAACCCTGGTCGGAATGGGGGTAAAATCTTCCAGGGCTTAAGTGGTTAATGCTACAACACACAAAGACATAACAGACAATTGTGCACTTTCCTTCTTGTAGCTGCAGTTTGGGGAAGGCTCTTTTCTTATTCAGCATAAAGCCAAGTCCATATTGACAAGTTTTGATCAATTTGGTGTAGAGGAACCTGATTGGTCTGCACAAAGAACTGACCTCATGGCTACTAAACACCTTTGGGATGAATTGTAACACCGACTGCAAGCCAGGTCTACTTAGCCAACATCAGTATCAGATCTCACAAATGCTCTTTTGACTAAATGAGCACAAATTTCCATAAACTCACTCCAAAATCTTGTGAAAAGCTGTTATAGCTGCAAAGGGGGCCAACGCTGTCTCAATGCCCATGATTTTGGAATAGAATGTCCAACAAGCTCAAATAGGTGTGATAATAAGGGGTCCAGATCATTTTGGCCATGTAATGTACAACTCAACCTGCAAATATACTCATACTTCCTCTCTCCCATCATTGAATCTACACTATATACTCACAGAGGACAATCCGTCATAACAGCATTAACTTATTATAGCACATATTTATCTGTACCTGATAACTCAAGTCATGGTTTCCAAATATTATAGCATTTCCTGGGGCCGGTCCTTCTAACATATATCAGCAAATTTAATTACCCTTCGATTCTAGAGTAAATATAAATTATGCAAACTGCAAACAATGTCTCTATCCAAAATTCCATCATTAGAGACCCTGGATTTCATATAATGGCACGAGGACATTTCACGCCACATCAGTCCCAATGGACACAGCAGAGCAGACCATACCCCATGGCTTTGGAGCAGTAGTGACCACACAGATGACTATTTAACCACTTTACCACCGGAGGATTTTGCTGTCTTACGTCCGGGCCACTTTTTGCGATTCGGCACTGTGCAAATTTAACTGACAATTGCGCGGTCGTGCGACGCCGTACCCAAACTAAATTTACATCCTTTTTTTTCCACAAACAGAGCTTTCTTTTGGTGGTATTTGATCACCTGTGCGATTTTTACTTTTTGCGCTATAAACAAAAAAGAGCGTAAATTTTGAAAAAGTAACAATATTTTTCAAATTTTTTTATATGAAATTCCCCCCCCCAAAAAAAATGTAAAAATCAAATTTTTTTTAAATTTTTGGCCAATTTGTTTTCTGCTACCTATGTTTGGTAAAAAAAAATCGCAATAAGCATATTTTGATTGGTTTGCGCAAAAGTTATTGCGTTTACTAACTAAGGGAAAGATTTCTGTCATTTTTGGTATTTTGTTTTTTAACGAGTAATGGCGGCGATCTGCGATTTTTTTTGCGGGACTGTGATATTGCGGCGGACAGATCGGACCCCTGACTGACATTTTTGACACTTTTGGGGGTACCAGTGACATTACTACAGTAATCAGTGCGATAAATATGCACTGTTACTGTAAAAATGACACTGGCAGGGAAGGGGATAATTTTTATTGGTGATCAAGGGGTTAATGTATGCCTGGTGCTTACTAACGTGTGTGGGGGGAGGTGACTGAGTGACACAAGGACAGATCGCGGGTTCAGCTATGCTGAACCCTGCAATCTGACCCTGCCTGTCACTTAGGAGATCCGCCCGTTTGTGTTTACACAAGCAGGCGGATCTCCACACTCGATTCCCCGACGATCGGGGAAGAGCAGCGGCGATCGCCGCCGCTCCTCCCCTTGCCCGACTCCCGCTGTGACTGAATACAGCGGGAGCGAGCCCCCGGGAGCTCCCGCTGAATACAGCGGGAGCGAGCGAGAGGGGAATGTCTGGTGACGTAGTACTACGTCGCCAGACGTTATCGAGCCACTTTGCCACAGTACCATTTTAGTGAGCAGTGCGGAAGTGGTTAATTCAACACCTAATATTTTAATTGTAGCGCTACTCCCATAGGAGCCGTCATTTCTTGTCCAGGTATTCCCAACTTCAGCCCCACAGCCAGGCACACAACAGGCTCATTCCCTCTTTCTCCAAAAACAGTCTAGGTGATGTTGTTTTTGTCGTTTTTATTTTTGTTGCACTTGGATAGGGATGAGGGATGGGGTGGGATACTCCAAGATAAGAACTATGTACAACTGAGGACTTAAAGGGGTTGTAATGCATTCTATGCATTAGGATAAAAATCCTTCTGTGTGCAGCAGCCCCCCTCTGCCCCCCCAACACTTACCTGAGGTCCCTCTCTGTCCAACGATGTCCATGAGTGCCATCCTTCCGAGATGCTCTCTCTTGATTGGCTGAGACATAGCACCTCTATTGGCTGCCACTGCTGTCAATCAAAGTCAGTTAGCAAATCAGGAGAGAGAGGGTGGGACTGGGGCGGGGATTCGTGTCTGAATTGACACAGGGAGCTTTGATTTGGCTCAGGTGCCCCCATTGCAAGCTACATGCCGTGGGAGCACTTAACAGAGAAGAGGAGGATCCGGGCTGCTCTGTGCAAATCTACTGCAACAGAGCAGATAAGGATAACATGTTTGGTATTTTTATAGGGAAAAAAAACAAGACTTTACAACTACTTTAATCTTCCTTTCTCCTTTAAGTAGTGGTAGAACAATATCTTGACAAAGCTCTTCGGGACACCAGCTGGTGCCCCCTTTAATAGACCCACAGCTGACTATACTAAGCACCAGAGGAGCAAGTAGAGCATAAGGTCTTCCCAATGTCTGTACTCACAAGGCCCAAGGACAGATGGATGCCACCTTCCAATCTTCCAAGCGATGCCCTCCAGTGATGTCAGACAGATCTGTGCCTAACAGCTCCCCTCAGTTAGCTTCTTTTAGGCACCCAGGTCTCTGATTTTCTCCCTCGGTTCGCCCACCTGAGGCCTCCACATGGCAGCCTGTACACAAGAGGGCAGCATGCCCACCTCAGGAGGAACTCTGGGAAAAGGCCCAGAGCTCAGTGACCTAAGGCTCAATACTTATCAGCACCCCCACGTACATGTACATCATATAATTAAAATATACTTTAAGCCAAAATGTTGTTTTTGGCTTGAAGTATACTCTTGGACAGATGTCCCCATTTCCACTCGCCCCATTTTTAATGGCAACAAATATCTTGGATTTCCTTTTTTCTTCTGTCCAGGTAACAATGACCAATAGGACAAATAGAGAGAGTAAAGCTGGCCATACATTCACTGAAATTGGGCTGGTTCAGCAGGAACCTGTCAAATATCAATACATGTATTGGCCGGCTGATTGCACCCAAATCAATCCATCAATTAACTTGGGTACAACCAGCCTGTTGGATTTTTCTGCATGTGATTATTGCCAGCGGCCATAGCCGGTAGGCTAACCTGCCCCCCTGTCGGTAGAATACAATAGCACTGTGGGAGGGATTCCTCCATCAACATTGACTGTGTTGATGGGGGAATTTAGCGATTTTCTTTCCTTCTGATGGAAGGAAAGAAAATCACATCATCATCCAAGTGATTGTAAAACCTCATTCATTTTGGCTAAAAATAATAAACATGTTATACTTACCTGCCCTGTGTAGCAATTTTACATAGAGCTTGCCCAGATCCTCCTCTTCTTGGGTTCCCCTTCGGCTCTCATGGCTCCTTCCTTCTGTTCAGTGCCCCCATAGCAAGCAGCTAGCTATGGGGGCACCCGAGCCGAGTCACAGCTCTCTGTTTCCATTCAGATATGGTGCCGTGGCCCGATCCCATCCCCTCTCTCTCTCCTGATTGGCTCACTGATTTTGATTGACCGCAGCGGGAGCCAATGGCGCCAGGCTGCATTTTAGCCAATCAGGAGGAAGTGTCTCGGGCAGCTGAGACACTCCTGCAACATCACTGGATAGAGATGGGCTCAGGAAAGTATTAGGGGGGCTGCACACAGATAATATTTGTATCTTAATCCATAGAATGCATTAAGATAAAAAAAACCTTCTGACATTACAACCACTTTAAATCTTACCAGTGGGGACACAGTCATAAAAAATCTGACCAGGATTCTAAACCTTCCTTACATCCTTACTAATAATTTCGGGCTATAACTGAAAATTATAAACTGACATACTTCTATTTATATAGGTTATCGTATCCTATATCAGAAAATATCTGTAACATGAACCGTGCAAATACTCTAAATATGAATCCGTAGAAATAATTCATACTTTACAAATTCATAGTTTTCCACTAATTAGCATAAGCCTGCATGAACTAATGTCACATATTTTTCAAATGCTTTTCTCTTCTGGTGTCAGCCTAATCATTTTTCTAAGCCTTACCTTTAGAAATAAATGGTCAGTAATAATGGAAAGTACAAATGTCATCTATTTCTTTTTTTAGGGGGTTCTTGGTTATGCTATGCTATGTGTTCTGTTATCTTAGTGTCATACTGCTATATGCTTTCCACCATGTTACCTAGATGCTGCAGACACAATGCTATTCGAATTTTTAAACTGAGGTTTATTTTTGGGAAAAACATCTTACTCAGAAATCCACCAGTCTCAGATTTCTGGAATATCAGATCCAATAATATTTTAACACATATCCAATCCCAAAAACAAAAATGTAATATATTACAGCTTACCATACTTAAATGTAGTGGCTGCAATTGTTTTCCTTTTTTTTTTTGCCTTTTTTTCCTTTATTTTGAGTGGGTAATGCTACAAATAACAAATATCCCCGTGGCTACTCTTACTTGTCCACTGTATCTATGAAGGAAGTCAAAGTTATCACAAAGTCTTCCTATATACCTGTCTTTGTTTATCTGGGTTCCATGGTGAATTGATAGGACTACTAGTTTCCACAAGAAAGATAACACTGTTTTTGCTTTTCAGCTCACAGAAATTGACAAGGACACGACATTTATGGAAAAACCAACAGGTATTTTTTGTATTTG
>NC_138771.1:33184933-33554933 GCF_965119305.1 Pelophylax lessonae | reverse complement strand
TTTCCCTTTGTTAGTAAACGCAAAAACTTTTGCGCAAACCAATCAAAATACGCTTTTTGCGATTTTTTTTTACCAAACATATGTAGCATAAAACAAATTGGCCTAAAATGTTAAAAAATTTTAATTTTTACATTTTTTTGGGGGGGGATTTCATATAAAAAAATGTGAAAAATATTGTTATTTTTGCAAAATTGTCGCTATTTTTTTGTTTATAGCGCATGATCAAAAAATCGCACAGGTGATCAAATACCACCAAAAGAAAGCTCTGTTTGTGGGAAAAAAAAGGACGTCAATTTCATTTGGGTACAGCGTCGCACGACCGCGCAATTGTCCGTTAAAGTCACGCAGTACAGAATCGCAAAATAGGGCCTGGTCAGGAAGGGGGTAAAATCTTCCGGGGCTTAAGTGGTTAAACCCACAAGTGCTTTTTATTAACACTACTGTTCCTTTATACTGGCTTCTAAAATATACAAATGTAGCAATTTAGAAATTAGATGAAAAGTTTAGTACTGGGAAACACTTCTTGAAAGATAAATTTAGCATGCTATATACAACTATATAAAGCAGACCAAAAAAGAAGGACAAATGAGGAGGAACGAGGGAGAGAGGGACTTTGTTCCAAATCAGGGCCAGTCCTTCGAAATGAGGGATACTTCGGAGCTATGGAGTTTTAATTCTCCTCTGACTGTCCTGAGAGGCTGTAGAACCCCTGACCCTCTGTCTGGACAGTGCTGATTGGCCCTGTGCTGATCACATGCACTCTCCCAAGAACAAAAACAAAAAAACTCTCTAGCAATACACACCAAACTGAGCATGTGCAGAGTGACTCCAAAGGCTCTGTCTTATTAGCAAATGGATTGGGGACAGCGGAAGAAGAGGAAGATCAGAGAAGACAGCATCAAACAGTGTTTTTACACAATGCAGAGGATTAACCCCTTAGGTTCCACAGTGAGTATAACAAACATGCTTTACTACATATACAGACTGATTTTTACTGTTGTAGGTTTAGTAACACTTTAACATTTTTTTTTTTGCTGCATAAAATGTGTGCTATACATCATGTGATATTTTGCTTTCCGCCCTCGTTCACACTGAACATGGCTTTGAAATTGTGCGACTTCACCTGAACTCGCACCATTTCAAAGTCGCATTTTAATCTGACTTGGGGGGGCGACTTTATAGACATTTGTGTGGGTTCATGCACAGATGTCTATGAAAGTCGTCCCCGAAGTCGCCAAAAGTAGCGCAGGAACTACTTTTGGAAATCGGTGCAGCGCTGCAAAGTTGCCGTCGCACCGATTGGGACGTTCCAATTGCCAGCAATAGGCTGCAATTTGAGATGCGATTTGACCTGTCAAATTGTGCCGATGTAAACGGGGGCTGCAATGGAGTTGATTTACTAAAACGGGAGAGTGCAGAATCTGGCGCAGCTGTGCATGGCAGCCAACCAGCTTCCAACTTCAGATTGTTCAATTAACCACTTTACCACTGAGTACCGTAGTACTACTGCGGCAAAGTGGCTCGTTATCGTCTGACGACGTAGACCTACATCGTCAGACACTCCCCCTTGTGGGTGGCGCTCGCGCGCCGCCGGAGGCTCGCTCCCGCTGTATTCAGTCACAGCGGGAGTCGGGCCAGGGGAGGAGCAGCGGCGATTGCCGCTGCTCTTCCCCGATCGTCGGGGATCTAGTGTGGAGATCCGCCCGCTTGTGTAAACACAAGCGGGCGGACCTCCCAAGTGAGAGGCAGGGTCAGATTGCAGGGTTCAGCATAGCTGAACCCTGGATCTGTCCTTGTGTCACACAGTCACCTCCCCCCATACACGTCAGTAAGCACCAGGCATACATTAACCCCTCCCTCTCCAATAAAATTAACCCCTTCCCTGCCAGTGTAATTTTTACAGTAACAGTGCATATATATAGCACTGATTACTGCAGTAATGTCACTGGACCCCCAAAAGTGTCAAAATGTCAGTCAAGGGTCCGATCTGTCCACCGCAATGACGCAGTCCCGCAAAAAAAAATCGCAGATCGCCGCCATTACGCGTTAAAAAAAAAAACACCAAAAATGACAGAAATCTTTCCCTTTGTTAGTAAACGCAATAACTTTTGCGCAAACCAATCAAAATATGCTTATTGTGAATTTTTTTACCAAACATAGGTAGCAGAAAACAAATTGGCCAAAAATTTTAAAAAATTTTGATTTTTACATTTTTTTGGGGGGAATTTCATATAAAAAAATGTGAAAAATATTGTTGTTTTTTCAAAATTAACGCTCTTTTTTTGTTTATAGCGCATAAAGTAAAAATCGCACAGGTGATCAAATACCACCAAAAGAAAGCTCTGTTTGTGGGAAAAAAAGGACGTAAATTTCGTTTGGGTATGGCGTCGCACGACCGCGCAATTGTCAGTTAAAGTCGCACAGCGCCGAATCGCAAAAAGTGTCCCAGACGTAAGACAGCAAAATCCTCTAGTGGTAAAGTGGTTAACCACTTAAGCCCCGGAAGATTTTACCCCCATTCCGACCAGGGGGTATTTTGCGATTCGGCACTGCGTGACTTTAACGGACAATTGCGCGGTCGTGCAACGCTGTACCTAAACGAATTTGGCGTCCTTTTTTTCCACAAACAGAGCTTTCTTTTGGTGGTATTTGATCACCTGTGCGATTTTTTGATCACGCGCTATAAACAAAAAAAGAGCGTCAATTTTGCAAAAATAACAATATTTTTCACATTTTTTTATATGAAATTCCCCCCAAAAAAAATGTAAAAATCAAAATTTTTTAACATTTTCGGCCAATTTGTTTTATGCTACCTATGTTTGGTAAAAAAAATTGCAAAAAGCGTATTTTGATTGGTTTGCGCAAAAGTTATCGCGTTTACTAACAAAGGGAAAGATTTTTGTCATTTTTGTAGTTTTTTTTTTAACGCGTAATGGCGGCGATCTGCGATTTTTTTTGCGGTACTGCGACATTGCGGCGGACAGATCGGACCCTTGACTGACATTTTTGACACTTTTGGGGTTACCAGTGACATTTCTACAGTAATCAGTGCTATATATATGCACTGTTACTGTAAAAATACACTGGTAGTGAAGGGGTTAACTTTATTTGGGAGGGAGGGGCTGTGTGTGTCCCTAGGGGCGTGCTTTCTACTGTGATTGGCTGTGGCTTCAGCTGTAAGGACACTGATCAACGGATCTACATAGTAGATCCATGTGATCAGTGTCTTTGCAGCGAGGAGAATGACAGGCAGCTTGTTTACACAAGCTGCCTGACATTCTCCCTCTCCCCCGCCGATTGCCGAGTGGCCGGCGGACATCGGGTCCGCTGGTCACACGCGCGGGGGGGTCCGTGACCACGCGGGAGCGCGCCTACGGGGGCGCGCGCTCGCTCCCTAGACCCTCACAAGCAAGCAACGTAGCCCTGCGTTAGTTTGCCTGTGAGGGGCTGACCGCCGACGTAGATAGTCGTGCGGCGGTCGGCAAGTGGTTAAGCTTTGACAAAAAAAAAAAAACCTGGAAGCTGATTGGCTACCATGCACAGCTGCACCAGATTTTGCACTCTGCAGTTTTAGTAAATCAACCCCATAATGTATAAAGACATTCTTAACCCTTTCCCGACTTGCCCTGGCGTCCCTCAATGCCTGGAGGGTACGAAGGACTGCCTGATCATTTGACCACTGTGATTGGCTGTCACAGTGGTCCCATGATCAGGAACCAGTACTGCCAGTTCCCAATCATTACTAGAGACCAGGAGCCGTCTATGGCAGCTCAGTCACTGGAGGGAGTGTGCTCTCAACACAGAAACCTCAGCCGCCGATAGAGGCATATGTGCAGCATGTGGGTTTTTAAAGTAGAACTGTAGGCAAAACTTTTTTTCATTTTGGATAGAGTAAGGGAGGGTTATAACCCCTGCTAGATTTTTTTTCACTATCTGTGTCCTATTGTGGCGTTTTTCCTTCACTTCCTGTCCCATTGCCAAACAGGAAGTGAGAGGAAATCTCTGCAAATTAAGGGATTTTCTTGGGGACCCCCAGATCACCAGAACTTGGAAGATTTCTCCTCTATTACTTTTCTGGGGACAACCCAAATTTTGGGATTCTCTTTTACTTTCACTTTCAATGGTAAACAGGAAATAGAGAGGATGAATCTGGCAAGGCACAGAGAGTAATAAATATTGATAGGAGTTCTAATCTCTCTTCACTCTATATAAAACTAAACAAAAAAGTTTTGACTTTAACTATACTTTAACCACTTCAATACAGGGTACTTCTACCCCCTTCCTGCCCAGGCCATATTATAGCTTTCAACACTGTCACAATTTAAATGACAATTGTGCGATCAAGCAACACTGTACCTAAACTAAATTTTTATAATTTTGTTTACACAAATAGAGCTTTCTTTTGGTGGTATTTAATCACCACTGGGTTTTCTTCTCTTTTTTTTGTTTTTGCTAAATAAAAATAACTGAAAATTCAGGAAAAAAAAAACACACTTTTCTCTGTTTTTGCAGGAAAGCAATTGTTCTTAATATCTTAAAGCGGAGTTCCGGGCACAGAAGTCATTTTTCAACAAACATACCCCCGGGACAGTCAGGGCTAGTACATTCCACAATGGCTAGCCTCTGATCTGTCCCGGTTCGCACTTACCTTTTAGAAGAAATACTTTCTTAGAAAATTTCTTCCACAGCGTTGCCATCTCTCTTGTGGGCAGCTGAAGCCAGCGCGATCCTCTTCGGCATCTTCTTCCGCATCTTCTTCTCCCAGAATGCGCCTGCACCGGCCCCTCTCGTCACTTCCGGTGCGGTGCCGCATTCCTCCACAGCTTCTGGGCATGCCCATAAGCTGTTTAGCAGGGGAATGCGGCGTCGCCCGGAAGTGACGAGCGGGGCCGGTGCCGTCGCATTGATTCCTGGGAGCGATGACGTTCAGCTCCCAGGAATCAGTGCAAGCCCGGAAGAGATGACTGAGCCTCGGCACAGAGGGAGGAAGTGAAGACTAGGTGAGTATCTTCGATCTTCAATTACAAGGTGAGTAAATAAAAAAAAAAAAAACCTAACTATCCAATTCCTTTTCAGGTGAAGGTGTAGAAGCGGACGGGCACAAAAAAAAAATATCGATTTTGTGCCCGGAACTCCGCTTTAAATAATAACATTTTTGCAGATAAGTAATTATTCTTTATAAATTTAAGCCAAAATGTATTCTGCTGCATTTCTTTGAAAAAAAAAATAAAAAAAAATAACCCAAATCCGTGTATATTATTTAGTCTGTAGGAAAGTTAGAGAGTCTCCAAACTATGGTATATACTGTACATATACTGTATATTTGAAAATTGATCAATGCTGATGTACTTAATGACTATCTCATTTCTTGAGGCCCCAAAATGCCAGTGGACAGTACAAATATCCCCTAAATAACCCCTTTTTGGAAAATAGACAGTCCAAGGCATTTAGTAAGAGGCATGGCAAGCTTTTGGAAGTTGTCATTTTTTGTCATAATTTTTTTTCCTACTTGCTGTCACCAGTGCGGTACAGCATCATCATATAACTGGTGTGGCGGTGATCAGGGACACTAACGGTACAAAATATATATATATATATATATATATATATATATATTTATAATAGTTTTCAATTTTTTTATTACTTTTTTCTTACGATTTTTTTTTTTGACCAGATCAATATAATTTTACCATAAGAACATTGTGCTACTCTGGGGAAGTCGGGTTTTTTTTTTTTTTACACATTATAATTGGTTATAACAGTGTATTTTGAGCCATGTATGACCAGCCTATTTTTTTTTTGTATACACTTTTGCATGTTTATTATTGATTTTCACAACTCTGCCCCCAGCTACATCACTAAGACCCCTTTCACACTGTCCACTCCATCAACGGACTCCGTTTTTCGGATGGCAGCTCCGTCTCCGCGCTGTGTGCAGAGACGGATATATCAGGTCCCCGCTGTCCTCTATGGGGGGAATCGGATGAGAACGGACCACTTGTCCATTCTCATCTGATCCAATCTGATCTGCCAGACGGATGGAAAATAGGGTTTCCATCCGTCCAGATTTGACGGACAGGATCAGATCGGATGGCAGCGGGTGTCAGCGGAGATGTCTCCACTGACATCCGCTGCCCAATAGAGATGCATGGGGCATCTGTTCAGATCCGCCTGAAAATTGACAGGCGGATCTGAACAGTCTGCATGTGTGAAAGAGGCCTTACCCTCAAAACATCAACAAAATTGTTCTCTTCCTTTCCCCAAAGACCTCCTGCTCTCTAGTTCCCCTTGTAATGTCCTCCCATTCCTTTTCCATTCCATTTGAGCTTCTTCCACTGCTGGGATCCTGCTTTCCATCTAGACATCAATATGCCTTTAGGTCACACCTTTGCCTACTCATCATGCCCAATTTCATTTGAGGTTGGTGATTGATGATCCTATGCACTTTCTACATTTTAAAGTTCATGATTGGTATTCACATGCAAGCTCTTTATCTTTATGTTTTATTTTATATTATTCTTATATGTGTTTTCATTTGTGCCCTGATATTTATTTACTCATGCTATTACCGCATTAATTATTGGATATTATTTTATATTGTAATTACTGTAACTTTACCAGTATCCCTGGCTTCCATATGGTTTTAGTCATTATTTGTTTTATTAATATTTTAATTTTTATATGCCCTCGTTCAGTTACTCGTTATTTGGGCATCAGCTACACATTCCTACTTGCGTGCCCTGGTGGTTCATTAATACGTACTCAATGTATTACGGTCTTTGTCCTTTCAATTTGTTTTACACCGCGACTACGGGATTATGGCCGCTTCCATCGTCTTTTCTATATAACACCAAAGGAAAATGGCTGACGCACCTTTCCTGTTTAGTGGACTACAAAGAAATGGCTGCCACTTCACACACCCCATTCTCCATTATAAAAGGACATATTCTTTAGCCTATTGACATCCCCAGATGATATCACGTGATCGTGACGCTACGCATTGGGACCGAGCGCTAGGTATACTAGAAATGTTCTGCAGATGACGAGCTCGTGGCTCGTGGATGATGTACTCTATGTTACCATTTGGAATGTGAGTGTTCCAACTGTTTTTTATTATAATACAATTGTGT
Organism: Pelophylax lessonae; assembly: GCF_965119305.1. Lineage (NCBI taxonomy): Eukaryota > Metazoa > Chordata > Amphibia > Anura > Ranidae > Pelophylax > Pelophylax lessonae. Next base: position 33,547,803 of record NC_138771.1, on the reverse strand, counting down.
AATAGTTTTACACTTTGGGAGTTTTTGGTTTTTTTTATCTACAAACCCGATTCCAAAAAAGTGGGGACACTGTACAAATTGTGAGTAAAAAAGAATGAACTAATTTACAAATCTCATAAACTTATATTTTATTCACAATATAATATAGATAACATATCAAATGTTGAAAGTGAGACATTTTGAAATGTCATGCCAAATATTGGCTCATTTTGGATCTCATGAGAGCTACACATTCCAAAAGAGTTGCTACAGGTAGCAATAAGAGGCCGGAAAAGTTAAATGTACATATAAGGAACAGCTGGAGGACCAATTTGCAACTTATTAGGTCAATTGGCAACATGATTGGGTATAAAAAGAGCCTCTCAGAGTGGCAGTGTCTCTCAGAAGTCAAGATGGGCAGAGGATCACCAATTCCCCCAATGCCGCAGCAAAAAATAATGGAGCAATATCAGAAAGGAGTTTCTCAGAGAAAAATTGCAAAGAGTTTGAAGTTATCATCATCTACAGTGCATAATATCATCCAAAGATTCAGAGAATCTGGAACAATCTTTGTGCGTAAGGGTCAAGGCCGGAAAACCATATTGGATGCCCGTGATCTTCGGGTCCTTAGACGGCACTGCATCACATACAGGAATGCTACTGTAATGGAAATCACAACATGGGCTCAGGAATACTTCCAGAAAACATTGTCGGTAAACACAATCCACCGTGCCATTCGCCGTTGCTGGCTAAAACTCTATAGGCCAAAAAAGAAGCCATATCCAAACATGATCCAGAAGCGCAGACAATTTCTCTGGGCCAAGGCTCATTTAAAATGGACTGTGGCAAAGTGGAAAACTGTTCTGTGGTCAGACGAATCAAAATTTGAAGTTCTTTTTGGAAAACTGGGACGCCATGTCATCCGGACTAAAGAGGACAAGGTTCTCAGCGCTCAGTTCAGAAGCCTGCATCTCTGATGGTATGGGGATTGCATGAGTGCATGTAGCATGGGCAGCTTACACATCTGGAAAGGCACCATCAATGCTGAAAGGTATATCCAAGTTCTAGAACAACATATGCTCCCATCCAGACGTCATCTCTTGCAGGGAAGACCTTGCATTTTCCAACATGACAATGCCAGACCACATACTGCATCAATTACAACATCATGGCTGCGTAGAAGAAGGATCCGGGTACTGAAATGGCCAGCCTGCAGTCCAGATCTTTTACCCATAGAAAAATTTAGGCGCATCATAAAGAGGAAGATGCAACAAAGAAGACCTAAGACAGTTGAGCAAATAGAAGCCTGTATTAGACAAGAATGGGACAACATTCCTATTCCTAAACTTGGGCAACTTGTCTCCTCAGTCCCCAGACGTTTGCAGACTGTTATAAAATGAAGAGGGGAGGCCACACAGTGGTAAACATGGCCTTGTCCCAACTTTTTTGGGATGTGTTGATGCCATGAAATTTAAAATCAACTTATTTTTCCCTTAAAATGATACATTTTCTCAGTTAAAACATTTGATATGTCATCTATGTTGTATTCTGAATAAAATATTGAAATTTGAAACTTCCACATCATTGCATTCTGTTTTTATTCACAATTTGTACAGTGTCCCATTTTTTTTGGTATCGGGTTTGTATTACTCACATAATAATATACAGAGGCTATTTCAGGAGAGCCCGTTCGGCCATCTTAGACGGGATACCCGTCCCCATATCACAGTTTACCATCAGCTGGGTTCATGACAGGATTACCCCCCCCAAGCAGAGGGAAGAATTTGAAGTTATTCATTTACACTGTAACCTTATAGCTGTAAGGTGAGAGGCCAGTACACATAGAGGTGTCACCTTCTGGATCTTTTAGACACCAGTCACATTCCTCTTTGGGTGAAGGGATTCACATGCACCTATTGGATGTGCATCGGACTGTTTCTACTCTTTCATGTTTTTATATGGGCTCACTTCGATGTTTGATACATTCAGTCACTTTTCCACTTTGAGCTTTTTTATGCTTATTTTCACTATGTAAATCCTGTATAATATTAATAATATTTCTGTAATTGTACCGTCTGCCCTCCCATTGTAAAGTGCTGCTTAAACTGGTGGCACTATATAAATCCTGTATTATAATTATAATAATAATAATAATAATAATAATAATAATAATAATAATAATAATAATAAAAAATAGAAATAATAATAATAATAAATAAAAAATAGAAATAATAATAATGTAGCACCCTCCTAGGTAGGTGCTAGAAGAGAAAATATCATTTTTGAATCTTTTCTGCTTACCAGAGAGATTGCAAGGTACATTTATATTGCTCTCTGCCTACCAGAGAGCAGGATCTGCTAGTAAGGTCTGCTCATGGTGCTCAGGTGCAGCTCAGCTTGTCTGAAGTGATTCACACTGGTCCAATAGGGAGATATATTGGGAGATAACCTGGGAGGAGGAAACCTGACAAATGAGTACACAGGCATTTAGTACAGCCCTGGTAATTGGCAGAGGAAAATGCCTCATTGCATGCTGGGATACTGAATAAATGCTGAGGGCATTTATTGTGCTCTGGGTCTTTCAGCTGGAGAGCGGGGTCCCCTCCTCTGTAGAAGCTGCCATGCAGCCTCAGGTGGTTAACCTGAGGGCCAGAGAGTCAGAGAGGAGCTGAACCCAAATGTCCTGCAGAGCTACCTGGAAGGAAAGCACTGGAGAGGATCTGATTCTGCCTACAGTGAGTACAGATCTGTGTCATGGGGCCTGTCTGGTGAGGTGCACCCCTGCCTCTATCTTTGGATTCAAGTCTTCGGGTCTATCATCACCTCTATGGGACTTTTATTACTACTTATTTTTAATTTTTGGAATACACTTTATGGACTTCTCTGTTCACTGTGTACTTCATGTCATTTAATACTTCACTTTAATATATGGGTTACACCATATTGGATAGTGCTGCACTATTTTTTGCTTTATATTGTTGATTTTACTATTGATCAAGTGTTTTTCAGCTGCTTTCATATATATCATTTTATTTGATCACTTATTTATTCACTATTAGCGCAGGATTTTTTGTGTTTTGTTCATAAAGCTAATTTGAATCCCAGCCACAACCCTACCTGCATAGAGTTTGCCTGTGCATGTGTGGACTTCTTCCAGGTACTCTGATTTCTCCCATACTTCAAAGACATGCTCCTGTCTAAATTGGCCCTAGTTTGTGTATGTATGTGAGATAGGGACCTTAGATTGTAAAGCTGAGGGCAGGAACTGGTGTGAATGTACAATATGTAAAGCACTGAGTAAATTGTAATAAATAAATATACATGTTTACCCAGGACATACAACTCGTATCATATAGTTGATCTTTCAAGTAAGAATCGGATCCATGAACAGGGTGTATTTTACCTTTAAACATAGGGGCTACATATTGCATTATATTTCAAACTTTTTTTCCTATCTACTTGCTTTAAACTGATCTCTTTTTCCAGCCTTTGTTTCCTAAACTCAAACAATGGCAGATAAATGAAGGTGGAACCACTGCAAACAATGTACGCTTTCTAAAGACCAGGTGAAAAAATGCTTCCAAGGTCAAATCTGTCACCAGGTGGTGTATTTAATTTAAAAGGAGTGTTAACCTTGTTTACACAAAATAACACCAATATGCAGAGAAAGCAGTAAATCTATTGTCGTTAAACAGCAGGAAGGCTGTTTTCTGCTGGCAGGCTGCCCATAAGCAACATGAACTCATCTGGCAAAGAGGAGGCATAGACAGCCCCGGCCGAGGTCTGGGCCTAGGCATTCTGGCAGCCTGTGTTCAGAATGTTTGTGGTATGCCCTCTCTACCCTCCAGTTGACTCTGTCAAATATATTTAGAACAAGAGATGTCCACTTGAAAGGGAAATGTTTCTTAATCACTTAAATGCAGGAGTGTGGCAGACTTCCAGGTCTTCAAGTTGTAAAAGGCAGAACTCCACGTCTGGCTCTGAGGAACATGCAATTGTGTATCTTCGCACAGAAATGTGTGGGTTGGTTGTAAACTCTTGAATTAATACCAACTGTAGGAAGTGATGCATTGCAGACTTCTTTTTTTTTTTTCCTATTCTTTGTTTGGCTGGGAAATAATAAATCACAACGCAAATTCGTCACTCTTTTAGAGAAGGCAAAGTGGAAGAAAAACCCAACTTAAAGCGGAGTTCCGGGCACAAAATCGACCTAATGGATTTTGTGCCCATCCGCTTGCTTTGCTTCACCTGAAAAGGAATTGGATAGTAAGGATTATTATTTTTTTTTACTTACCTTGTAATTGTAGAAAGAAATACTCACCTATTTTCCACTTCCTCCCTCTGTGGCCTTGGCCCGCGCCGTCTCTTCCGGTTTGCAATGATTCCTGGGAGCTGAACGTCATCGCTCCCAGGAATCAATGCGATGGCACCGGCCCCGCTCGTCACTTCCGGTGCGACGCAGCATTCCCTGCTAAACAGCTTCTGGGCATGCCCAGAAGCTGTGTAGGAATGCGGCGCCGCACCGGAAGTGACGAGAGGGGCCGGTGAAGGCGCATTCTGGGAGAAGAAGACGCGGAAGAGGATGCAGAAGAGGATTGCGCCGGCTTCAGCTGCCCACAACAGAGATGGCAACGCTGTACAAGAAATTTTATAAGTGAGATATTTCTTCTTGCAGGTAAGTGCGAACCGGGACAGATCAGAGGCTAACCATTGTGGAATGTACTAGCCCTGACTGTCCCGGGGGTATGTTCATTGAAAAAATGTTTCTGTGCCCAGAACTCCGCTTTAAAGCGATTGTAAAGTCTGTTTTTTTTTCCTATAAAAATAACAAACATGTTATACTTACCTCCTCTGTGCAGTTGGTTTTGCACATAGCAGCCCAGATTCTCCTCTTCTCGGGTCCCTCTTCGCTTCTCCTGGCCCCTCCCTTCTCCCGCAGCTTGCTATGGGGCACCCGAGCTGAGTCACAGCTCCCTGTGTCCATTCAGACACGGAGCCCCAACCCGGTCCCGCCCCCTCTCTCTCCTGATTGGCTAGCTGACTCTGATTGACAGCAGCAGCAGCCAATGGCGCCGCTCCTGTATCTCAGCCAATCAGGAGGGAGAATCTCACACGGCTGAAACACTCATGGACATCGCTGTACAAAGAAGGACCTCAGGTGTGTATTAGGGGGGCTGAGGGGGACTGCTGAACACAGAAGGTTTTTTATCTTAATGCATAGAATGCATTAAGATAAAAAAACCTTCTGACTTTACAACTCCTTTAACCTCCTTAACGCTAATCCCGAGTGTGGCTCAGGGTAATTTTCAGTACCAAAAGAGGTAACCCTGCGCTACACTCAGGATTACCCTGTAGTGAAACTTACCTTGTCCCTACGATCCCCTAATAATCCTCCTGCTGTGTGCTCGGCCGATGCCGGCATCCGTCTTCCGGGTTGCCTTTCCTGCAAGCGCCGCGATGCAAGGGGCGGAACCGGGCGGAAAATTCAAAAAAGTACACAAAACATGACATGATACATTGTAATCTGTTAGGATTACATTACTGTATCAAACCATTTCAACTCAGTTTTGTCCCTAGTGATTTGTTCAGTGCCCTTTCTTTTTTTTATTCTTTTTAGTTTTATTATTATTTTTTATTAATAATGTATTCATTTGTTAAACAAAAAAAAAAAATATATATATATATATATATATATATATATATATATATATATATATATATATATATATAAGTTACTGTCATGCTTTATCAGTAACATATATATATATATCAGTATTTAGTATAATACTAAATAGAACAAGAGATGTCCACTTGAAAGGGAAATGTTTCTTAATCACTTAAATGTAGGAGTGTGGCAGACTTCCAGGTCTTCAAGTTGTAAAAGGCAGAACTCCACGTCTGGCTCTGAGGAACATGCAATTGTGTATCAGGGCTGATTTACTAAAGAGTAGGGATTGTTCACTTATTAGAGTGCATGCTCACTGAGATTAGTAAATGTGGTAAATTCTATGCCCACTCATGTGCAAGGTTAAGGCATTTGTCACAAGGATCTATGAAATAGTGTCCAGAAGTTTAATAAAGCGATCACATCACAGCATAAAATAGCTATATTTCGGGGCTACGCAGGTTCCCTTTCTTTAGGAACGTCACATGCCTAAAGAAGTTGCCTGAAACATCATTAGTCTATGCTGTGATGTGATCAATTTAATGAATTTCTGGGTATTACTTCAGAGATCCTTGGTGTGCTAGTGACATATTACCCAAAGGGTTAGTTCACCTTTAGGCCCCTTTCACACTTGTGCAACTTGTCCTGCGACTTGGGACTGCAAAGTCACATGACATGTCGTACTTTATGATTTCCAAAGAGTACCGTTCATATCTGTGGGCTTCAAAGTAGTCCCTGCACTACTTTGGTCCATAAACATAGGCTGTTTTGAGGTCAATAGACATAGGCATTGCTTCAAGTCCAGTAAAAATCACGGCAAAAGAATTGCGGCAAAATCGCACGCCTTTTAGGTTGCACAAGTGTGAAAGGAGCCTTTCAGTAAAGCTGACCTAACACTGGAACCTCGCCGCACCTCCCAGTCCCCTCTGTACTTATCTCCAGGGTTTCTCAGCTGTCAGGGCACCTTCAGCCACTTCACTAGTCTGAGGATTTGAAATTCCCATTGCTCTCTTTCTTTGTTGTTGTCAGAGACATGCTGGCTGTTGTGCAAGTGAAGCTCTGAGGCACACACGAATGTGCAGGCGCAGGCCTGTGGGTGCTCGTACTATTGTGGGCATGCGCGCACAGGTGCGCACATTGGCTAATTCTGGTGCCCAGTGGCCTATATACAGTAAGTGCTGCAGCTGTCTGATCTGCAGCTATTCCTGAGTTTCGGTATCTGCTTCTGTGTTGGATACCTGTGATTGACTCGACTTTCCCTGACCTTGCTTGAACATTACCTGCCCTGACCTTGTCTTGTCCCAGGATTTTGTCTCCCATTCATTTACCTGATTCTACATTGCTGACCTCTGCTTGAATCCTTACCATTCTTTGCCTGCCATCCATGCCTGTATCTGACTGTTGCTGACCTGGCTTGTCTGACCTTGCATCCAGTTATCTACCTGTCCTGCTCTGCATGCTACCTTGTCCCTGCTGGTCCTTCACCTGCTGAATGCTGCTGGTCCTTTTGCACCTGCTATCTGCAAGCTGCCTGTCAAGCACTTGCCTCCTGCTGTCTGCCCAGTCCTGGGTCTGCTGTCTCTGTTGCCATCTGTTGTTCCAGTGATCTGACCTGTCTCTGGGGACACACCTGAACATCTTACAGGCACTTGTACCTCACCATGCTCTCGCGGTCACAACATCAGTGGTCCTTGACCTGGGGCTGTAGGAGAGAGCTTCGTCTACATGTCAGGCTCTGCCACAAGGTACGTGGCAGCAGTCCTGCACTGCCATGACAGACCGTATGCATTCTGATTGGTAAGCTCTGTCACATGGACAGCGAAGAGAGAGAAAGCAGTGGGGATCTCAAATCTCCAGACCAGTGGAGTGGCTGCGGACACCCTGACAGCTGAGGATCGCTAGAGGTAAGTACATTGGGGACCAGGGGGGTGGAGATAGAGTCCCGTGTTAGGCCACCTTTACAATTTTTCTACAAAGGTGAACTGTGTTTAAACCTGTCTTAATACCAATTCACAGCCAGTGGTCCTACAGCACAAACTTACTTTATAGCCATTTCCAGGAACGTGCTCGTCGGGAAAATTTAACTGCAATCATGAGAAATTTAAAAAGAATGGGTTTTGCATTTGGATGATTGAATTTAAAGCCTCTGAAAGTATTTTTCAATAAAAATACCCCCGGGACAGTCAGGGCTAGTACATTTCACAATGGATAGCCTCTGAACTGTCCCAGGTCGCACTTACCTTTTAGAAGAGATACTTACCTTGAAAATGTCTTGTCCAGCACTGCCATCTCAGTTGTGGGCAGCTGAAACCAGAGCGTCCTCTCCTGCGTCCTCTTCTGTGTCCCCTTCCGTGTCCTCTTCCGTCCCACAATGCACTGCACCGGCCCCGCCGTCACTTCCGGGACAGGAGCACAGTGCCATCTTAAGAGCCTTATAGGCCCCTGGGCAATGCAGTGCCCATGCCAAGTGGCTGGCCTCCCCTGCGGAGCAGCGATAGCCCGGCGGCCAATGGCAAGAGAGCACAACTACCTGGAGTATATACCTTACTATATACATATTACAGGGAACACTATATACTACAAGAGACTCTTGTAGTATATAGTGTTCCCTGTAATATGTATATAGTAAGTTATATACTCCAGCCTAGTTGTACTCTCTTGTAGTATATATTGGTCCCTGTAATATGTATATAGTTAGGTATATACTCCAGGTAGGCGCGTAAAGGGAGGACGAGCCGAAGAGGAGGAACCTCCTCCGCTGTGCATCATGGGTCTGCTCTGCTAACGTCACTGGTTGCTAGATGCCAATCGGCCTGGCCTTAGCAACCAGTGTGCACTGCAGTGCAGACTCGAGCCACCGCGGACAACAACGGGGGGGGCAGCGGGGCCCGGCGGACAACGGGGGGGCCCTAGACCACCAGGTAATCTTGATTCTGGCGTCAGGCCTGTTGACAGGTAATTGCCACCATCATGGCACCATGTGTGTGGGGCCGGGCCCCTTGGCAAGTGGGGCCCCCGGGCAACCGCCAGGGCATGCCCAGAAGCTGTTTAGCAGGGAATGACACGTCTGCCCCGGAACTGACAAGCGGGGCCGGTGCAGGCGCATTGATTCCTGGGAGCGATGACGTTCAGCTCCCAGAAATCAATGCAAGCAGGAAGTCACGGCGCGGGCCGCGGATGCAGAGGGAGGAAGAGGAAGAAAGGTGAGTATATTTTCTTCAATAAAAAGGTAAGTAAACAAAAAAAGAATCGTGACAATCCATTTCTTTTACAGGTGACACTGAGCAAGCAGATGGCCAAAAGTGCATTTTGAGGCCGGAACTCATACATGTGCCATACCTGTGGGAATAGTTGTAGTAGGCAAAGATGCTACAGTAATTGCCACTAGCTTCTGGGTCCTATGCTTGGCGGCTGCCCTGCTGCCTACTAAACAGGAGAGGCCAGCCACTTGGCATGGGCACTCTGCATTTTCTGCTTTCCTTCTTCATAATTACCACAAGAAACTGCTTGCTGGTTACAAGGTGTTCTCTGATTGAGGCCTTCACTCCAAATCATCCAAACAGCCAACAATCTTTTGAATGACCCACAATTTAGACATCTAGCAAACGACTTTAAGGTTTAGGTTTACTGTAGGTATGGATTTCTTAACATAGTTACAGTGATTTAGCTTGGCACAATGTAAGGCACAAGGTCATACCTGAGCAATTCTCGGTAAAGCTGCAAATCACTGTATTAGATATGTGTTGCGCTATGCTTAATCAAATGAAATAAATAACAATAATGCATCCAAAACATACAGTCCACAAAAATAATGACCAACAAAAAGTGTCCACCTGTGAGTCCATGATTTATTCCATGTACTGTATATATTGAATCCAGTGAAAATCGATCAAGCAAGTGCAGAAATAAATGTGGAAGCTGAAATCTCCACCAAATCCCCTTTGGACCCACTCTCACTTCAACACATTGACCCTCATAACAAAGATCAAGTTGCGCCTCTGTATGATCGTCAGATCCAAATGTAACTGGCTGAATTCTCCTCAAGGCTCCAGCAATCATCAACAGATGATATGAAGGTGGGTCAGTGCAGATCAGTGGTCAAAAAACAATAAAAACTGGCATAATGCTCACTGCAATCTTTATTGATAAAACCCAAATAAAATGCATGTATCACTTAAAGCGGAGTTCCGGCCTCGGAAATGTTTTTTCAATAAAAATACCCCTGGGAAAGTCAGGGCTAGTATATTCCATATTGGATAGCCTCTGAGCTGTCCCAGGTTGCACTTACCATTTAGAAGAAATACTTACCTTGAAAATTTCTTCTCCAGCGCTGCCATCTCAGGTGTGGGCAGCTGAAGCCAGCGCGTCCTCTTCTGCATCCTCTTCCGTGTCCTCTTCATCCCAGAATGCTCTGCACCGGCCCCGCTCCTCACTTCCGGTGCAGGCGCGTCATCCCTGCACAGCTTCTGAGCATGCCCAGAAGCTGTTAAGCAGGGAATGATGTGCCTGCACCGGAACTGACGAGCGGGGCCGGTGCAGGCACATTGACTCCTGGGAGCGATGACGTTCAGATCCCAGGAGTCATCGCAAGCAGGAAGTGAAGGCGCGGGCCGTGGCTGAAGAGGGAGGAAGTAGAAGGAAGGTGAGTATATTTTCTTCAAAAACAAGGTATGTAAAGAAAAAAAAAATCGGGAGTATCCATTTGTTTTTTAGGGGATTTACAGCAAGCGGATGGGCCAAAGATGTTTTTGAGCCCGGAACTCCACTTTAAAAGCTCGGTCTCCATTGGTGCCGGGGTGGATGGTTGCAGATAACAAATGCCAAACTCCCTCCAGCGACTGCCAGATCACACTCCAAGCTCTGTGTACCCACACTCTACGCGTTTCATCATGCTCGCATCATCAGGGGCCCCAGCAAATCACATATAAAGCACAGTCTTAGTTGATGCTACTATCGTGATAGCAGCAGTCTTCTGGGTCCATTCTGCACAGTAACCACAGGGGGTTCGCTTACTCTGCTCTACCGCCATTCACGAAACACCTTTTATATATTTTAATAAATACGAGATGCTCGGGGTGATTGGACAAGGTGGAGATTCTGATGTCACCATCCCTACTCTCCACTTAATCCAACTGAGGAATTCCTTGTATTTATTTAAAAAAAAAAAAAATACAGCGCATTTTGTAAATGCTGGCAGTTCTAAGCTATTGATCCCCTGTGGTCAGTGTGCAGAGGGGAAGCGCAGGGTCCAGAAGATAGCAACAATCACTGTAGTAGCACCGAATACTAAAGTGATTGTCAGATTCCCCAGCAGTCTCTCAAATGTGAAATATGCATATTTACATGGGTTCATCTTGGCACAATATAAGTACTCATATTTCATACCTGAGAACCGCTGGGGAAGCTGTCAATCACTGGAGTAGTTATGGCTACTCCAGCAATAGCTGTGATCTTCTGCCTTTTATTCTAATAAAGATCATACCTGGACTTCAGCTGATATATTTAACAGACCCAAAGGGAGAAATTGAGGGAAGTTCATTGTTTAAAATTAAATCATAAAGGTGTGGTGCTTACATAAAAAACTCTATAACAAAAATATGCCAAAAACAAGTGGAAAAACAGTGTTAGAAACACATATAATAATATGAGAAAAGTCCAATGTGGCATGTTCCCAACACCAATATTTCTTCCAAGTGACTCTTCTATATCTTCACCATTTGTGCTCAAAGGTATGAATGCACACTCAGAGATGTTGACCCCTTTTTACAGGTAGGTCAAATTGTGCTTTTAGCCCCCAGAGGCTCTAACCATCCTGGGAATAGGTTTCAGTTGACCAAGCAGAAGACACGATTTCAAATTTCATTGTGTAGTATTTATTAAAGTACGTTAGAATTAAAATAGCAATGGTTACACTCACATGTATGGGTGTCTGTGACTGGCACCGGTGTATACAGTGTGTATGGGAAAGCACCGCTCCTCCGACCCTGCCATAGGCCGGCGTGCATTCCAAGCCTCACTATCAGCCTGGATGTGATGTCACACAGAACCCAAAGGTGACTATCCTATGCTTCGACGTACGAGGTGGGTCTAATAAGTTCGGTAAATGGATTAATATCTTAAAGGAAACATGGGCCAGGTGCACGCACACGCACATGCCTTTCCAGAGACACATCAAGAAGCGCCACCTAGCATGGAGAACACATGATCTTCAAGGTAAACCCGCTGCGGGCAGTGGGAACGTAGTCAGTATGAGAGGTAGAGTTACAGCTCAATGGAGGAATGAGTGAACATCAAGCTTTGCTACAAATTGGGGAAAATGGCAACTGTTGCTGCATGTGTATGGAACGGAAAACGTGAGCAGAAAATGTGTTTACCACCGGTTCAAACACTTTCGCAACGGGAAGGAAACGACTGAGGATGAGTCACGTTCGGGTCGGCCGTCAACAAGCAGAACCCCAGACATGATCCAGCGAGTGCGACAAATGCTGGCATGAGATCAGTGACTGACTCTACAATTGATGGCGGAGGAATTGGGCATTAGCAAGGACACAATGTGCATCATTGTCCGCCAAGATTTGGGTAAGCGGAAGATCTGTTCCCATTTTTTGCCTCACAAGCTGACAGATGAACATAAAGCAAAACAGATGGAAACCTCTAGAGATTTCATTACCATGTGTGACCAGAATCCATCCTTTCTGCGAACCATTGTCCGTATGCGCAAATTCTTGGCTCAGCGCAGCATACCTGTTCTTGATCATCCAACGTATTATCCTGATCTGGCACCTGCAGACTTATTTTTGTTTCCCCGCATGAAGAGCATCATGAAAGGTGTACATTTTGTGGACATGGTGCCAATCCAAGAATGTGTGACAGCAGTTCTTCGATCGATTCCTAAAGAGACCTTTCCTGACAGTTTCCAGAATTGCTATGAGCGTTGCCAAAAATGTGTTGCGAAGGATGGCAATTATTTTGAAGGCCAAAAAAGGTCATTTGTTTGTATCTTCTGTTTGATACCATTCACAGAACTTTTTAGACACACCTTGTACATTTTACCAAGGATGGCATCCTTCCATATTACTTTACTGAGAGAGTAGTGGATGCATGGAATAACCTTCCTGCAGAAGTGGTAGCTGCAAATACAGTGAAGGAGTTTAAGCATGCATGGGATAGGCATAAGGCTATACTTTATATAAGATAGGGCCAGGGACTATTCATAGGATTCAGATATATTGGGCAGACTAGATGGGCCAAATGGTTCTTATCTGCCGACACATTCTATGTTTCTATGTTTCAGGAAGTTCATTGTTTAACTTATTGACAGGGGCAACACAGAATCTTTTTTCCTTCAAATAATGCTGGTAGGTTAATGGGCTCCTGTCTAAATAAATGTGAGTTAGGGACCTTAAGGGCCGTACACACTTGACGAAAATCGGACGAAATATCCTCCGATTTGTCTCTCTCATGCTCGCGTTCACAACCATTTTTAGTAGACAGTGCATAAATGTTCACGAAATTTCTCGTCCAATTTTTTTTTTTTTTTTGGTGGGGACATTTGTTCCTAGACTTCCAGGTCGTCAGCAACTTCAGATCATGCGCGGCCTTTCCTATCCGATTTTTCACGGACGTACTGCATACACATTAAACGAAAATTGGTTGTCTGGGGACGGACGATAAAAATTTTGGTGTCGGGATCGGCTGCTGAAGGTTGTGTACACATAAAATGTCGGGATCGGCTGCTGAAAGTTGTGTACACACTAGCCGAAAATCTGATGATCTCACCTTGGTTGGGAATTTTCGGCAGATTTTCTACTAGTGTGTACCCCACTTTAGATTGTAAGCACCTTAACCACTTGCCAACTGCTTACAGTATATTTACTGCGGCAGTCAGCCCCTCACAGGCAGAGCGACGTACGTCTACGTCGCTAGCCTGTGAGGCTCTGGGGAGCAAGTGCGCGCCGCCGGAGGCGCGCTCCCGCTCGGTCACGGACCCCCCCGCGCGTGTGACCGGTGGACCCGATGTCCGTCGGTCACTCGGCGATCATCGGGGGAGAGGGAGAAAGTCAGGCGGCTAGTGTAAACAAGCCGCCTGTCATTCTCCCCAGTGTAGAAATGATGATCACACGGTTCTACTATGTAGGACCGTTGATCATTGTTCCTACACCTCAAGCCACAGCCAATCACAGTTAGAATCACGCCCCTAGGGACACACACAGCCCCTCCCTCTCAAATAAAGTTAACCCCTTCACTACCAGTGTATTTTTACAGTAACAGTGCATATGTATAGCACTGATTACTGTAGAAATGTCACTGGTAACCCCAAAAGTGTCAAAAATGTCAGTCAAGGGTCCGATCTGTCCGCCGCAATGTCGCAGTACCGCAAAAAAAATCGCAGATCGCCGCCATTACGCGTTAAAAAAAAAACAACAAAAATGACAGAAATCTTTCCCTTTGTTAGTAAACGCGATAACTTTTGCGCAAACCAATCAAAATACGCTTTTTGCAATGTTTTTTACCAAACATATGTAGCATAAAACAAATTGGCGAAAATGTTAAAACATTTTGATTTTTACATTTTTTTGGGGGGGAATTTCATATAAAAAAATTTGAAAAATATTGTTATTTTTGCAAAATTGTCGCTCTTTTTTTGTTTATAGCGCATGATCAAAAAATCTCACAGGTGATCAAATACCACCAAAAGAAAGCTCTGTTTGTGGGAAAAAAAGGACGTCAAATTAGTTTAGGTACAGCATTGCACGACCGCGCAATGGTCCGTTAGAGTCACGCAGTGCCGAATCGCAAAATACCCCCTGGTCAGGAAGGGGATAAAATCTTCCGGGGCTTAAGTGGTTAAAGGCAGGGACTGATGTGACTGTACAATACAGTATACGGTATATATGTAAAGTGCTCCGTAATTTGACGGTGCCATATAAGTACCTAAAATAACATAAATAAATAAATAACAATGTAGCCGAATATTTTGTGAGGGTGTTGGAAACCCTCCTATAATGCTGGAAACATAGGAAGAGGTGTTTTATTTAGACTGGAGCTCCTTGTTAATACCTGCCAGATGTATACCGCCAGATATTTTGTCTTTTCTTTATGAGAATGGGAAATAATCACATCACACAGTTTGTCAGTATGAGTAAAGCGGCCCTTTCTTCCTAGGCATCCCAAGGTCACCTGTATGAGTTTATCTGGCCGTATTTAAAGAAATAGACCCACTTACACAACGAAAATATTTTCAAATGGCTTTCCAGCATAATTGCTTTCCTTAAGCAAATGTGTCATGTTTAAGATTGTAAGGTAATTGCATGGGCTCCAAAAATAAATATTTTCCATTTCAGAGGAAACCCTTAAATCTGCTGACACATGACAATTACATGTTTCCTTTTCCCTTTGAAACGTCAATACTAGCTGTTCTTCATACGGTTTCAACATCAGAGAGTCTTGAATTGGAGCATTCATTTTATTTAGCCCTCTGGAATCCTCCGTGAACGCTAATACCACTTGACAGGTCAGCAGATGTACTGTATTGCTTTGCTGCTCAGCCATATATTGTTCCATGCAACCTCCCTCTTTAATTTTTGGAGGGGAGAACCTTTAAAAACAAGGACTGTAATTACAGGGGTCTGTCGCACCCTTAGACATTCTTCATGTTCCTTTAATGTCAAAACTTCAACATAGAAACTAGGGATCGACCGATTATCGGCAATGCCGATATATCGGGGGCCGATATAAACTTTCCCTGATATATCGGAATTGGCCCCTGAGGTTACCGATATTGCCGATTTTTCGGGAAAGAGGCATCACCCTGGTACCGGCGTCCATAGCCGATGGTCGGCTGTCCTGTAATGACAACCGTTTCGGCCGCTCGACTGTCAATACAAGGATTGGGAGGGAACGCCCCCCCTCCTGCCGCCTTCCGCGGCTCATCCGGGTCTCCTACCTGCACGGCTGCTGAAGAGAAGTCCCGATCAGAGCCGCATTCAGCTCTGATCATGTCTCCATGTAAAAAACCCGGAAGTGATGTCATGACTCGGCGCCAACTCAAAAAAATGTGAGCAGTCAAAACAGCCAAACTTGGTCAGGCTCTGATGCGGACTGGAAGGCCTGGCTCGAAGTCTCCACTATAATTTATCACAAAGGTGTTCTTTCGGGTTGGGGTCAGGGCTCTGTGCAGGCCAGTCAAGTTCCTTCACCCCAAACTCGCTTATCCATGTCTTCATGGACCTTGTTTTGTGCACTGGTGCACAGTCATGTTGAAAGAGGAAGGGGCCATCCCCAAACTGTTCTCACAAAGTTGGGAGCATGAAATTGTCCAAAATGTCTTGGTATGCTGATGCCTTAAGAGTTCCCTTCAATGGAACTAAGGGGCCAAGTTCATCCCCTGAAAGACACCCCCTCACCATAATCCCCCTTCCTCCAAATGATTTGGACCAGTGCACAAACAAGATCCATAAAGACATGAGTGTGGGGTGGAGGAACTTGACTGGCCTCAACCTGATAGAACACCTTCGGGATAAATAAGAGTGGAGACTGCGAGCCAGGCCTTCTCGTCAAACATCAGTGCCTGACTTCACAAATGTGCTTCTGGAAGAATGGTCAAACATTCACATTGACACACTCCCAAACCTTGTGGACAGCCCTACCAGAAGAGTTGAAGCTGTTATAGCTGCAAAGGGTGGGCCAACTCAATATTGAACCCTACGGACTAAGACTGGAATGCCATCAATGTTCATGTGTGTGTAAAGGCAGGCGTCCCAATACTTTTGGTAACAGAATCTAGATAGATAAATAGACCACAACCTGGAGCACCAGTGTCTTTCATCTTTATCATAATAAACCCATCAAGTTTTTTTTTTTTACATTTTTCCTCAAGCCTTAATATTCCATGCATGATTAAACAGATTTTCCCTGGACCATTGACTTTGCCGTAGTCAGATGAGTCAACTGATAACATGAAATACCAGATTGCCATGACTATTAACTGATTACCAAATGGAGCCAAAATAAGTATTTGTTGCCACTGTAAAATCTGGGAGCTGTGATGGATTAATCATTGCAAGCAATAGAGCTCCGCAAGCTATAAAACTCTAAATTGTGGAAGCATCGGTGAGGTAGCCTGAAAAGGCTATCAATGGTCAGAGTTTAAATGACCATTCACAGCTTAATGTACTTGCTATGTTCAACTCCCCAGCAGGATATAGCTGTAAGTAAATTACCAATTCATTAAGGATTGTTGATTAAGTAAGTGCTTTGACCAGAGGACATAATAGATAAATTATTATAATGTAAACTGACTGTGCATTTAGTTTTAGCAAACTGTGATAAGGGGAATCGAGGAGCAAAACAGCCTAACAGGGTAATAATGTGACAATTTGTTTTCCTGCGAATAGCTTGTTCTGTCTCATTAATTAATTTACATCTATTTTAACTCTTTCCCACTTGAATTTAATACACTGAGCCGCTGCGGTTCTGACACATTATATATATATTTAAACACATAGAGAAAAATCCAAATTTTTTTAAATATTTCATGGAAAAGAGATATTTCACGGTGGAAGTCTCTTCTATATAAATTGTTGGATTTGTTATTAATTTTGAATAGTGTTTTGTGCATTGCAATTAAGGACTTGTACACAGCCCATGGGCTGATTCAAGAGCAATTGAATGAGCAGAGAGTGTTAAGCTGGTGGTTCGATGGTTCGAATCTTGGCCAGTTCAGCCAGGGCCTGGTCAAGATTTGAATTATCTATGGGAAAGCTGGTTGTTCCCAGTTTGATTGTTGTACAACTTGGGTACCTCCTAGGTAGAAGTTAGAAGAGAGTATAGTTTTTGGGTCTTTTTGCTTACCAGGTATATTTAGAGTGCTCTCAGCCTACCAGGGAGCAGAATCCATTAATAGTGTCTGTTTATGGTGCTCAAGTGCAGCTTAGCTTGTCTGAATGTTTCCCACTGCTCCAATAGGGAGGCATATTGGACAGTGGGGGGAAACCTGACAAGTGAGGACACAGACATTGTTACAGCCCTAGCGATTGGCAAAGGAAAGTGACTCATTGCATGTTTGGTGACTGTATAAATGCCAGGGACACATGTGCTCGGGGTCATCGGCTGGAGAGCGGGGTAACGGAGGGAGGGGGCAGCTGCACCTCCTCTTTAGAAGTTGCCCTGTGGCCTTAAGTTGTCGACCTGAGGGCCTGAAAGTCAGAGAGAAGCTGAACCCAGAGGTCCTGCAGAGCTGACTAGAAGGAAGACACCAGGAAGGATCTGATTCTGACTACTGTGAGTACAGATCTGTGTCATGGGGCAAGGCCTGCGAGAGCCGTCATTTCAGCTAGAAGAGTCAGTGGATGGGTGTCAGTCCAGGAGATGCTAGAGAGTGTCCTAAAGATAAAGAAGTTGCATCAAGTCTGCTGCTAGAGAGAGCAAGAGGACTTAATTATTCCATACAAGTGGCAGTATGGTAAAAGCAGTGTGTCTGCTTCCACGAGTAATCTGGTAAGGCCAAGTGAGAGTTGTCCTTATCTACTGTGAATAGTTCAGTTGGAGTATCCCACTATTCCCTTCTCCCGTCCAAGTTCCCCCATAAATACAAAAAAAACAAATACCCTGGACTGTTTATTGAGTAACGAGCAAACGGGAGTAAGGAGGGATATGTGAAAAATCCCCAGTGCTAAATTTTAATTTTGGATAGATTAAAGCGGGATTAAAACCCCTGTCTAGTTTTGTTGATGTCTGTGCCCCTGCTGGGAAGGTTCATGCTCTTTATTTAAATACTCATGAGGGTATTTTGACGCGTAAGTGATGGGCACCTTATCTTTGAACATCAGAACAAAAAATAGGAAATATATGGGCCTTTCTTGATGCCATAACACACATTGTTTTTTCAATAAAATGTATATTTATTACAATTGTAATGAAAATGTCAAAATAAAATTGTGTACACCAACAAAGTTACATCGTTCAAAAGGAGTAATCCATAGTATGTAATAAAAGACTTTGATGACTTATCCTTCTAAATTCTCAGTTTGTCATATATAATTACCTTCTTGGCTCAACTTTTTCATGTAAGCATGAATACAGACCAAGTCAAGTCTCTATTTGTACTGGTGACAATTGTTACCAAAACAAAAAGTGATGGCAATTTCAAATTTTTAGAGTCACCACTGCAACACGAGGTAGTGGGGAAATCTTCCACTGGGTACATCTGTTCTGGCGACAACTCACCAATCTCTAGTACACACGATGAGAAAATCAGAAGAAAAATACAGCTTCTAGCAATCTACGATAATCTGATCGTTAGTATACAGCTTTCGAGAGCCAATCATGACAGTTCATGTGAAATTATCCAAAGGGACAAGCATAAAAATGTTTCTCGCACGATACCAGAAGACACTATTTTTGCTTAATCAGTACAGTATTTGTCTGAAAAAAGTTGAGTGACCAAGACTGCACATGCTCGGAAATGAAAGAATACATTACAATGCAATACAATACATTACATCACTTCCAAAGTTGTATTCTGTCATATGAGAATTTTCATAACTTAGGTAACCTCTTCATTTTTGATATGAGGCTAGCATGCAAAAAAAAAAAAAAACGACAATCATTCTTTCGATATTCTCATTGTGTGTATGAGGTTCAAAGTAGAAGTTCAGCCTAAAACTAATGAACTCTAAATCTACTGGCAGCCACATTATAAGACTAATCTATCTAACCCTTTAAAGCAAAAATACATACCTTTTCTTCAGCTGCTTTGGTCCGGTCCCACGCTGAGCTGTCAGCGGTGACTTCTCTGTGGAGGTGGATGCAGAAGAGGCAGCCGACAACGGAAGCCCCATAATAAGTCTATGGGTGATGTCACTTCCCAGGCTATTCCCAGCCACTGTTGGCTGTCTTCTGCACACAGCATCCACTGCTGGAGACCACACTGGTTCGGCTTCTATTTAAGGCAACTTTTCTCAACATTTTCAAAACGGAGGAATCCTTGAAATAACTTTTTGGTCTCAGGGATCCCCTTACTTTATCTACAACTCATGATACATTGGTATGATAATCAGTTGGAAGAATACTCTTTATGATTGTGGTCATTGGAAAGAATTACCCCCTTACAGACAGCAAAAAAGATCAATGGTGTCAGTGGGAAATTTTGTCAGTGGGAACTTATCTGAGAGGCACTCCAACCTCTGGAGAACCTCTGGAGGAACGCTTGTGCTTCATAGAACCCTGGATGAGAAACTCTGGTCTTGGGGGTGGGGGATTCTCCTCTCCTTACAAAGAATTTCTCTCACTTCCTGTTGTGTCTCTGGTACAGTAAGCATAGGAATTTTATTTCAATACTTTTTATTAAATTTTCCAAAGAAAAAAATAATAAAAACAAGGATACAGAAATGTAAGAGAACAGTTGAACGATTGTTATACATTGAGATACATGTCAAAAAGTCGCTCGTAACATTGCAAGAATAAGCACCAGTTGCATATTAGTCACAAAGTATATGCAATATTGATCCAAAATTTCTAACATGAAGGGGTATCACACATTGCTCCAAGGCACCCCGATTGGGGAAAACTGTGCCCTGAGGCAGGATGACACCCCTAAGTCTGTGGGCCAGTGACGTTTCCATAGACAAGCATAGGAATTTTAAATAGGAATTAGCTTGAGTTTACTCCGAACCTAAAAGGGAACTGTCAGTGTTGAGCCAGTCAAAAGTAGACTAATAGACATAATGTGACCATATTATTATTTGATGATGTCATAATAAGCATCCTCTGCACTGACAGCTACCTTCTAGATTTTGATAAACTTGAACCCAAGCCGAAAGCTCATCCCTAGTTTTAAATCTCCCTTACTCTATACAAATGGAAAAAAAAGTCTTGTTTTAAATACACTTTATGATAAATAATCACCAGGAACAAGAGACACTTTTGAGTGTTCGTTTTTTGAAAAGAGTTTGAACGATTTTTCGTATAGTGTATGGCCAGCATAAGGGTCATACGTCAAGGTCAGGGTCAAAGATCAGGGTCAGTATATTTTGGGCAGGATTTTTTTTTTTTTTACTTAGTATCAGTGTCAGTGTGTTTTAAGTATAGCAAAAAAACAAAACCAAATGCGCACTATTGTTTCTGGGCTGTACTCTGGATACAAACAAGAACTAACATACACATATTTGGTATCACTGCAATCATCAGGAGAAGGAAAAAACATTTTTTTTTACTATTTTGGGCCAGTTTTTCTTTGATAATAATAAAAAAAAATCAGGAGACATCCATAACCGTTTACTACCAAATGAAAGCCCAATTTGCTTTGAAAAAAACAAGGTAAAATCCACCTGGATGCACAAAGTAGTGATGATATGTACGATTTTACTAGCACATGTCAAAGTTGCAAATTGTGCTTAGGCATTAAAATTGGTTTTACCCTTAGGCTTGAAGAGGTTAGGGCTGATGGATTGATATGTTTTTCAGAAGCACAAGGAATATGTTTTGGAGGGTAAATGGGATGTACATTTTCAATATTTAGGTTAACTGTTAGTTCTCCTTTACAACAGTGGAACAGTGGCGGCTTGGGCTTCATGGGTAGGGGGGGGGTGGCAGACAGACCTGTCCACGGACCACCCCAGCCGGCTCACTCACCCTGTGTTGCTCCTGGACTGACATATGGAGGCGGCGGCTTCCCCCTCAGTCTCCTCCATGTCCCCCTTAGTTGATCGGGCTTCCCCTGCATCTCCTTCCTCCTCCTCCTTCGCCAATAGGATGGCTTCTCCCTTCGACCAATCGGCAAACAGGTCTCAGGACCCGCTTCCTAATTGGCCAGGAGTAGAATAGCGAATATTCATTTGCTGCTGTCACACAACCGGGTGGGCTCAGGGCGCAGTACTCTACGCCCTGAGCCCACCCGTTTTTGAAGCCTATTAAAACCTCTGGCTCTAATCACGTGCTTCAAAAAAAAAAAATCCCCCCATTGGAATCCATGCATCCGGCGCCCTGCATGTAGATTAGGGGGTCGGGCACATGGACAGGGTAGACGGGCCACCACTGCTTTACAATGTACTTTCTCTTTGCCCATTGGTCATCGGTGGCACAGGGGATTAACTTTTTTTCTGTCTAACCAAGTTGCCTAGTGAGAAGGAAATATAGGGCAGGAGATAAGTTTCTTCTACATGCAAGGGCCCACAAGAGAGGGACATCTTCATGTGCCAATATAAGGCAAGTTTTAACTTTACCTATAGAGCTAAACTCCAGGCAGACAGTTAAATACACTTTTGAATATACATATACAACTTCTTCTGTCAAAGTGGTAATCCTGAACATCTCCCAGACCTGCCTTTGCTTATGTTCCAGACACTTCAGAGGCCTAAGACATAAATCCACCTATTTCATCTTTCACGGTAACATGATCTTGAGTAACAGGGCAAAAAGATCATCGGCAATGAAAACAGTATTTAAAAGAAGACTTCACTGAGAACATATCGTACTGCAATAGCTGTACTTAATCATATAACAACTAGGCACTCATTCCATGTTACCATCAAAGAAAACTGACAGACGTGCAAGGATGCCATTGCTGAGTCCTCGATCTAAAATAGCTACTTAGGTGGCTTGTATGCCAAAGATTTCAATGCTCCCTAACTCACTGGCCCAGAAAAATTTGACTGATCAGGAACCATAACCATACCCTGACTTTGCTGGCTAAATGCTTCTTCCAAAACAGCAATTCAGAAAGTATTGGGACCATAGACAGCCAGCAAATTTGTATTTGAGAAGGTGGTCAGCAATGGAACCTCTATATTTCTATCTCAGTAAAGGTTTTCTTTACAACTTGTCTTGATTTTACTGACTTTTCAATTATCAACGCTCTTTTGTCTATTAGTATGATGAGCAAACATCAATGGAAATAAGCCTTTCCACCCCATAATATGACAATTTCCAAATCAAGATCTTTATCTTCTATATATACAGTATGTTACATGCATAATTTTCATCATTTCGCATGTTTTAATCATATACTGTATACTGTAAGGCTGATATGTTACACATCACTTTACAGAGTACATGGAGCATTTATATCAGCCCCATCCCAGAGGAGCCTAAAGCCTAGTACTGGATGCTAGTCTCCATATCAAAAATGAATAGCCTACTAAAGTATGAATATTCTCGCATGACAGAATAAAAAATCAAAATAATCGATGTAATGTATTTGTATTGTGTTTTCGGACAAAAACTGTACTAATTAACCAGTTCAGCCCTGGAAGGTTTTACCCCCTTAATGACCAGGCCATTTATTGCATTATGGCACTGCATTCATTTAACTGACAATTGTGTGGTTGTGCAACGCTGTACCCAAATAAAATGTATATCCTTTTTTTCCCACAAATAGAGCTTTCTTTTGGTGGTCATTGATTACCTCGGCGGTTTTTATTTTTTGCGCTATAAATAAAAAAAAGAGAGACAGTTTTTATGTAGAGGCAGCATAGGGCTCTTTGAAGAGATGAGTTTTCAGGGATAGCCTAAAAGCCGACTGAATAGGAGATAGCCATAGAGATTGGGGTACGGAGAAGTGATGAGCATGGGTTCAGTTGAAACCCAAATTCGGCCAAACCCAGAAGTAAGCTGTCAGAGACCAATGAGCTGCAGGCATTAAAATGCATTGCCCTACAGCTGCACATACACAAAGGTGTGGAAATGTTCATGACACTGTTAACCTTTTATGGCCACAGGACCTTGACCCAATATAGCCATGTGGCCGTATTATGTCAGTAAGCATTCCCACCGCTTTGTATATGTGACAGCTGCCCTCTAGGTTCGGCTGAACATGGTTTTGGACCAAACTCAGAGCCAAAACCAAGATCATTACAAGTAGGGGGCTTCAGAGGAAGAGAGAAGCCCTGGAGAAGTTACGAAGGTGAGCATGCAGGGAGGCTATGAGGGAGCTACAGAGCAGGAGGTCTTGGAGGGAGATAGAAGGATGATTTGAGTGATATTTTGAGACTAGTTTAGATATGCAGCTTGAGCAGATTTGGGAAAGACTTTATATATTATTCAAAGACAAAATAAATTGCCCTGCTTCAAATCACAGGTTTGCTTCTTGGGTTCTCCAACCCACTGGATGCCAGTTAGAAAATAACTCACCCAGCTCCACCAGTATAGCAAGGATAAAATATCAAACTGCACTCCATAAAAGTCATCTAATTAGGTTTAATCAATATAGCCAATGTCTGACACAGTCCCCTCCCTAAGCCATGCCCCTCTCAGGGGCATAGGGCAGGGACTGTGGCAGAAGATGGCTACATTGACTAAACCTAATGGGATGACCTTTATGGAGTGTGGTTAGGTACATTATCCTTTATATATTGTTGTTAGCATTTTGAATTTTATTAACCACTTAATGCCCCATGATGTATCCATCTATTGTGAGAGTTTGAGTAGTTACACTCTGATGATGTTTTTTCAGCTGGTAATGCAGTTTTATGTAAAATCAATCCCAGCTGTGCCTTTCACTTCCTTACATAGACCATAGAGATGAGGATCGGAATGTCCCTAATAATCTATATGGTCTAAGAAACTGGAGTATTTTATCTCTTCTGGTTTTGTTGGTTGTAAACAAAACATTACAGGTTTGGGAAAAGCATTAGATAACACCGATCTTGGTTTGATCCAATGCTTTTAAGAGCAGAGGAGAGATCTGGTATCTAATAGAACCCCAAGATTGCTCAGTAAGGCGTACCTGTCACTGCCCATACTATCACATGGGGTTTTGGTCATCCCTTGTGATAGCAATAAAGGTGATAAAAACATGTAAAGGTACAGTATGTGCAGGGCTGCTGTTAGAAATCGCGGGCCCCGTACAGACTACCTGGCAGGGCCCCCTCAAGAAAATATTAAAGATATATTTAGCTAAAATTACAAAAAAATCACTATTAGCAGACACAAATATAACATAACTCGCATAATTCCTGCTAAATCTAAAAAAAAAAAACTATGTTAAATAAAAAAGAAGATGAGATGAGAAAAATATACAGGCTGGGCAGTTGGAGCTCAGTGATCAGAGAGACAGAGAGAGAGAAACAAAGTTACAATTTACAAATAAACTCCTGAGCAGAGATAAGTGCTGGGAGGGGGGGGGGCACACAAGGGAGGGGATTAGTGAGGGACGACTGTCTCTTTCTCAACAGATAAAAGCTGATAGCAGGGAGAGGGACAGATCAGATTCAGGTGCTGGAGGAAGATTTCTGTATTTGTTGTTCATCACTAATCCCCCTCTCTGTGTGGGCCCCCCTGTGTGCTCGGGCCCCCTACAAGAGGGATGGTGCCCCTCCCCCCTATCAGCGGCCCTGAGTGTGAGAATAAAATAAATAGCAAAGAGAAAATGAAAGTGCCCCATCCCCACATGCTACTGCGGAAAGGCGCATGCGCACATTGGTCCCGCACGCATACGTAAACAGTGATCTCACCATACATGTGAGGTACCACCACAAATGTCAGCTCAAGAGCAATAATTCTATTACCAGACCTCCTATGTAAGGCACAGTTCACACTGGTGTGACATGGGATCCGACTTGTGAGAGCATGACATGTCAAATTCAATGTTTCCCTTTCAGAGCCGACTTAACTGATCCAACACAAGTTGCTCTGACTTGAGAAAAGGTTCCTGCACTACTTTGGTCCAACTTTGATATGACTTCAATGCTATAGAATGTAAAAGTCACATTAAGTCGGATCAAAGTCAGACTGAAGTTGCAGGGCAAAGTCAGATCGGAGGATAAAGAAAATCGGCCACACACCACTCGATGCAGGTACTCATGCTTTATTCCATATAGACCAGGGACAACACAGGTGACACCAAGTTTGCATCGTTAACGCATTTCATACATATCACAGTGCCTAATCATAATGGAAGTCAGATTGGAAGTAGCGCGACTTTCATGTCGGAACAGTGTGAACCTGGGCTAAATCTAAAGTGGTAACCTGTAAAGGTTTTTAAAGTATTGCCTATGGATGTACGTAGTTTGCTGCCGTTCCACGGGTGTGTGCAATTTTAAAGTGTGACATGTTTGGTATCTATTTACTTTGCGTAACATCATCTTTTATATTTTACCAAACAGTTGGGTATTATATTGTGTTTTTGTGCGTTAAGGTTAAAAAAAATGGAGGAAAAAGCAATAGTGTGTGTTATACGCCGATATTAAAAAAAAAAAAAGGCCAGGAAGCAGCGCCAAGAGCAGAAGGGGGCAGTCTGGGCCGAGGAGAAGGAAGGACGAGCTGTCATAGGAACATGTGACGTCTATCATAGGCGGGACTTCCAATGACAACGAGCGCTCGTTCTCCCTTCTCCTTGGCCCGGCCCGCCCCCTTCTGCTCTCGGCACTGCTTCCGGGCCTTTTTCAAAACTGATTTGGATAGTGTCAATGGCGCTTTGCTGCATTGCTGGAGACTGCGCTGGTGAGGCTGCATTGCTGGAGACTGCTGATGAGGCTGCATTGCTGAAGACTGCATTGCTGAACACTGCTGATGAGGCTGCATTCATGGGCACTGGGGAGATGTCATTTGATTAAAAAAAAAAGTTCTGAGTTCAAAGCTGTTTATTTTAAATTTAAGCTTTTTTCCTGAAATTTCTCTCCTAATATTGAGGTGCGTGTTATACGCCGGCGCGTGTTATACGCCGATAAATACGGTATATATTGCAAAAAGAGAAAAAGAGAATAAAGGTAGGACTTTGTAGGTAGCCACTAGTAATCCCATTAAGGAACTTGAGTACTCAATTAATAAAATGTATCCAATAAAATGTATCGCGATCCTTTGGCAAGAGCAACCTGGGATACCCGTGAGACCCGGATAGCTTCTAGATTATTGCAGATTCTGCGGTTCTTATACTAAATGGGTATTCCCACAGGTCTCCCGGCTACACATGTACCCTGACTGGGGAAATCTTGCTATATAATGAGGAGATATTGCTTTGTACTTTCCACACATGTCTGTTCATGATTTGGTTTTCATACATATATTAAACACAATAAACGTATACATTTTATTAATTGAGTACTCTAGTTACTTAATGGGATTACTAGTGGCTACCTACAAAGTCCTACCTTTCTTATCTTTTTGCAATATACATATTGGGATGTGGTGCCACACATATTTGAGCCCTGTCTCATATCTTGTTCATCAAATAGATGTAGCACTGCCCCCTTGGGAGCTGCTGTAAATGGATTCCCCTGGGTTACCCATAGCAACAGTCTGTTAAACTTATCACTTTAAGTCCTTAGCTGAGGACATCTAGCTGTAGTGTGTGCGGCAAGGCTGCTGCTTCACCTTGCCACTGCAGTGAAGATATAAAAGTGAACTATGCTTTAGGTTACTCTTCAGGGTCTAACTTGGCACCCCCTTTCTTACTTGCAGTGTGTGCTAGCTCCTGTCCACTGACTCTCACCAGAGTGGCCCCCTTCCTGGGCAGAACCCTGGCAAGCTCCCTGGTACTCACGGGCACTGTTTTTCATCAGGTTGCCCTGCCACTTGCTCCACTGTCAGTATCCCCTGGACCTCTTAGCTCAGCACCACACTTCTGGTCCACTAGGCCAGCTGCCTGGGACCACTTTCCACACTGACAGGAGGAAAGACAGCCGTCACCCTCCTCCTGGGACCTCTCTTTATTCTTTATTTTAGCCCACTATGGCCTCTTCTCAGTGAGATCCTCTGCTAACCTGGACTCCAGTTGCCCATAGTGGGGGACACGCGAACAGATTCACCATCTGTTGTACACCGTATACTCTTTGTATTGACCAAGACACCACCAACCAGACTGCAGTTAAATCCATTGATTTTAAATCTTGCAAGCATTTATTCTCTCCTGAACAGTAAACCATAATACTACTCAAAGCCACCCCTGAGGAAGAAGCCTTATAGTTTTCGAAATGCGTCGACTCTTTGACTTTGTGTTAAGTGGTTGGTTGCTGTTATAGTGATAATGTCTTATGCTTGCAATTGTTTTTAATTGTTTCTATGATTTTTGTTTAATAAACTTACTATTTAATTATATCAATTTTCTATTACTTTGTGCCTAAAAAATCCCACCCCAGGGGAATCTCCCAATTTCTTCCATATTTAGGGATGTGGCACACCCCAAGAATTCCAGCCAAGAGCATACCCATTCCTCCTGGGACCTGACTTCCCACCCAAAGACACCCTGTCACATGTGCCCTTGGCTTTTATGACCAATCCCAGGATGCACCACTGTTGTGCCCTCCCACACAGCCACAAAATCCTGTGTGTCACGGGCTGGGGTTCCTCCACTGTCCAACAGGCTCCCCTATTGGATACAGTGGGGACACTCCCTCAGATCAGGTGAATCACACATGGACACATGCAACAGGTCTAACTGTCGATCAGCTGGCATAGCAAAAACCATGCTTTTCCTAGCACCTATCTAGAAGGGTATTACATATATAACGTTTGGGAGTACTAAGTAATTTTCTAGCAAAAAATACTGATGTTTACATGTAAACAATAAGTGTCAGAAAAGGCCAGGTCTTCAAGTGGTTAATTAGGCAATCCAAAGCCAGTGGATTGATTGTCATATAACAATAAAAACATGAATAAGCAATTTGGCTTACATTTTATAATGCCCCCATCAATCCCACCAATTCAGTGTTAGCTGAGAACTAGATGAAGAATAGGAATGTTCTTCATGATTCGTAGCGCTTCTTGCATTGCATACGCTTTTGACACATGAGTAATGGCTTCAGTGAAATATGAACATTTAACGTGTAACAATAAGCATTTTGTCTTTAGATTGCGGATTTATAAGCAGGTGTTCGAGGTATACGTTAGGGTGGCTAATAATTTTCACAGACACATAAAAAGAACATTGGAAATCTGTTAGGATCCCATGCGCTGTCAGCATATTGTGTTGTTATGATGTAAAACGTCTTTGTCTTAAGCTGGACAAAAATGATGTTCTGTTCAGAGTAGAATTCACTGGGGAGAGTATTTGTGTGGTTAGTAAATGTACTGTATCTGCCATGTAACACAAACACTGCTCATAAAGAGCTCTACACTGAAAAGACCTGAAGAATAGACTGATCTGTAAGGGACGTTTCTGCTGATGATGCATGTCATTGGTGTCCACCTCTGTAGACGCCCGTACAATGGGCTCCTATTCCTTCCCCAGTGATGGGAGCGTCCACCCACATACAGGCCCCGTAATTTGCAGTCAGATGGCAGCTGGAGTTTAGTGCTGGAGGCCTTTCCTCCAATTGGGCTTTAATTGGTGTAATCACAAGCTTGAGTTATTGGCAATATGAAAGGAAACATATTTGGTCCATGCTGCTAACAGAAGACTGCATTCCCTTCTCAATTACTGCTCTATCTAACCACAAAGTACTGCTATTAACTATTGTCACTCCAACAT
The DNA here is from genome assembly GCF_965119305.1 of Pelophylax lessonae. Lineage (NCBI taxonomy): Eukaryota > Metazoa > Chordata > Amphibia > Anura > Ranidae > Pelophylax > Pelophylax lessonae. The sequence goes on along the minus strand of NC_138771.1, from coordinate 33,518,755 downwards.
GCTGACAGTGCAAAATAGTAAATAGCTTGGGGAGTGCCAAAGTTAAAGGGCGAGAAAGGTGCCCATTTCTGGGTGCAGTTTAAGTGATGGAAGAGGAGGAAGACATACATAGATAGTTAGTCAGGTTGAAAAAAGACACAAGTCCATCTGGTTCAACCAACAAAAGACATATATTTATAATTTATTTATTACATTTTGAACAATAAGAAGACTTTTTTTTTTAACTGTAATTGTAAGGCAACCCCATACAAAAATGACATTTCAGTTTTAGGTGGGATTTGGGCATGTTTTAGAAGGTTAAATCACCCAGCAACTTTTCGTATCTTTTATCACTTATATTATTATTATTATTATTATTTTCAATTGCAGGTATTTATATAGCACTGATGACATGTTGTAAACTGACATCAGTCCCTGTCCTCAAAGGGCACTTACAGTCTAAAGTCCCTAACTCACATCCCACTAACTCACACACCCACACAGGTTGAACTGGATGGACTATTGTCTTTATTCAACCTCACCTACTATGTAACTATACTATGTAACATGCACAGTGGTGGGATTTCCATGCAGTAGTGTGTGTTTCCTCTTCTTGTCACATGGCGGGATGGTGTTACTCTTTTCACAGCTAGATTCCCAGTTGTTAAGGTACTATCAATTCTGGATAATCAGTTGAGGCAGTTTTAGGTTGACTTTACACTTGGGTGTAACAATTCATTATGGCAAGTACACATGGAAACACAGTACTATGTGATGCAGTGGCATTAGGCTTTAGTTGATGAAAATAATAATAATAACAATAATAATAGTTATTATTATTATTAGTATTATTAATATTATATTGAAATTTCTGGATATTCTTTTAGGACAGTTTTAGGCCTTTAAGTTGCAAAAATTTACAGTGCTTTACCACTTGCAAAAACATTTTGATCCACAGTACTATGTGCTGAAGTAGAGTCAGGCTTTAGACAATTGTTTTAATAAGGATGATAATAATAATAATAAAAATAATAACAATTAGCATACTATTATTATTATTATTAATAATAATAATAATAATAATAATAGTAATAATTATTAAAGTTGTATTATTATTATTATCCTCATCATTTGTATATATTTTACTACTCATTATGGCAAACAGATGTTGATTAATAATAATAATAATAATTATTATTATTATTATTATTATTATTATTATTAATAATAATAATATTCATATTATTATTAATATTTTGTAATTATTATATTGTATTTCTGAATAATCTGTTAGGGCAGTTTTAGGTTGACTTTACAACTGTGGGTTGCAATAACTTGCATTGCAATGCATGTTTTACCACTTGCAAACACATGTTGCTGCACATTACTGTGTGCTGTGGTGGAGTCTGGCTTTAGAAAACAGTTTTTATTATGATAATTATTTTTTATATTATTATTAATATTATCATCATTATTACTTGTTTTACCACTCATTATGGCAAAACGCATGTTAATGTTGAAACAATGTACTGTGTGCTATAGTCAGGCTTTACATAATCTGCAACAATTATTATTATTGATATTATTGTCATCATCATTTTGTAATATTATATTATATTATAATTTCTGAATAATCTGTTTTGGGTTGTTTTAGACCTTTGAGTTGCTAAAACTTACAGTGCAATGCATGTTTTACTACTTGCAAACACATGTTGATGCATAGTACTGTACTGTGTGCTGCGGTAGAGTCAGGCTTTAGACAATTGTTTTATTAATCATAATTATTATTGTTATAATGATTATTATTATACTCATTATTATTGTTATTATTATCATCATTAATACATGTTTTACCACTCATTATGGTAAACACATGTCGATGCAGAGTTTTGTGTGCTGCAGTCAGGCTTTATAAAACTGATTATTATTATTAATAATAGTAATATTATTAACACATATTATTATTATTATCAGCAATATAATTATTTTGTGATTTTCAGCAATCAGAGCACGCATTTAAAAAGTAAAAATAAACTTGTTTCCAAATTCTTTGTGATACAAGAGAGGGAGCATGAAGGCAAACTCATCAGTGTGCTGATCTTTCACTGTCCAATCAGCAAGCAAGGACAGAGAGGCAACACTCCTTTATTATTGTATTGTGACAAAGAAAGTGGTGTCACCCTTTAGGCTACCTGGTAGGTCATGCCACTTACAAAAGTGAGAAATATGTAGGCAGGTACAACAATCCCAATATATGTTAAATCATTTAGCTGTTTGGCCAAAATTCAGCTTCTAAGATTATACAGCAGCATTAAAAATATACAAGCACTGCTTCTCTTTTATCTGTGCTAAGCACATTGGTTTAGCGGTTAGCTGCTCTGCTTTGCAGAACTAGGGTTATCGATTCCAATCCCAAGCAGGACGTTATCTGGAAGGAGTTTGCATGTTGTCCCTGTGATTGCATGGGTTTATTATGGGTACTCTGGTTTCCTCCTACACTCTAAAGACTTGCAGATAGGTTAATTGGCCCAACTATATGTACACTGCTCAAAAAAATTAAAGGAACACTTTTTAATCAGAGTATAGCATCAAGTTAAACTTTTGGGATATTGATCTGGTCAGTTAAGTAGCAGAGGGGAGTGTTAATCAGTTTCAGCTGCTTTGGTGTTAATGAAATAACAACAGGGGCACTAGATGGGCAACAATGAGACTACCTCCAAAACAGAATGGTTTTACAGGTGGACATAACTGAATTTTTTTCCCTGCTCATCTTTTCTGACTGTTTTTAACTAGTTTTGAGTTTGGCTAGGGTCAGTGTCACTACTGGTAGCATGAGGCGATACCTGGACCCTATAGAGGTTGCACAGGCAGTCCGACTCCTCCAGAATGGCACATCAATAGGTGACATTGCTACTTGCCAGAAGGTTTTCTGTGTCTCCCAGCACAGTCTCAAGAGAATTAAGGAGATTCCAGGAGACAGGCAGTGACTCTGGGAGAGCTGGACAGGGCAAAAGAAGGTCCTTCACTTATCAACAGGATTGTTATTTGCTCCTTTGTGCAAGGAGGAACAGGATGAGCACTGCCAGAGCCCTACAAAATGACCTCCAGCAGGACACTGGTGAGAATCTCTGACCAAACATTTAGAAACAGACTTCATGAGGGTGGCCTGAGGGCCCAACATCCTCTAGTGGGCCCTGTGCTCACTGCCCGGCACCGTGGAGCTCGATTGGCATTTGTCATTAAACACCAGAATTGCCAGGTCTACCTCTAGCACCCTGTGCTTTTCACAGATGGGGGCAGATTCACCCTAAGCACATATTACAGACATGAAAGGGTCTGAAAAAGCCATGGAGAGCGTTATGCTGCCTATAACATGACTGGTTTGGTGGTGGGTCAGTGATGGTCTGGGGAGGCATATCGACGGAGGGACGCACAGACCCCTTTACAGGCTAGACAATGGCACTCTGACTGCCATTGGGTATTGGGATTAAACCCTTGGACTCATTGTCAAACCCTATGCTGGTGCAGTGGGTCCTGGGCTCCTCCTGGTGCATGACAATGCCCAGGCTCATGTGGCGAGAGTATGCAGCCAGTTCCTTGAGGATGAAGGAATTGATACCATTGAATGGCCCCTACGCTCGCCTAACCTAAATCCAAAAGGACACCTCTGGGACATTATGTTTTGGTCCATCTGACACCACCAGTTTGCACCTCAGTCTGTTCAGGATCTCAGTGATGCCCTGGTCCAGATCTGGGAGGAAATACCCCAGGACACCATCAGTCGTCTCATTAGGAGCATGCCCCCACATTGTCAGGCATGCATACAAGCACGTGGGGGGGGGGGGGCATACAAACTACTGAGTACCATTTTGAGTTTCTGCAATGAAATTTCAGCAAAATACACTAGCATGCTGCATCATTTTTTCACTTTGATTTTCGGGGTGTCTTTGAATTCAGCCTTTTTAGGTTAATCATTTTTATTTCCATCAAACGATGTGGCATCCTTTCGTTCCTAACACATTACCCAGTCCATACCAGTATAGATATCCAGCATGATATTTTTCCTCATTGAGACCTGATGTGTTTTCAAAGTGTTCTTTTCATTTTTTTGAGCAGTGTATTTATGCCCCTTAGGTAGGGACCTAAGATTGTAAGCTCCTTGAGGGCAGGGACTGGTGTAAATGTATAATATATGTAAAGAAGCTGCATACATTTTTGGCATTATATAAATACCTGTAATAAATGAATAAATAAAAATAAGCTATCCCAAAGTTCCTATAGACGTTATTTAATCATGTGAATAGTGATGTTCTATATGTAGTGACCAGCTAGAAACCAATAAATTGTTACATTTAAATAATTAATATGACTTATAAAGTTTGCACGTTTCCTTGGTCTTCATTATAAAACAAAGGAAAGGTCAGTTTATGTCCACTGTAAGTAACCACAGCCCAAGTGTTCACTTGCACTTAGGGGGCTACACAAGACTATTAGGGTCAATTATTCACCTCTATTGAGTCCAGTGCAATATGTAGACAAAGAAAACAAATAGTCCCACCTAATGCAAATGTGGGGATTTACTCTGAGAGGGAGTCCATAGATGGTATACATTCACTTCAAGGCTCCCAATGAAGTCAGTCTTCTCTGTCTCACAACACACACTGAGGTTTAAAGCTGCCCCCTGGGCAGAGGGGACATTGTAGTCTTGCTGCTGAATAGTCATGTCACTATGTGATGGGACAACTGTTAAAAAGTGACAGGTCCTCCAGGCGAAAAGTGAAATCGATCATTGAGCTGCTAATCATAGCCAACAAACACAACACTACAACTACTACTGATTTGTGGGATGCATGCTGAGATTAGCTTAACTGGGCAAATATTCACAATCCATGTAATGCAACTAGTGAAAGGGTCGCTTGGACCTCCTACTTGATTGATTCACTCTTTACCATTCAGTTTTTATTTTTAGAAAAAACGAATATAAATCATAAATACAAATATATTAAAACCCAAAGCTATTTTTAAAATCACTTTTAGACAGACTAGGGAACAGTTGAAATGTATGTTGACATTTATTTTTTTACTTACTTGTCCCCTTCAGGCAATTTCCATTTACCTAATGTCCTGGACCCACAACATGAAGTGTTTGGAAAGCTGCCCCCAGTGAGGGAAATCCCCATTGGAACAAATATTGCCATTGGAAGACTTCTGTTTTGGGTTTGGGTTTCCCAACCCTGATGATGGTTCCTAGGGACAAGCAGAGAGAGAGAAGGCCCGTACACACGTAGCGATTGTCGGCCGTAAATATTCAGCCACCGTCCGATTGGCCGATTGTCGGCTTGTTAGTATGATGCTTCCGACAACCGACTGCGACTTTTCGGCCGAACATAATCTGATGTGCATGCTTTAAAATTTTTGTTGGCCAACACCAGAATGGCCGATTGTTCCTCAGTCAGTACAGAATTCGGCCGACAAACAGCAGATAAGCAAGACTGGGCATGTTCAGAGAAGAAAAAACACAGGGAAAGTAAACCATCACATGACATCACTTCTGCAGTCGGTTGTTGTTGGCCAACAAAATTCGTGTGCAGTCTTTAGCACTTTTCAACCTACACGACAGCACCGGACAAAAGACGGCCGACAATCGGTGCGTGTGTACGGGCCTTCTCTCTCTCTCTCTGCTTGTCCCTATGAACCATTGTCAGGGTTGGGAAACCCAAACCCAGAACAGAAGTCTTCCAATGGCAATATTTGTTCCAATGGGGATTTCCCTCACTTGGGGCAGCTTTCCAAACACTTCATGTTGGGAAAGGGCCTAGAATCTTCCCAGTTGGACACAAAAAAAAAAAAAAAAAACTATGGAAAACTATGGAAAAAGTTTTGGCTTTAGATATAAAACAGTATGTGGAAAAAAATGTAATACTCATTGGGGTTGTAGCACCCTCCTAGGTAGGTGCTAGGAAAAAGCATCTATTTGCTCCTTATGCTTATCAGGGAAGCCTAATCTCTTAGTTTGCCTGTCACATGTTTCCTGGTGTGATTCACTGGGTCTGAGGGAGTGTCCCCACTGCATCCAATGAGGGAGCTTACAAAATTATATTCAGCCTGAAATGTATAACGGACAAGGTGGATGTACCAACATCCCAAAGTCAATGAGCAAATGGGGAATTAGGAGCAGGGGACTGGTTCCCCACAACAACAGTCTTGGGGGAAGGGGGAAAAGGAGATAAGGGAAAAGAGGGACTTTAACCACTTGCCGACTGCAGCACGACTATTTACGTCGGCAGTCAGCCCCTCACAGGCAGAGCGACGTAGGGCTACGTCGCTAGCCTGTAAGGGTGTGGGGAGCGAGTGCGTGCCGCCGGAGGCGCGCTACCGCTCTCGCGTGGTCACGGACCCCCCCCCCCGCGCGTGTGCCCGGCGGACCCGATGTCTGCCGGGGACTCGCGATCGGCCGTGACAGCGGGAGAAAGGCAGGCGGCTAATGTAAACAAAGCCGTCTGTCAGTTTTCCCTGTGTAAGAATGATGATAAAACGGTTCTACTATGTAGGACTGTTGATCACTGTCCTTACACACACAACCACAGCCAATCACAGTTAGAATCACGCCCCTAGGGACACACTTAACCCCTCCCTCTCCAATAAAGTTAACCCCTTCACTTCCAGTGTCATTTTTACAGTAACAGTGCATATATATAGCACTGATTACTGTAGTAATGTCACTGGTAACCCCAAAAGTGTCAAAAATGTCAGTCAAGGGTCCGATCTGTCCGCCCCAATGTAGCAGTCCCGCAAAAAAAAAAAAAAGATCGCTGCCATTACGCGTTAAAAAAAAAAAACAACAAAAATCTTTCCCTTTGTTAGTAAACGCAATAACTTTTGCGCAAACCAATCAAAATACGCTTTTTGCGATTTTTTTTTACCAAACATATGGTAAAGAAAAAAAATTGGCCTAAAATGTTAAAAAATTTTGATTTTTACATTTTTTTTTTGGGGAATTTCATATAAAAAAATTTGAAAAATATTGTTATATTTGCAAAATTGACGCTCTTTTTTAGTTTATAGCGCGTGATCAAAAAATCGCAGAGGTGATCAAATACCACCAAAAGAAAGCTCTGTTTGTGGGAAAAAAGGACGTCAAATTCGTTTTGGTACAGCGTCGCACGACCGCGCAATTGTCCGTTAAAGTCACGCAGTGCCGAATCGCAAAATAGGCCCTGGTCAGGAAGGGGGTAAAATCTTCTGGGGCTTAAGTGGTTATCAGTACCGTTTTATACGTGATTTATCACATTAGAAAAAAAAGTTTTTTATAAAAGAATTTTTATTTACGACAAAAAACATAGTCATAAAAAGGACAATAGTCCAGTAGTGAATACAGTATCAAAAGACAATGATTGGCTGATCAGAACCCGAGTGTTTCACGGATTGACCGCTTCTTCAGGAGGATAAATGCACACACTGGATGACAATCAACAAGATAAATATTATACATAACAGACAAGCAATAATGATGAATTGCAACAATACACTATTTATTATACATACATATATGGGGAAGATTTAGAGCTCACCTAGAGACAGCACGAATCACTGACCACTCAGATCAGTCAGCCACCAAAAAAGACTCTCACCGGCAAACACCGGAGACACTGATAATAGATAAATTGCAATAAAAACTTTTTTGTTGAATGAAAATTAATATCCATGGCAGGAATTCAAACGCAGGAAGGGTGGAAAATAAGAAGGAAAGAAAAAGGGGGGGGGGGGGGTCAGAAGAAAGTGGATAAGAAACCCCCTTCTGGCAGCTAAGTAGCTAACAAGAGCTGTAAACTTACCTGCCTACTCATACAGTATCTGTAAATTCATATTACTAGTCTACCCTTCCACTGGGTTGTCACGATACCCCTGAGGTAAGGATAATGGGATCTGTACTCTTCCTCTGCCGATCAACAAAAGAAAAATGGGATTGGTTGGATGAAAGAATTGGTAAGGAATTCAAAAGGACCCTTTTACCATTTCATTACCTAAGAGTATTGTCCGAATGATAGATTGGGTAAAACCATGGAACAGGCAAATTGATTCTCTTATCAGTTACTGATAGTGTGATAGAATCATAAATCCCACCTGCAGCCAAATCTTTTTTTTAACTTGGTTTTTATTGCTGTCTTTTACTATACAGAGAGGATTACACTTAACTTTCTGGGCCTGTGACATGATAGGAAATGAATAAAAATCTCAACACAAGGAGGCGAAATTAATACTTTGATAGCATACTGATGAACAGTTGTCCCTATTGAGAGATTTCCTCTTTCTCTTGTTCTAGTGACCCCTATCAGTATGTCTGGGCTGGAAGTTAAGAGGACTGCTATGACTAAACATCGGTGAGTGGGGTGAAACCTATTAGTGGTAATGGCCATCATGCTCTGCCTTATGGTTCTCTACCTTGCTGCCCTCCTGCTGCTGACCTTAGCTATCCCTGTGACCAGGCTTCTGTTCCTGGCTCTGTACCCACATCCACCTCGAGTGCCTACCTGGCTGTCATTAGTATCAACTCTTCTCACCACCGTGAGTTCCTGTCCCAAGTCTGCTGGGAGCTCTGACAAGGCTCGCATCTTAAACCTGCAGCCCATGTGCAGTGCCCCTTTGATATCGGCTAGATCTTCATGCACAATTACTGTTCCTGGCCTGATGTTCTGCTAAACTGCCTTGGACTGCATCAACTGCTGCAAGCACTCCTATCAACACTTGCCGGCACTCGTATTCCTCCTGTCCATTGGGACCCTCTGTTCAATCTTCAGTGGGACCTGGGCTGGAGATAAAATAGTCCTAACTCGTCATTTCAGTCTCCAATCAAGTACATGACAGCAAGTCAGAAAGAATTCTTCACTAGACACAACAAAATGGCTGCAGTCTGAACACAGACATATACTCCCTGTTGCATAAATAAAAATGAAATGGCTGAAAGATGGCTTCAGCTCTTGTTCTCCACCTGTAGAGAACTCTTCAGGCGTGTTTCTCCCCTCTTCAGGGCTTAATCATAAAGGCCTTCATGATTAAGCCCTAAACAAAGACCAAAAGAGTCTGAGAAGTTCTCTACAGGTGGAGAGCAAGAGCTGAAATCATCTTTCATCCATTTCATTCGCATTTATGCAACAGGGAGTTGGTGCCTGTGTGCAGACAGACAATATTTTGTTGAAGTCTATTGGAGCCTGAAAAGCCAACCCTGTCTGTCTTACACCAATCTATCCACATGCTGATCTGACTGATACATGTTGGGGAAGCATTGGAGCACCATTATTTTCATTGTTTTGGTCTTCACTAGATAAAGGTGAGAATAAAAGACCTACATTTTTAGAGGCTCAGCAAAAATGTTGGAAACCCGGCACCTCCTAGTTCCCAAAAGATGTAAACCTTCTTTTCATCCACTAGACTGGACAGTGCTGTCCTTTCACCAATATTAAAATCCCAGACAGGATATGCTGGGCTACCAGTACTTACAGTAGTAGCCAAAAGTTTTGAGAATGACACAAATATTAATTTTCACAAAGTCTGCTGCTTCAGTGTTTTCAGATCTTTTGGTCAGATGTTACTATGGTATACTGAAGTATAATTACAAGCATTTCATAAGGTGTCAAAGGCTTTTATTAACAATTACATTAAGTTTATGCAAAGAGTCAATATTTGCAGCGTTGACCCTTCTTCTTCAAGACCTCTGCAATTCCCCCTGGCATGCTGTCATTTAACTTCTGGGCCACATCCTGACTGATGACAGCCCATTCTTACATAATCAATGCTTGGAGTTAGTCAGAATTTGTGTTTTATTATTTTTTTCTCATCTGCCTCTTGAGGATTGACCACAAGTTCTTAAGAGGTTAAGATCTGGGGAGTTCCCTGGCCATGGACCCAAAATTACAATGTTTTGTTCCCCAAGCCACTTAGTTATCACTTTTGCCTTATAGCAAGGTGCTCCATCATGCTGGAAATGCATTGTTCCTCACCAAACTGATCTTGGATGGTTGGGAGAAGTTGCTCTCGGAGGAAGTTTTTGTACCATTCTTTATTCATGGCTGTGTTCCTAGGCAAAATTGTGAGTGAGCCCACTCCCTTGGCTGAGAAGCAACCCCACACATGAATGGTCTCAGGATGTTTTACTGTTGGCATGACACAGGACTGATGGTAGCGCTCACCTTTTCTTCTCCGGACAAGGTTTTTTTCTGAATGCCCTAAACATCTAGAAAGCGGATTCATCAGAGAAAATGACTTTACCACAACCCTCAGCAGGCCAATCCCTGTACCTTTTGCACAATATCAGTCTGTTCCTGATATTTTTCCTGAAGAGAAGTGGCTTATTTGCTACCCTTCTTGACACCAGGCCATCCTCCAAAAGTCTTCTCCTCACTGTGTGTGCAGAGGTACTCACACCTTCCTGCTGCCATTCCTGAACAAGCTCTGCACTGGTGGTACCCCGATCCCGCAGCTGAATCAAATGTAAGGCACAGTCCTGGTGCTTGCTGGACATTCACCCTGAAGCCTTCTTTCCAAATGCAGTGGATATGTTTTTTTGGGATTAAGTTCATGTTCATGAAAAGAGGGACTTTGCAATTATTTGCAATTTATCAGACCACTCTTCATAACATTCTGGAATAGATGCAAATTGCCATCATAAAAACTGAAGCAGCGGACTTTGTGAAAATTAATATTTGTGTCATTCGGAAAACTTTTGGCCATGTCTACCTTCCTTTTTATGCTCACAGAAACAATGACTTTTATGATGACAACTAATATTTTGGATTGTTGGGTTTTCCAAGGGGACATATTTTCCAAGGGGACATAAGTGTTTGTAAATGAAAAGGATATAAAAACAATGCAATGACACTAGACACTAGGCAACATCACATAGCCCCATGGCCTTTAAAAAAAAAAATAATAATAATTAGATGCATTTTTTCTGCTGATTTTACCTTCACTCATGGGAACAGTCCTCCCCATTCCCTCCCACTACTTGAAGGGCTAGGAGCGGGGACTGCAGAAGACTTTCACCAACATCATTACATAACATCATAAAAGCTTTACAGGCTACATTTATTAGGAACTATACAGTATGTCTAACACAACACATATACAGAACTGTATTTTTGGGGGTAACATACACTTCAAGCCTCATGCACACTGGATGTTATCAAAACGTCAGTAGAAAGCTGTAGCTGTAGAAGGCTTTTTTCAGTGTTTTTTCAGTAGCGTTTTTCAGCGTTTTTTTAGCTTTTTTCAGCTGTAGCGTTTTTTAGCTTTTTCTTTAGCAAAACTATATTCCCACAAAATCTTATGGCTCAAAAACGTTGATAAACGCCAAATAGCCACATTTTTTGGCGTTTTTCAGCTTTTATAAGCTTTTATCCCGACTCGTAGACAGTTCACACTGCCATATGCGAACTGCTGGAAGTGTCAATTCAAAGTTAACGACACCCCCAGATTAGTTCGGCTATCGCAGTGCCAACTGTCAATTTGGACAAGAATCGGATCGCATAGGTGCGGACCAAAAAAAAAAAAAGGGTCCTGCACGACTTTGGTCTGAATGCTATGCGAATTCATCCATGCAATCTGTGTGGCCGAATTTGCATCGCACAGATGTTGCATGTGATTTGCATAGCAGTGCGGTACAAATCATATGCGATGTCTGACATTGCTGTAGTGTGAACCGCCACTTATAATGCTTTAAAGAAGTTTTACTGCAGTGAAACTTGAACTTTTTAAATGAACTTGTTAGTATTCAGTTCAGTTTTTTTTATTTCATTTGAATGATTATTATCTTCTTCCTTTTTATTCCCCACTTCAAAGGAATTTAAATATAGATGATGAACTATACTTACACTGGCCAAAGCACTTTAAATGAAGTTTTTCCACATATCAGTGAAAATACTTGCAGATTTTCATATAATGAAATGTTAGTAGCAAAAGAAAATTCATTTATACCACCAGCATATAACTCTTTAACCACTTCAGCTTCAGAAGGTTTTACCCCCTTATTGACCAGGCCATTTTTTGTGATTCAGAACTGCGTTGCTTTAACTGACAATTGCGCGGTCGTGCGACACTGTACCCAAATACAATTGATGTTCTTTTTCCCCCGCAAATAGAGATTTCTTTTGGTGGTATTTGATCACCTCTGCGGTTTTTAGATTTTGCGCTATAAACAAAAGAAGAGCAACAATTTTGAAACAAATACAATATTTTTTACTTTCTGCTATAAAAATTTAAAAAAATCAATTTTTTTTTATCAGTTTGCCCAATTTGTATTCAGCTACATATTTTTGGTAAACAAAATCCCAAAAAGTTTATTTTAATTGGTTTTCGCAAAAGTTATAGCGTTTACAAACTACGGGATAGATTTTTGGACTTTTTATTTATTTATTTATTTTTATTAGTAATGGCGGTGTTTAGCAATTTCTAGTGGGACTGCAACATTGTGGCGGACAGATCGGTCCCCTAACTGACATTTTTGACACTTTTTGGGGACCAGTGAACTTACTACAGTATTCAGTGCTAAATAATATGCACTGTTACTGTATAAATGATCTTTGCAGGCAAGGGGTTAACACTGGGGGTGATCAAGGGGTTAATTGTATGCCTAATAGTGCTTACTAACTGTGTGGGGGGGGGGTGGGTTGGACAGAGGCAGGGAGAGATCGGTGATTCAGCTTAGCTGAATCACACAATCTTTCCCTGCTTCTCTGACTGAAAAGCCGCCTGCTTTGTTTACATAGGCAGATGGGTCTTCTGTCATCCTAGCAGAAGATTGCGGGAGGCCGGCGGTGATCGAGCCCGCTCCTCCCGCAGTCTGGGTCCCGCTGTGTCTAATCACAGCGGGAGCGTGGCTCCAGCGGCGTGTGCGCGCCACCCAAAACGGCGTGCACATTATCACATAGATCTACGTGATTATGCGCTACCGAGCTGCCCTGCCACAGTAAATCTGTGTGGGGCGGTCGGCAAGTGGCTGAACACACGAACAAATGGGGCGCTCTGGATGTGGCACATAGTTTAGAACTATTTGCCACATCTCAAAAATGTAGCTTTCAGACATCGCATGTGATTTGCACCACACTGCTCTGCAATTCACATGCGATGCAAATTCAGCCATACAGCCATATTGCACTTCGCTGTTGCAATGCATTGATTGCTGATGATTGGCCAAAGCATGCACGTTACCTGTATGCTTTGACCAATCACAGCACAATGTCCTGTCAGAGCCATGAGGTGCCTTTAGCCAATCATGGCTTAGGGGCTAAGTCCACGCCCCACACTATATAAGGCTGCTGCTTACATGGCAGCCGTTTATAGTGTGTTACAATAGAGATTAGGCAGGTAGTTAGTGGATAGTGTGTTGAGTTAGATTAGAGCAGCCAGTGTAGTGTTCAGGTTATACCCCACTTTTAAAATGCATGGATATGTTGTAGTCCTGGGTCCCCTCCCGGGGTTCCCCAAGTTTTGTATCCCTGTCACTTATAGTTCATGAACAGTGCCATGCCAAGCAGACCAAGATTTCCCATAGACGCCAATGTTAAAGACAGGGAGCAGTGCCATGCCAAGCTGTCTAATATTTCCCATAGACACCAATGTTAAAGACAGGGAGCAGTGCAATGCCAAGCTGACCAATATTTTCTATAGGCGCCAGATGGGAAGCAGTACCATGCCAAGCTGACCAATATTTTCCATAAATTCCAATGAGTACTGAAAGCTGAAAATTGGTCTAGACGGGAAAGGGGTGAAAGTGCCCTGTATTTAAGTGGGTAAGGGGAACCCTATGACAGAATTTAAAAAAAAAACAGGATGGGCCCCCCCCCCCCAAATCTATACCAGGCCCTTTGGGTCTGGTATAGATTTTAAGAGAATCTGCATGCCAAAATAAAAAAAAACAAATGGTGTGGGGTCCCTCCCAAAAAATTCATACCAAGACCTTTGGGTCTGGTACAGATTTTAATGGGAACTCCACGCCAAAAAAAAAAAAATGGCGTGCCCCCCCCCCCCAGATCTATACCAGACCCTTATCCGAGCATGCAGCCTAAGAGGCCAGAATAGAGGGGGATGAATGAGGGCCCCCCCCTCCTGAACCATATCAGGCTGCTTGACCTCAACATGGGGGGGTGCTTTGGGGTGCGCCCCAAAGCACCTTGTCCCCATGTTGATGGGGACAAGGGCCTCTTCCTGACAAACCTGGGCTGTGGTTGTAGGGGTCTGCGGGTGGGGGGCTTATCGGAATCTGGAAGTCTCCTTTAACAAGGGGTCCTCCAGATCCTGGGCCCTACCCTATGTGAATGGGAATCGGGTACATCGTACCCCTATCCATTCACCAAAAAAGTGTAAAAAAGGAAAAACCGCAGACCACAGTTTTTGACAAGTCCTTTATTAAAAAGATGTAAATCCATAGTCAATCATGATGCCTGCCGACCCGAAAAATAGAAAAAAATTCCAAAATGCTTTGCCTCTTCTGAGGCTAACCGCTGTATGCCATTTTTCTGTTTTGATAGCTCTTTTATAGGCAAGGGCCGGGCCACCCAGTTACGTCACTCGGTGGCCCCGCCCCTTCTGACGCCACATGATGTCATGTGACGGCTTCCGATAAGCCCCCCAACTGCAGATCTCACAACCGCAACCCAGGGTTGTCGGGAAGAGGCCCTTGTCATTATCAACATGGGGACAAGGTGCTTTCGGGGCACCCCAAAGCACCCTCCTCATGTTGAGGGCAAGCGGCCTGGTATGGTTCAGGAGGGGGGGCACTCGCTCGCCCCCCCCCCATCCTGGCCTGCCAGGCTGCATGCTTAGATAAGGGTCTGGTATGAATTTTGTGGGAACCCCATGCCGTTTTTGTTTTAAATTTTGGTGTGGGGTTTCCCTTAAAATCCATATCAGACCTGAAGGCCCTGGTTTGGACTGGGAGGGGGGGACCCTACGCCTTTTTTTTAATGTTTTTTTATCTGTATTGCCAGGAGCCGACAATACATTGCAGCCGTGAGCAAGTTTAAATTACATTTTTTCCTTTAGAAATGTCAGTATTGCTGCAGCAGGCTCTATACATCATACAGATGTGCCACTTTGCAGGCACATTAGGGGGACCCCCAGACACGATATTCAAAGGATTTTTTCATTTTTATTCTTTCACTTTAAGCATCATTAAAATAACTGCTCCTGTAAAAATTATCATTTAAAATTTTTTTTTTGCATTGATGCATGTCTCCCAGGGCAGTACCTGGGTCCCCATACACTTTTTATGGCAATAACTTACATATAAGCCTTTAAAATGAGGACTTTTGATTTTTCATGTTCGTGTCCCATAGACTTTAATAGAGTTCGCATGTTTCCCTGTTCTGGTGCGAGGGGGGGGGGTTGTTCGGCACATCACTATATTTAAGCAATTTATTTAAGGATTTTAAGGATTAAAAATATTTCATGTTGATTAAGAGAATTCAGTTACCATTTTAAAATGGAAAAACACTGTTCATCTGATAAAGGATACATAAAAAATGTCAGTTTTATACATTAATGTTCTTGGTAATCTCTTCTTTAATTGACCACAATCTTCTGTTAATGTGGAGCCTCAGACTTTTTTTTTTTTTTTTAAAGATACATTTGGCAACTTCACAACATTCACGTCTTTTTGTAGCGTGAACTTTTTTCACACCAACTTTAGTCCCCATTTTGTTCCTCGCACAAATGCATCAGTGAAAGCCATAGACGTTAAAAATCAAAGGGCGTTTTCTGGAGTGCAGTGGGATTGAAGTGCAGTTAATGCAGTAGATTAACCATTCTTTTTGTTATTGTTTAATCTTTTCATTTGAATATTTAATGCTGAGGGGAAATTACTGTGCAGTGTTTGCCTGAATAAAGGCAGTTTCTGTTTCTAACTTGAGAAGAATGTCATTTGGGTTGAAAAGCACCCCTATCCCATTGTTAGGCTCCCCTTGCACTGATCCTTGCTTTTAACATCATAATGAAGGATGCTCTTTACTGGATTAACTTGAGAAGGGATTAACTCCTTCAAGACATCTTTGGAGGCAAGGTGTTTTGAGCCTTAAATACACAGCGATTGCATGCTTTGCGTTTTCTTATTTTGAAAACTACCCAGCTGGAATTCAAATTCTTTTCCATGGCATTGCCTTTTCTTGGTAGCGGAGTTTGGGTTCCTGCCACAGATGTTGAAACATTGTATTGCTCCTTTTAATATTGTGGCCAAATGTTTCAGATGCTTTGTCTGGAGTGCAGGGAACAAGGTTCACACATTTCCTGAGATAATATCAGCATGTGCCACTGACTGACAAACACTGAATAGAAAGCCGGTCTGTCTACAGAACCCTGAAACAACTGTTGCTTCTCTGTTGGACATTAGAACTTAAAAAAAAAGAATTCATGGTATAATATTTAGCAAATTCTTAATAACAAGTTTAGGGATTTTGATTTTATATTAAAATGCTAATTCATATTATATTGGTTCTTTACAATTCAAGGTTGTGCACAAGGAGAGGAGGAGGGGAGCTCATGTTCCCACGCTCAGCATTGGTTGATAATGTGAGCAAACTGTTGGCAGAGGGTGCTAGAGATGACAAGGAGCAATCCCTTTTTACCACCTCTTTTTTCATTAAGTTTCTTATGTTTAAATTCTTGATTGTACCATTTTTTATTTACATATAACTGTTTTGATTGGTATAGAAACAGACTTTTTAAGAGAAATTATAAGAGTTCCATTCCTAAAACTTTTTTTTTTTTTTAAATAAATGTATAATTTTGTTTGCAAATACATACCACCGGATTTACAGAGTACTATGGGTTAACTAAAAAAACATTAGAACGTTGTGTATTTTGTGAACAAACTGCTGGTAGGGGGTGCTAGAGAGGACAAGGAGCAATCCCTTTTTATCATGGAGTTTCTTTTTTTTTTCAAAATGTGGTTTGTACCATTTTTTATTTAATCATAACTGTTTTGATTGGTATAGAAGCAGACTTTTTAAGAGAAATTATAAGAGTTTTGGTTCCATTAAAACTTTTTTTTAAACTAAATGTATACTTTTGTTTACAAATAAAGATCAAATACATGCAATGGGATGCACAGAGTTCTGTGGGTTAGCTAAAAAAAAACATTAGAAATGTATGTATTTATTTAAAAAATAAAATGTATGGTGAAATATTTTGGAATTTCTTATTAACTGTTCTCATAAAACTTTTTTTTTTTTTTTTTTTTTTTTTAAATAAATGTATAATTTTGTTTACAAATACATGCCACCGGATTCACAGAGTACTATGGGTTAACTAAAAAAACATTAGAACTTTGTGTATTTTGTGAACAAACTGTTGGTAGGGGGTGCTAGAGAGGACAAAGAGCAATCCTTTTTATCATGGAGTTTCTTTTTTTTAAAAATGTTGTTTGTACTATTTTTTATTTAATCATAACTGTTTTGATTGGTATAGAAGCAGACTTTTTAAGAGAAATTATAAGAGTTTTGGTTGCATTAAAACTTTTTTTTAACTAAATGTATAATTTTGTTTGCAAATAAAGATCAAATACATGCAATGGGATTCACAGAGTTCTATGGGTTAGCTAAAAAAAAACATTAGAAATGTATGTATTTATTTAAAAAATAAAATGTATGGTGAAATATTTTGGAATTTCTTATTAACTGTTCTCATAAAACTTTTTTTTTTTTTTTAAATAAATGTATAATTTTGTTTACAAATACATGCCACCGGATTCACAGAGTACTATGGGTTAACTAAAAAAAAACATTAGAACTTTGTGTATTTTGTGAACAAACTGTTGGTAGGGGGTGCTAGAGAGGACAAGGAGCACTCCCTTTTTATCATGGAGTTTCTTTTTTTCAAAATTCTGATTGTACTATTTTTTATTTAATCATAACTGTTTTGATTGGTATAGAAGCAGACTTTTTAAGAGAAATTATAAGAGTTTTGGTTCCATTAAAACTTTTTTTTTAACTAAATGTATAATTTTGTTTACAAATAAAGATCAAATACATGCAATGGGATTCACAGAGTTCTGCGGGTTAGCTAAAAAAAAAAAAAACATTAGAAATGTATGTATTTATTTAAAAAATAAAATTTATGGTGAAATATTTTGGAATTTCTTATTAACTGTTCTCATAAAAATTTTTTTTTTAAATAAATGTATAATTTTGTTTACAAATACATGCCACAGGATTCACAGAGTACTAGGGGTTAACTAAAAAAAATGAGAACTTTGTGTATTTTGTGAACAAACTGTTGGTAGGGGGTGCTAGAGAGGACAAGGAGCAATCCCTTTTTATCATGGAGTTTCTTTTTTTTCAAAATGTTGTTTGTACTATTTTTTATTTAATCATAACTGTTTTGATTGGTATAGAAGCAGAAGAGAAATTATAAGAGTTTTGGTTCCATAAAAACTTTTTTTTTTTAAACTAAATGTATAATTTTGTTTACAAATAAAGATCAAAAACGTGCAATGGGATTCACAGAGTTCTGTGGGTTAGCTAAAAAAAAAACATTAGAAATGTATGTATTTATTTAAAAAATAAAATTTATGGTAAAATATTTTGGAATTTCTTATTAACATATTTTAAATGAAGGTGCTAATAAATATCATATTGGTTCTTTGCAATATGAGAATGTGCACAAGTTGTTTCATAAGGAGAGGAGGAGGGGAGCTCATGTTCCCACGCTCAGCATTGGTTGATAATGTGAACAAACTGTTGGCAGAGGGTGCTAGAGAGGACAAGGAGCAATCCCTTTTCCCTTTTTACCATGGAGTTTCTTATTTTCAAAATCTTGATTGTACCATTTATTATATAAACATAACTGTTTTGATTGGTATAGAAGACTTTTTAAGAGAAAATATAAGAGTTTTGGTTCCATTCCTATTTCACCAAATACATGCCACAGAATTCACAGAGTACTATGGGTGAGCTAAAAAACATTAGAACTTTGTGCATTTATTTAAAAAATAGAATTCATGGTGAAATAGTTTGGAATTTTTTATTAACATATTTTAAATTAAGGTTCTAATAAATATCATATTGGTTCTTTGCAATATGAGGTTGTGCACAAGAAGAGGAGGAGGGGAGCTCACGTTCCCATGCACAGCATTGGTTGATAATGTGATCAAACTGTTGGTAGAGGATGATAGAGATGACAAGGAGCAATCCCTTTATACCATGGAGTTTCTTATTTTTAAAATTTTGATTGTACCATTTTTTATTTAAACATAACTTGATTGGTATAGAAACAGACTTTTTAAAAGAAATTGTAAGGGTTTTGGTTCCATTCCTAAACTGTTCTGTTAAAACATTTTCTTTTTAACTAAATGTATAATTTTGTTTACAAAAAAGATCAAATACATGCCACAGGATTCACAGAGTACTATGGGATAGCTAAAAAAAAACATTAGAAATGTATGTAGCAATCCCTTTTTACCATGGAATTTCTTAGTTTCAAATACTTGAATAGACCATTTTTTTAAATTTAATTATAATTGTTTTATTTGATATAGATGATGACTTAAAAAAAAAAAGAAACTATAAGGAGTTTGGGTAAATTAATTTAGATATTTTTTACTAAATGTTTAATCTTGTTTATAAATAAAGATTGAATACCTGCCACAAGATTCCCAGAGTACCATGGGTTAGCTAAAAACCATCAGAACTTTATATATATATATTTTAAAATATAATTTATGATATAATATTTTGCAAATCCGTATTAACATGTTTAGGGATTTTGATTTCAAATGAGGATGCTAATTCATATTATATTGGTTATTTGAAATTCTAGGTTGTGCACAAGGAGATAAGGAAGTGAGCTCATGTTCCCACATTAGCATTGGTTGATAATGTGAAGAAACTGTTGGCAGAGGGTGCTAGAGAGGACAGGAAACAATCCCTTTTTACCACCTTTTTTTCATGGAATTTTCTAATTTTCTTAGTTTCAAATTTATGATTGGAACTTTTTTTTAATTGATGACTTAAAAAAAAAAAAAAAAAGAAATTATAAGGGGTTTGGATAAATTCCCTTATATCTTTTTTAATAAATATTTAATTTTGTTTACAATTAAAGATTGGATACCTGCCACAAGATTCCCAGAGTACCATGGGTTAGCTAAAAACCATCAGCACGTTGTACATATTTTATAAAATAATTAATAGTACAATATTTTGCAAATCCTTATTAACAAGTTTAGGGATTTTGATTTAAAATTAGGAGGCTAATTCATATTATATTAGTTCTTTGCAATTCAAGAGGAGGGGGTCCCACACTCAGCATTGGTTGATAATGTTTACAAACTGTTGGAAAAAGGTGCTAGAGAGGACAGGGAGCAATCCTTTTTTACCATGTAGTTTCTTTTTTTCAAAATCTTAATTGTACATTTTTTTATTTAAGCATAACTGTTTTGATTAGTATAGAAGACATTTTTTTTTAAACTATAAGGGTTTTGAGTCCATTCCTAAACTGTTCTTTTATAACTTTCTTTTATTTATTTATTTTTATTTTTGCTAAATGTATAATTTTGTTTACAAATAAAGATTGAATACATACCACAGAATTTACAGAGTACTATAGGTTAGCTACAGAACACTAGAACTTTGTGTATTTATTTGAAAAAAGACAATCCACGGTGAAAATGTTTTGAAATTTTTATTAACATATTTAGATATGTTGATTTTAAATTAAGGTGCTAATACATATCATATTGGTTCTTTGCATTACGAGGTTGTGTACAAGGAGAGGAGGAGAGGAGCTCATGTTCCCATGCTCAGCATTGGTTAATAATGGAAACAAAACTGTTGGCTAAGGGTACTAGAGAGGACAGGGAACAATCCCTTTTTACCACCTCTTTTTTCATTGAGTTTCTTATGTTCCAATTCTTGATTTTTTTTTAATATAAATATACTTGTTTTGATTGGCATAGAAGAAGACATTATTAAAAGAACCTATAAGGGTTTTGGGTCTATTTCTTGATTTTTTTTTTACTAAACGTTTAATCTTGTTTACAAATAAGTATACCTGCCACAGGATTCCCAGAGTACCACTGGTTAGCTAAAGAAAATCAGAACTTTGTATATACATGTAAAAAAAAAAAAATTATTATTATAATATAATATTTTGGAATAAATTGAGGTTGTGCACAAAGAAAGAAGGACGGGGCTTATGTTCCCACACTGAGCACTGGTTGATAATGTGAACAAAACTGTTGGCAGATGGTGCTAGAGAGGACAGGGAGCAATCCCTTTTTTCCACCTCTTTTCTCATAGAGTTTCTTATTTCCAAATTCTTGATTGAACCATTTTTTTTTAAATATAAATATATCTATTTTTAATTGTATAGAAGAGTTTAAAAAACAAATGAAGGGATTAGGGTTTATTCCTAAACTATTGCTTTCTATTTTTTTTTTACTAAATGTTTAATCTTGTTTACAAAAAAAGTTTGAATACCTGCCACAGGATTCCCAGAGTTCCATAGGCTAGCTAAAGAACAACACAGCAGATAAAGTTTGTCTGATTGAAACTTTAGACTAAGCCCTGTCATAAAGGAAAGTGACTGCTGAGATTTATTTAGAAGTGCAGATTGTACACTTAGCAAAGAGAATGTTCAAGCTTAGTATATAAGTAATGTTTACTTCAATCTGCCAGTCATAGTTACATATAGTTACATAGTTAGTGAGGTTGAAAAAAGACATCAGTCCATCCAGTTCAACCTATGATGTGTGTGTGTGTTTGCTTTTAACTGTACATTGTATACCCCTGTATGTTGTGGTCTCTAAGGTGCCCATCTAATAGTTTTTTGAAACTATCAATGCTCCCTGCTGATACGACTGCTTGTGGAAGAGAATTCCACATCCTTACCGCTCTTACAGTGAAGAATCCCTTACGCATTTTAAGGTTAAACCGCCTTTCCTCTAGTTTTAGTGAGTGGCCACGTGTCTTATTGTATTCCTTTACTCTGAATAGTTTTTTCCTTATGCTAGGGTCGCCAGTACAGTATTTGTACATTGATATCATATCCCCCCTCAATCGTCTCTTCTCCAGAGAGAATAGGTTCAGTGCTTGTAGTCTTTCCTCATAGCTGATGTCCTCCATTCCCCTAATTATTTTTGTTGCCCTTCTCTGGACTCTTTCCAATTCAAGCACATCCTTCCTGAGGACCGGTGCCCAGAACTGGACAGCATACTCCAGATGTGGCCGGACCAGAGTCTTGTAGAGCGGGAGAATAATCTCTCTATTTCTGGAGTGAATCCCCTTTTTTATACATCCCAGTATTCTGTTGGCTTTGCTTGCAGCGGCTTGGCATTGCATGCCACTGCCAAGCCTGTTGTCTACCAGTACCCCCAAGTCTTTTTCCATCCTAGACTCACCCAGAGGTTCCCCCCCTAGTGAGTAGCTTGCTTTCTGGTTTCTGGCCCCCAAGTGCATTACTTTACATTTTTCAACATTAAACCTCATCTGCCATGTAGTTGCCCACCCCGTTATTTTGTTCAGGTCCGCTTGTAAGGTTTCCACATCCCGCATAGAAGATATTGGCATGCTTAGTTTAGTATCATCCGCAAATACTGAGATTGTACTAGATATCCCCTCCTCTAGATCATTTATGAATAAATTAAACAGGATTGGTCCCAGGACAGAACCCTGGGGGACCCCACTTTCCACACCCGCCCAATCCGAGTACTCCCCATTAATCATCACCCTCTGGACTCTCCCCTGGAGCCAGTTCTCTATCCAGGTACTCACCTTATGGTTCATACCTACCTTCCTTAGTTTGTACAGTAAGCGTTTGTGGGGAACGGTGTCAAAGGCCTTTGCAAAGTCCAGATACACCACATCCACCGGCTTTCCTTTATCTAGGTGGCAGCTCACTTCATCGTAGAAGGTTAGTAGATTGGTTTGGCAAGAACGATTTTTCATAAATCCATGCTGATTACTACTAATAATACAGTTTTCATTACTAAAGTCTTGTATGTGGTCCCTTAACATCCCCTCCAAAATCTTGCAGACTACAGATGTTAGGCTGACCGGCCTATAGTTAACCGGGATACACCTCGGCCCCTTTTTAAATATTGGTACCACGTTGGCTTTTTTCCAATCGGCTGGCACCATACCCGTTTGTAAACTATCCTTAAAGATCAAGAATAATGGAGATCAAGAATAATGGTCTGGCAATCACCTGGCTGAGCTCTTTAGAACCCTCGGGTGCAAGCCATCCGGTCCCAGGGATTTATTTATGTTAAGTTTCTCTAGTTTAGTTCTAAGTCTATCTTCTGTTAGCCATGGCGGCACTTCCTGAGGTGTGTTGTTTAGTTCGGCCTTACAAGCTAGGTTCGTGTAGCCCCCCGATTCTTTTGTGAAGACTGAAGAGAAGAAATTATTTAACACTTCCGCTTTTTCTCTGTCCTCAGTGGCCATATTTCCTTTGTCATCTTTTATGGGGCCAATGTGTTCTAGCCTCGCTTTCTTGCTGTTTATATACTTAAAGAATTTCTTGGGGTTCTTTTTACTCTCCTCCGCTATATGTCTCTCGTGTTCTATTTTAGCCGCCCTGATTTCGTCTTTACATTTATTATTACACTCTTTGTAATGCTTAAATGTTGCCAATGACCCCTCAGTCTTGTATTTTTTGAAGGCCTTTTCTTTAGCACTAATATGCATTTTTATGTTGGAGTTTAGCCACCCAGGGTTTAGTTTTGCTCTTTTAAATTTATTTCCCTTTGGAATGCACTGGTCAATCCCCTTGTTAAGTATGCTCTTGAAGCACTCCCATTTTTCCTCCGTGTTCTTTGTTCCCAGGGTTCTATCCCAATTGATATTTTCTAGCAGCGAGCGCAGTTTTGGGAAATTGGCTCTTTTGAAATTCAGCATCCTTATATTACCCCTCTTCCTCCTATAACTGTAATTAATACTGAAACTTATTGACCTATGGTCACTGTTTCCTATGTTGCCCCGTATTTCTATATCCGTAAACAGGTCTGTATTGTTGGTAATCAGTAGGTCAAGTACCGCATTGTACCGCATTGTTTCTCGTCATGTACTAGCAATTTTTTTTAATCATCAGCACATGACTGGGTAACCAAAGTACACACTGCTTCATTCGCTTTACTATTAGAGATGAACTTGGGTTCAGTCTGAACCTGGAAATAGCCCACCCGTAGGGATCTCCCACCCGCAGCTCACTGGCCCAGCAACACCTTCCAGGGTTGGACTGAACCCACGCTCATCATTGTTTAGAAGCTCAGTTAACTGTTCACTTAGCAAAATGAACAGTATCTACTTAATTAGTAAATCAACCCTATAGAGTTCTGTGGAACAAAGCAAAGCACTCTTCAAATAAGGGATATAAGGTGGACATGGAAACTGCAGGTATTCCTAGTTCCTGGTGATTGCCCAGGATCTCTCACTATGCCTTGCAGCCCTTCTCAGGCAGGGGAAATCCAAGTCACTGCCTAAACATGTAGCGCTACATCCAAAGGAGCCACTAATGAATGAACTATCTCTTACTCTGCACGGCCAGGCACACATCATTTTCCACCACGCGCTGGAAACAAGAATCAGTCCTTGCACCTTTGTATTTGTATTTTATTAGGGGTATTGAACTTGGATAGAGTAAGGGGTAAAATGGGATGCCCACTTGGTCAAAGCAATAGAAGAACTCTTTGGGGACACAACTATATACAGCCTGTATATATTCTTCTCCTTCTACCTCCAGCACAATCTTGCTTGAAAAACTTCATCTCCCAGGACCAGCTGGTATGGTTTGGATGATCTAAAAAAGGCTTGGTTAGATCTGTAGCAAATGCCCTTTACAGGCAGGGGCCATGGGCCCCTTTGGTATTGTAGCAAAAAGTTCCAGAGCCCAGCTGTCCTCCTCCTGTGGCCACTGATCCCAGTACCACCTCTTCAGGCATTTCCAGCCCAGCTGGCTGCAGCTGCCCCTTTCACTAGCCCTCCTGGCTAAGACTCAACAGTCCTCCCAGACTGACTTTGCATCCATTCCAGACTGCTCTCACCCAATCCTCACAGGTATACCTCTCAGTCCCCTTGACTGCAACACTCACCAGTCCACCTGTCTTCTTTCCTAGGGATTTGCCTGGCAGCGTTCTCCTGCTGTCTTCCTCTTGCTCCCATGCCTCTGGACAGGACACCTCTGTGTGTCATGAAGAAGGTCCCTTCTGCACCCGAGCCCAGGCCCGAGGTCACCCCCCCCCCCCCTAGACATTTCTCAAGGCCCACAGGAAGCCTAACACTCCATTTCCATCTTCCACCTGAACTCTGCTCTGCCCCAACTGGGCTAGCCCAGTGTATCTGAAGGGGCCTGCCAACCCATCTGTTGGGGATTGGTCGGGGCCCTCATGAATACTCCAGGCAGCTCCTCCTCACCTCCACTACCATTCTTCTAGAATATTCTACCAGTTTCTAGAAGTAGGGAAGGTCTTAGAGATGCTGTCTGTGAGTCATACAAGCCTCCCTGTGTCACTCAAAACAACACAGGCTTGGCTGCTTGCCTGACAATTTATCTACACTTAACAAAAAACTATTCAATTTCTAGCATACTAGAGGGAGCTACAAACAAAATGTTTGTTAATCCATAGATTTCTGTAGATAATTGGCTTTTTTTCAACACAGTTGAAAAGTTATCATGCAAATAATGAGAAATAGAGACCAAAGCTCTATTTTTTATCCACCTGTTGGTTGGATAAAAAATACTAATATGCAATATTTCATATGTCATAAGCAGATTTGTTGAATTCCCCATTATAGCATTCCCACCATCTGTGGCACATTTTTCCATTGTAGTGATACCAGTCCCATACCGCTTTTCTCTGCAAAAACATTTAATGTATGTGGAAAGCTTGTATTTTACATTAAAACAAAAAAAAAAAAAAGAAGAATTTAAAAAGTAAAAATGCTGGGCTTTCTGCTTTACAGGACCAATCTTGAAGAAGTCAACGTACATGGCCATGGAGCTTGAGATTTTAATATACTGTACTAGCTTTTGCTCACTCTGAGATATATGCTCCAAGCCTCAAACAAACATTGGTTTCAACAGAGTTAAAATGGAGCAAAGAGTTGGTCAATGATCAAGAACTATTATCATTGTAGCAATTCGAATCAATTACAAAGGGTTTTTTTTTTTTTTAATAGAACAAAACCATTATCTCTCGTAGTTGGTATTTTTAAGGCACATAACATAACTGTTTAAAAATTTTGTTAAAAATGTAGACAAAATATTTATTACATCCTTATTAAAACCATCATATATATCACATAAAACACCACTAATTAGTTGATGACATCTGACAGAAAAAAAAACATATATGCTTAATAACATCAGCAATTATGATGCCTCAATATTGTAATATAAATAACCCCCAACGTGTTTTAATTCTTCCAGAATCTTTATCAGGCGGAAAAAAGCATGGTAAAGTCTAGTACTTTTTTACCCTGATAAAGGTTTTGGAAGAATTGAAACTTGTTGGGGCTTATTTATATTACAATATTGAGGTATCATAATTGCTGTTATGTTATTCAGCATGGTGGGGTTTTTTTTGATTAGATGTCATTAACTCATTTTTGTTTTTTTATGTAATATACAGTGCCTGGCCAAAAAAAAAAAAAAAGTTGCCACCTAGAATTAACTAAGCAACTAAATAAACTAAGCATGCAGTAACTATCCTATTGGATAGTTACTGCATGTGCCCAAAGAATGAGTTCAGCTGACTACCAGAATATACTGAATGACCAGGTCATTCCATCAATGGATTTTTTCTTCCCTGATGGCACGGGCATATTCCAAGATGACAATGCCAGGGTTCATCGGGCTCAAATTGTGAAAGAGTGGTTCAGGGAGCATAAGACGTCATTTCCACACATAGATTGGCCACCACAGAGTCCAAAACTTAACCCCATTGAGAATCTTGACAATACCAGGATTCATCGGGCTCAAATTGTGAAAGAGTGGTTCAGGGAGCATGAGATATCATTTTCACACATGGATTGGCCACCATAGAGTCCAGAACTTAACCCCATTGAGCATCTTTGGGATGTGCTGGAAAAGGCTTTGTACAGTGGTCCAACTCTCCCATCATCCACGATCTTGGTGAAAAATGAATGCAACACTAGACGGAAATAAACCTTGTGACATTGCAGAAGCTTATCGAAACAATGCCACAGCCAATGCGTGCCGTAATCAAAGCCAACAAAATATTAGAGCGTGTGACCTTATTTTTGGTGGCAACTTTTTTTTGGCCAGGCAGTGTACAGTATATCATAGTTTTAATAAGAGTCTAATAAACATTGTCTACATTTTATTTTTAATCTCCTTTTATTGGTATATAAGAAAATACAAAAAAGGTACATAGAAGTACAGTACCGTACAGAAACACAAGTATGAACATGACACAGTCTCAGGTAGTAAACCCATGCAGGGGCTCCATGAAGGCAATACAGTACGATGAAAAATTAAGACAACCTGAGCAACTGAAGACGTCACCGGAAGTGACGAAACGCGTTAGCTTAGAACGCATAGCGAGGGTACGTTGCGTTGGTTGGATCGCAAGCCGGAAGCCGGAAGCTACTCCGAGAGGACGTGCAGCCCGCACCGCACCGCTGACCACCAATCTAAACGGCTGGAAAACTTTTAATGCTGATAACCCTATTTGGGTAAATAAAATTATCTTCATACTGCACTTTCTGGAGCATTCTTCTCTTTCCCATATATCAAACCGGATCGTTGAAAATGGAAGCCTGAGGGATTGTTGCCATCCCAGGGGATACCTTGAGGAGATCCGTTGAGCCCAGGGGGCTTACTAAGCCTGATTGGTTCTGGTGCCATAAGGCATTCAGTACCCACATCATTTGGTAAGTGACCCGACCTTATTATCTATTTGGGACAAGGAACATCTGAGTTTTATTTATCAAGTTTGAACAGAAGCACTTTATATGAACTTTGGACATTTTTTGAAAGGACACCACTACTGTTTTTTATCACTGTTTTTTATCACTATTTATATCATTAATTGTTATTTATAAGATATATGCACATTTTTATTCACAACTATTGATTTTGATCTGAAATTTAATTAGTATTTATATATTTATTATCACTTGTGGTAACATTTTTAACACTATTGCACTTTATCAACCACTGGAGTATTGGATTACATTTAATATGAAGCAAGCGCTGTATTCTGGTCGCTAGACCAATTATTCACAAACCTGAGCAACTGTGACAGTGTAAGAACAACTAACTATTGCGGCTCATACTAAGCTGGTGAGTAATGGTGCATCAGCCCATGAAACTTAAGACAGCCCTATAGCTGACTGGAGGATTGTCTACATTTTTATCAAAATTTTGACACAGTTGTGTTATACGCCTAAAATAAATCCCAACCAAGAGAGATAATGTTTTTGCTCTAATACATAAGGGATGAGGCCCTGTGATCAACTGGACTAAACTATTATTTTTTGAATTTTTGGACACAGACGCTGACCCGTGGCAGAGAACGCGGGAATCCTATTTGTACATGTGGAAGTCGGGTGAAGAATCCATTAAATCACCCTTGGAGCACTATATACCATAGTGGTCTCTAATCTATCCCTCTACATATTGTAGCTGCAATTGTCGACATAGTGGCTTTCAGTGCAGATTGAGGGGACTCAGAACCCCCCAGGTGTGAGGTATCTTGGACTTCTGGGAATCCTCTACACTTGCTTAAAGACCATACACAGCGGTTCATATTGGCAGCTGCAGAGTTGGTTGCGTGAGTGAGCCAATCCATGTGTGTCAGTTAGTCAAGTCGTGTAGTTCTGAAACAAGGATCTCTGAGGAAGCAAATCCCTGAACGTAATTGTTCAAGCGAAACGCGTCAGTATGTTTCACCATGACTGAACTTAATTGACTGTGTTTACAGAGGGTTTGTCAATCTGTAATCTACATGTTTGTATGTATGTTTTTATGACCTGATCATATGATCAAGCGTCTATCTTTTATGTCTGAATTTTTCAATAAAATGATATCTTTTTATGCATATTTTGTGTTGACCACCGTGTTATCTATATTGCATCATCACATCCTTTAAAGTCCTACTGTTTTAGCAGGCATGATTGGGTTGTACTCACCTATTACCAGTCTACGCATGTAATTTTATTTTTCCTTTATTTTTTGAATTTTATTTTTATACAATGGCACTGACATTCCTTTCAAATATTCATTTTTGTCTATTAAACAAAATAACCCAACAATCTTGCATGGGAAAAAAAAATCAAAGTTCCATAGCCACACCCAAGCAAAGCCACATGACAAAGAATGGATAGATCACATGATCACAGATCTAAAACATTTTATGCTAACTGTGCTTGAGGCTTGAAAAAGAAGAAGAAGAGAAAAAAACTACTGGATTAGGTTGTCTCAATGGCATTATTAATAGTCTTCTAAACTATAAACTGTCTTAACGAAAGATGTAAAGGAGAAGAGATTTTCTAGAACGCCTTTATGCTCTTCCCTTTTTTAACATATTAAGCTGGGTCCCTTTGTGCACCGGATTTTAGAACATCAAACCACTATGAAATACATGATTTTGATTTTTTTTTTTAAACAAACTGAGAGGATCCAGGTGCATGTTCATAGAAAAGAACTGTTCTCTTATTCATTTCGATAAAACCGATTTCAGGGTCTATGCTTTAATTGTAAATAATCCCCCACATTCTTTCAGTGTAAACTCTTTAAGGACTCATGAATTTTATTCATACTCGCTCACTCTATGAGAGGGCATTGTTTATTTGCTGTTTGCTTCTTTGTGCAATAACACTCCCAGAAGAAAATCTCTCTCTCTGCTTAAGGAATTAGGAGAGAGACAAAAGCAGAAAATTCTCTAAGCCCTGTTTTGTGCTAAGAGAAATGTTTGACATTTCTGTGGAGAGGTGTTTAGTGTGGATTCATTAGGTCTTAGGGCCTCTTTTCTCCATGTTGCCCTTTCATTTTGTGTCACTGTTTTTTTTTTAAGTGTTTGGAAGACTGCAGGGAACTTGCCAGTGTTTGTAATTAGGTTCCCGAAATCTGAATAGCAAGAAGAAATGAAAAAAAAAAAAAAAAGAACTTGATTCAGTTTAAAATGGACAGCTACATTCTAGTTTCAGCCAACAAATCTTAAATCTGAAGACTAAAACACCCATTTTTGGTAAGGATAGAATTACTCAAGACATGGTGGTTCCAGAATGGCCATTTTAAGATAGAGTTAGATCGTAATCTCAATTTATGCAGGGATGATGTTTGGATTTGCCCTACTTTGGGTTTGAGGGAACTAAATTGATGGTGAAATTCACCAGTAAATAATTTCGAAAAGACCCTTAATGCCCTATAAATAATAATAAGCTGCGCTATAATTAATGATACGTGCTATGCTCACACGTGTAAATATAGTGTAAAGTCCCAATAGTCTCTAGACACAAATGTATTCTTTGATATACATAGATCTTCAACTGCTATAGGGCCTCCTCGAGTAATCCGAGCTGCTTACCAGATTTAGGTGAGATTTGAGCCAAAGATTATTCCCAATGACATCAGAATGTCTCCCTCGATCAGTTGTGTTCTCAAAAACGTAGGACCTCAAACGATGTTGGATCATACATGTGGAAAAAGAAAGGGTCCCATAGCGTAATACTGATAATGCATATACAAAAAATAGGGAACCCAAAAAGTGCACGTGTATAATGTATATTCACACCAGAATTGTGATAAGACCAAAAGGAATATCGCCGAAAGTACACCAAATGACCCACCACCAAGTGTACCAACTGCTTACCAGAACTGTAAATTAATAAGCCAAACAGGATGATGACCACCACCAAAAGCATGATCTGCTTACCAAAAAACTAAGGATATATAAATAGGATGATAACCACCACCGAAAGCACGATCTGCTT
This sequence comes from Pelophylax lessonae, assembly GCF_965119305.1. NCBI lineage: Eukaryota > Metazoa > Chordata > Amphibia > Anura > Ranidae > Pelophylax > Pelophylax lessonae. The sequence goes on along the minus strand of NC_138771.1, from coordinate 33,487,838 downwards.
ACCAAAAAACTAAGGATATATAAATAGGATGATAACCACCACCGAAAGCACAAACTGCTTACCAAAATTAATAGTAAGAGAGCAGAGTAAAATATATTATGGACCATCCAGAAAGTGAGCCGGACTACATCAATAGTAGATAGTGACCATCACCCATTAATGCCAACCGCTTACTAGATGTCAGTAAAGATATGGCCAAACAAAGGGAGATGTCTCCAGATCCAGGACAATCCAGCAATTATGACCCGATATCCAATCCCTCCAGGGATAATCGATGGATCTCACAGGGTGGGCATCAATCCCCAGATCACATATGCAAATAAATATACAAACACCCCATAGTGTAAAACTGCTAGGTTTAATCATTTAAAATAAAGAATAAAACTCACACAATATCGGTGAATAGAGAGCGTGAATGTAACAAGCCGCCGGCCGGTCGGCTCCTCCGCCCGTCCTAGTCTCGTTCCGATGACGTCAGCACGCCGCGACCTTAATGCCCTGCCTGACCTTTCAGCTGTAGTCAGGAGGGTAAAGCTGACCATAGCCAAATTCTAATTTCAACCAACACATCTAAAACCTGGGTACTTCAATGCCTGTTTTTCGTATAGAATTATTATTGATGTGGTGGTTCCATAATGATATAATATAAAGTGCAGCGCCAAACCATCATGGATACACTGACACCGATGTATCAAAAGTGAAAACTTAGATAAATAAATGATAAATAGTGCAATAAAGTCTTTGAATAAAGGATGATTAAATAAAGTGAAGACACTCCATGGATAATTCCAAACAGTGAGGTGTGACTCTTCCAATATTGTGCAGGTAATGAAAATCAAGTGAAGAGCCCACACCAACGAAAGAGGGATATAGATGTATTTTTAAATAGAGTTAAATCATAATCTCAACGTATTCAACTTAAGGGTGAGTTTTGGATTTACCCTATGGTGAGTTTGCACTGAATCTGGAGGATTCGAGGTAGCACTGAATTTATTGTGAAATTTACCTTTTGTGAAATTTACCTTATCTAGCGTGCCTAAGCCCCCATGCAGTCACGCTGTTCGAGCCGCGGCCAATCAATTGATTAACATGCCTGTATCAAGCAGCTACATGTGAGTTTTTTACCTTTCTCTTTTTAATAAAAATCTGTACATACTTCACCATGTGCGCCCCCATTTGTATTATTGGAGGTCATCCCTTATGTACACCTGGGGTCCATTGAGGTCTACCGGTTCCATGGTCCTACCCGGATGTTCTGTGGTTGTTCGGAGAGGAATTTGGACGTTTACTTGTTCCTGGTGTCTGACTTTGCACGCCTGTTTGACCTTCCGTAACAGGGGGTCCAACTGTCCGGTAAGGGTACACCCTTTATTGTTTGTGTGATCTCTGCCAGAAACTCCATTTGCAAGATAGTTGTTGGATTTGCGGCCACATTCTCAGCATCTGAATCTTTCCTCTACATGGACTTATGGACTTTGGTTCACCTCTTTACATTTAGTTAGTTAGTTACTCAACTTAGTGGCGCTGTACCATCTTCACATTGACTTCAAGAAAGAATGTTTTAACAATTTTTTTTACAGAATTTCCCTATGAACATCTGTCTATGGCCAGCGTAATGTGATATTAAAGTTTCTCTTTTTTTACCTAAAATGAAAACAGAAGCTTATATTTACCTGATCTGTGCAGGGATGTTCCACAGAGTGGCCTCTTGCCTCCTCTTCTGGTGTCCCCTGTCGGGGCTGTCCGCTCCTCATTTATGACATGCAAGCTTCTTGCTATGGGGGCACATGTGCAGAGGAGCTCCTGAGTTGGGCTGTGTGCGTCCATAAATACACGCAGCACGGCTCGTCCACACCCCCTGCTGCCACCTCACAGGATTTGATAGACAGCAGCAGAAACCAATGGCTTCCGCTGCTATCAATTTGTCCTGTGAAATCAGGGAGAGAGTCCAGCACTGCTGCAGATGGGCACGTTGTTGGATTGATACAGGACTCAGGTAAGTGTTGAGGTGGGTGAGGGGAGACAAACAGTAAGCGGAAGGTTTTTTTACATTAATGCAGGAAATACATTAAGATAAAAGATCTTTTGACTTTAGAACCACCTTAAGGGACAAGAACACTAAGTGTTTGGCTCCTTTGCATAAGATCCTGAAGTTTTGGTGCGGGCGGAAAGCACAGGCACACCATCCAATCATGAGAGGCTGAAAGCTGCTGTGGCTGGATGGGGCTAGATGGTGCATCGAGTAGTATTATCATTTACAGCAGTATGCATTGGGAGGCGAATACCCAGAATGCAAGAATTCATACAAAACGCTGGAGTCTGCTGCGCAAGGGCTAAACACAAAGTATTTATGAGGCTTTAACGTGATTCTAAAGGTTTATTTATTTATTTTTTTGTTTATAAAAAACAAACATGTCATACTTACCTGCTCTTTGTAATGATTTTTCAAAGAGCAGCCCAGATTTTCTTTTTCTCTGGGACCCCGCTCCTGGCTTCTCCACCTTGACCAGTACCCCCAATAGCAAGACACTTGCTATGGGGGCAATGGTGCGTGCTCGCTCCTAAACCCTGCTCTAAACATTCATAAGACACATGAAGCTGTGGTTTAGCCCCACCCTTGCTCTCTCCTTATTAGCTCACTGGCTGTGATTGACAGCAGGGGGAGCCAATGTCTCTGGGTGCTGCGTCTCAGCCAATGAGGAGTATGAGACCCAGGACAGCTGAGGCTCCCATGAACATCGCTGTATCCAGAGGGGGCCCAGGTGAGTATAGGTGGGGGGGGGGTGGGAGGCTGTGGGGGGAGCAGCACACAAAAGTTTTTTCACCTTCATGCATAGAATGCATGAGGGCAAAAAACCTTCAGCCTTTACAACCACTTTAATCTCCAGTTGCCAATGGAGAGTTTCCTTTTTCGATGGTGTATAGTAATGGCATTACGCTGTAAAGACACATCATTCACCAACTTGATTGGATTTGACAAAGAAGCCAGGAGCTTTGAAACATGTTATCTGATTGGAGAGAGAGCCCCCTGGTTCCTCCCCTTCCTCCAACACGGGCCTCCAGAGTGACCACTTCATCTCCCTTGCCCTGCTGCATTATTGTCTCCATCCTGTAAGTAGAGGTGTACCGAACTGTTCGCCGGTGGACAGTTCCCGGCGAACTTAGCATGTTCGCGTTCGCCGCTGCGGGCGAACATATGCAATGTTCGGTCCGCCCCCCATAATACATCATTGAGGCAAACTTTGACCCTGAACTTTACAGTCAGCAGGCACATTTCCAGCCAATCAGCATACCTCCTTCCCACACCCTCCCACCTCCTATAAATAAGCAAGGGCAGCATCCATCTTAGATCATTCTGAAGCAGTGTGTGTAGTGAGAGTAGGGAGAGAGCTGCTGCTGCTGCTGCTGCTGCTGTTAAGCTAGGGACAGTTAGTCAGTGTTCCTGGTCTTGCAGTGTTCTTGGTCCACTACTGCTGTAAGGACAGCATCCTGACAGCACCCCAAAAAGCCCTTCTAAGGGCTGGTATTTGTGTAATTTTTTTTATATATATATATATATATATATATATCTAGTGTCCCCAAAAGCCCTTTTAAGGGCTGGTAATATAGTTTTTTCTTTATATATATATATATATAATGTACACTGCAGTTGCCTGCCCACTGTGTGTGACAGACCTACCACAGACTGTACTGTGTGCACACCACACTCATTTCGGGTGGCACAGGCACAGTACCTTGCATTTTAAAAAATATATATTTTTTTCCTCTGTCATAATTGCAGTGAGTGCTGTGTCAGGTCCACAGAGTGCACTGTACCCACTGCAGTGCACTGCCCACCACTGATATATATACGGTGGCACAGCATCTTGTTGCAAATTGAAAAAAAATATATATTTTTTATTATTGCAGTTGCCTGGGCTGCCAGTGACTGTCAGGTCCAGAGAGTGTACTGTGCCCACTGCAGTGCCACTGTGTGCCCACCCACCACTGATATATAAGGTGGCACAGCAGCTTGCAAAGTAAAAAAATATATATATTTTTTATAATTGCAGTTGCCTGGGTGCCAGTGACTGTCAGGTCCACAGAGAGTGTACTGTGCCACTGCCCACCCACCACTGATATATAAGGTGGCACAGCAGCTTGCCAAGTAAAAAAATATATATTTTGTTTATAATTGCAGTTGCCTGGGTGCCAGTGACTGTCAGGTCCACAGAGAGTGTACTGTGCCACTGCCCACCCACCACTGATATAAAAGGTGGCACAGCAGCTTGCAAAGTAAAAAAATATATATTTTTTTTATAATTGCAGTTGCCTGGGTGCCAGTGACTGTCAGGTCCACAGAGAGTGTACTGTGCCACTGCCCACCCACCACTGATATATAAGGTGGCACAGCAGCTTGCAAAGTAAAAAAATATATATTTTGTTTATAATTGCAGTTGCATGGGTGCCAGTGACTGTCAGGTCCACAGAGAGTGTACTGTGCCACTGCCCACCCACCACTGATATATAAGGTGGCACAGCAGCTTGCCAAGTAAAAAAAAATATATTTTTTTTATAATTGCAGTTGCCTGGGTGCCAGTGACTGTCAGGTCCACAGAGAGTGTACTGTGCCACTGCCCACCCACCACTGATATATAAGGTGGCACAGCAGCTTGCCAAGTAAAAAAATATATATTCTGTTTATAATTGCAGTTGCCTGGGTGCCAGTGACTGTCAGGTCCACAGAGAGTGTACTGTGCCACTGCCCACCCACCACTGATATATAAGGTGGCACAGCAGCTTGCAAAGTAAAAAAATATATATATTTTTTTTAATTGCAGTTGCCTGGGTGCCAGTGACTGTCAGGTCCACAGAGTGTACTGTACCCACTGCCCAACACTCCTATAGGGTGGCACAGCACCTTGCACTCATAGTACAACACATTAAAAAAAAATGACAGGCAGAGGCAGGCCACCCCGCAAGGGCCGTCGTGGTCGTGGTGCTGTGATTTCCTTAGGCCCTAGAATAATGCCCAGTGTTCAGAGGCCACCACAGACCCTGAACTCAAAAAATTCTGAGGACATAGTTGACTGGCTTACACAGGATACCCAATCGTCTACAGCTTCCGCTAGGAACCTTAATGCACCATCCTCCTCCAGCTCAGCTTCGGGCACCTCTCAATTTACCACTCGCCAGCCCGCCGGCACCACCACCAACACTAGCACCACAGCCGCTTCACTTGATCCGTCAGAGGAGTTATTTTCACATCAGTTGGAAGAAATAAGTGATGCGCAACTATTAGTGCCAGAGGATGTAGATAACGGGGATATGTCTCAGTCAGGCAGCATTATACACATGGACGTACATTGTGATGATGATGATGATGTTGTACCTGCTGCTGCTGCCTTTGCTGAGTTGTCAAGTGAAGCGGCTGATGATGACGATGTGTCTGTGGATGTCACCTGGGTGCCTGCTCGAAGAGCAGAAGAAGAGGGGGAAAGTTCATATGGGGAGACAGAGAGGAGGAGGAGACGAGTTGGAAGCAGGGGGAGGAGGTCATCGCAAGGAGCTAGTGGCGCAGTCAGACAGCATGTAGATTCGGCACCCGGGGTCAGCCAGACAGCACGCCAATCAACGCAAGCTGTTGCCACCACCAGAATGCCGTCCTTGCAAAGCTCAGCATTGTGGCATTTTTTTTGTGTGTCTGCCTCTGATATCAGCGATGCCATTTGTAACCTGTGCCAAAAGAAACTGAGTTGTGGGAAGTCCAACAACCACCTAGGTACAACTGCTTTGCGAAGGCACATGATCTCACATCACAAACGCCTATGGGATCAACACATGAGTAAAAGCAGCACACAAACTGAAAGCCACCATCCTCCTCCTGGTCCAGCATCTTCAGCCACGTCAACCACTGCTGTCCTCCATGCCCCCTATCAACAACCCGCCCCTCCGCCTCTCACCTTCAGCAGTTCCTGCTCACCTGCCCACAGTCAGGTGTCTGTCAAGGAAATGTTTGAGCGTAAGAAGCCAATCTCACAGAGTCACCCCCTTGCCCGGCGTCTGACAGCTGGCTTGTCGGAACTCTTAGCCCACCAGCTTTTACCATACAAGCTGGTGGAGTCTGAGGCCTTCAAAAAATTTGTCGCTATTGGGACACCGCAGTGGGAGGTACCCGGCCGAAATTATTTTTCACAAAAGGCAATCCCCAACCTGTACTCTATTGTGGAAAAGGAAATCATGTCACGTCTGGCACACAGTGTTGGGGCAAGGGTCCATCTGACCACTGATAGCTGGTCTGCAAAGCACGGTCAGGGCAGGTATATCACTTACACTGCGCATTGGGTAAACCTGCTGGCGGCTGCCAAGCATGGAATGCGTGGCTCTGCTGCAGAGGAGTTGGTGACACCGCCACGACTTGCAGGCAGGCCTGCTGCCACCTCCTCTACTCCTCCTACTCCATCCTCTTTGCTAACCTCCTCGGCTGAGTCCTCTTCTGCTGTTGCGTCTTGCTCCACACCAACTGCACCCCCCCAGCTCCCCAGGGGCTATTCCACATGCCGGATACGACAGTGTCACGCTGTCTTGGGGTTGACTTGCCTGAAAGCAGAGAGTCACACCGGACCAGCACTACTGTCCGCCCTGAACGCACAGGTGGATCAGTGGCTGACCCCGCACCAACTGGAGATCGGCAAAGTGGTGTGTGACAACGGAAGCAATTTGTTGGCGGCATTGAATTTGGGCAAGTTGACACATGTGCCGTGCATGGCACATGTGTTGAATCTGATTGTGCAACGCTTTGTGCAGAAGAACCCAGGCTTACAGGACGTCCTCAAGCAGGCCAGGAAGGTGTGTGGCCATTTCAGGCGTTCCTACACGGCCATGGCGCACTTTGCAGATATTCAGCGGCGAAACAACATGCCAGTGAGGCGCTTGATTTGCGACAGCCCGACACGTTGGAATTCAACACTGCTAATGTTCGACCGCCTGCTCCAACAAGAAAAAGCGGTCAACGAGTATTTGTATGACCGGGGTGCTAGGACAGCCTCTGCGGAGCTGGGTATTTTTTTGCCACGTTACTGGACGCTCATGCGCAATGCCTGTAGGCTCATGCGTCCTTTTGAGGAGGTGACAAACCTAGTGAGTCGCACCGAAGGCACCATCAGCGACATCATCCCATATGTTTTTTTCCTGGAGCGTGCCCTGCGAAGAGTGCTGGATCAGGCCGTAGATGAGCGTGAAGAGGAAGAGTTGTGGTCACCATCACCACCACCAGAAACAGCCTTACCATCGCTTGCTGGACCTGCGGCAACACTGGAAGAGGAGTGTGAGGAAGAGGAGTCAGAGGAGGAATGTGGCTTTGAGGAGGAGGAACACCAACCACAGCAGGCATCCCAGGGTGCTCGTTGTCACCTATCTGGTACCCGTGGGGTTGTACGTGGCTGGGGGGAAGAACACACCTTCAATGACATCAGTGAGGACGAGGAATTGGACATGAGTAGCTCGGCATCCAACCTTGTGCAAATGGGGTCTTTCATGCTGTCATGCCTGTTGAGGGACCCTTGTATAAAAAGGCTGAAGGAGAACGACTTGTACTGGGTGGCCACGCTACTAGACCCCCGGTATAAGCAGAAAGTCTCTGATATGTTACCCAATTACCGGCAGTCGCAAAGGATGCAGCAGCTACAAAATAAATTGAAAAGTATGCTTTACACAGCATATAAGGGTGATGTCACAGCACAACGGGAATCCAACAGGGGAAGAGGTGAAAGTAATCCTCCTCCTACCACCACAACCACGCTGGCAAGGACAGGACGCTTTACAGACGTCTTGTTGATGGAGGACATGCGGAGCTTTTTTAGTCCTACGCATCGCCACAGCCCTTTGGGGTCCACCCTCAGAGAAGAACTCGACCGACAGGTAGCAGACTACCTTGCCTTAACTGCAGATATCGACACTCTGAGGAGCGATGAACCCCTTGACTACTGGGTGTGCAGGCTTGACCTGTGGCCTGAGCTATCCCAATTTGCCATTGAACTTCTGGCCTGCCCCGCTTCAAGTGTGCTGTCAGAAAGGACCTTCAGTGCAGCAGGAGGTATTGTCACTGAGAAGAGAAGTCGCCTAGGTCAAAAAAGTCTTGATTACCTCACGTTTATTAAGATGAATGAGGCATGGATCCCGAAGGGACTGACAGTGGGGGATGCATTTGACTAAAAAAGGCCTGGTGATGACTGAGATGCCTTGGGCTAAAAATGGTCCACACGCTGCTGTATTTAATCATTCTCTGCATGCCGGATGACTTACGTGACGTCTCCGCCACCAACTACGGTTCAAGCCGCAATGTTTTAGTGCACTTTCTGCCTTGAAAACCTCAATTTTTCAGGCCGCTGCTACAGCAGCAGCTGCAACAACATCTACTTTTTCATGCATGTGTACATGCCTAATTTTGCTGGCCTCTGGTGCTACACTGTGGCTGCAAAAAAAACAAAAAACAAAAAAAAAGGCACATACATGTGTCAATTCCCCTTCGTGATCGTTACCTTGTCGTGGTGAAGGGGCTTGCGTATCACAATGAAGCGATCACCTCTAGGAGTGTGTTGGCACACCCCAGATGATAAGGTCGTTGCTTCATTGTGAACAGACCAAAAGCGATCCGCAGGATAATTTTTCATAGAAAAAACATTCATTTTCTTTCATTCTTTCTGCGGAGCTGGGTATTTTTTGGCCGCGTTACTGAATGCTCATGAACAATGGCTGTAGGCTCATGACATGCGTCCTTTTGCGGAGGTGACAACCCTGGTGGTTAGTCGAACCCAAGGCAACATCATCGACCTCATCCCATATGCATTTTTTCTGGAGCGTGCCCTGCGAAGAGTACTGGATCAGGCTGTAGATGAGCATGAAGAGGAAGAGTTGTGGTTCCCATCACCACCAGAAGAAGCCTTGTCGTTGTCAATTGCTGGACCTGTGGCAACGCAGAGAGAGGAGTCTGAAGAAGAGAAGTCAGAGGAGGAAGGTGGCTTTGAGGAGGTGGAATACCAGCCACAGCAGGCGTCCCAGGGGGCTTGTTGTCACCTTTCGGGGACCCTTGGTGTTGTACGTGGCTGGGTGGAGGAAGAGACCTTCAATGATGTCAGTGAGGACAAGGAACGGGACATGGCTAGCTTGGTATCCAACCTTGTGCAAATGGGGAGTTTGCGGTTGTGCAAATGGACTGACTGACTGTTAAACGGGGAGTTTGGTCTGTCAGAGTTTGGTCTGTCACTGTGAAGCGGGCGTAACCCTTACACTACTTGACCGATAAAACATCATACCTGATCGTATTTACACACTGGATGTTTTAAAGCACGTTATTCCAAACAATTTAGGAATGTTAGGTGATTTATGCCCTTTATGGATCAAAACCCTACTCTGCGTCAACTACGTAATTTTCCATGGGAGTTTTGCCATGGATCCCCCTCCGGCATGCCACAGTCCAGGTGTTAGTCCCCTTGAAACAACTTTTCCATCACTATTGTGGCCAGAAAGAGTCCCTGTGTGTTTTAAAATTCGCCTGCCTATTGAACTCTATGGCGGTTCGCCCGGTTCGCGAACATTTGCCGATGTTCGCGTTTGCCGTTCGCGAACGGCGAATTTTAGATTCGCAACATCACTACCTGTAAGCAGCCATCTTCTTGGTGGACTCTAGCCTTGCTACACACCACACTGATGTGTGCCTTTTCCTGCGGGACACCAACAGCTGATCCCAACGGTATGTGAACCTTGAGCCTGTTTCCATTTAGTGTTTGAGGTTGGATGAGACTTTTACCTTTTAGATTAGACAGTGTCATTCACACATGACTGTGTTTTTTACTGGACTGTGTGCTTTATCTATGGCCACACAATAAATGTTACTTCATGGTTTATATGAAAGCAAGTTTTATTTGTTTATTCATCATCCTCCAATTTTGTTTCTCATGGATACCTTGACTTTACCAGTGCACAGCATATAGCCTTTGCATCATTCACCAACTGCCTCAACTCAACTTCTTCAGAAAAATGGAGTCAAGCTCTTAAAATCTAGGAGGCTCACCAAAAAAAAAACAGACCTGTAGCAGATAATAGACATGTGCAATTTTGTTTTATTCCGAATTAATTTTGGGATGAAATTTGGCATAATCGTTCATTCAGGAGCATCCGAATGAACGAAAGAATCTTTTGCAAACAAAAATTAATTGTCAGAAAGAACGAAAATCTGAAAAAATGAAAATCCGAAAGAATGAAGATCCAAAAATACAAAAACCTAACAGAATGAAAAACGATTCAACCTATGAGTTTAACTAATCAAATACATTCAGATAGTTTTGTTTTTGTATTTTCGTTCTTTCCCATTATTCGTTATCGCTGAATATAAAGAAATAATTGATGAATGCATTCCTATTTCTTTTGGATATATTCGGTTTCATTCGATTATCAGATGGGCAGTGTTAGTGTGTTATCTCTGGCCGATGAGCTTGTCCCTTATTCCCTTGTGTGTTTTTCTGCGTCAGACTGCATTCCATCCAGAGTCCAGATAGGGTGTGGTGGGCCGGTGGCACTGTTTTGGTGGATTTGGTGGGCTGATGGCACTGTTCTGGTGGATTTGTTGATTACGAATACAACCACCAATGTCTGAATGAATGAATGAAGGGTCTGAGCCCAAAGTAACTAATGCCGTATCTAAACGAATTAACCACTTGCCGTCTGAGTACGGTAGTACTACTGCGGCAAAGTGGTTCGTTATCGTCTGACGACGTAGTATTAACGTCGTCAGACACTCCCCCTTCTGGGCGGCGCTTGCGCGCCGCCGGAGGCTCGCTCCCGCTGTTTTCATTCACAGCGGGAGTCGGGCCAGGGGAGGAGCAGCGGCGATCGCCGCTGCTCTGCCCCGATCGCCGGGGATCTAGTGTGGAGATCCGCCCGCCTGTGTAAACACAAGCGGGCGGATCTCCATAGTGACAGGGAGTGACAGATCGGACTGTTCAGCATAGCTGGACATCCGATCTGTCCATGACTCACTCAGTCACCTCCCCCCCTACACGTCAGTAAGCACCAGGCATACATTAACCCCTCCCTCTCCAATAAAATTAACCCCTTCCCTGCCAGTGTCATTTTTACAGTAACAGTGCATATATATAGCACTGATTACTGCAGTAATGTCACTGGTACCCCCAAAAGTGTCAAAAATGTCAGTCAAGGGTCCGATCTGTCCGCCGCAATGTCGCAGTCCCACAAAAAAAATCGCAGATCGCCGCCATTACGCGTTAAAAAAAAAACACCAAAAATGACAGAAATCTTTCCCTTTGTTAGTAAACGCAATAACTTTTGCGCAAACCAATCAAAATCCGCTTATTGCGATTTTTTTTTACCAAACATAGGTAGCAGAAAACAAATTGGCCAAAAATTTTTTAAAAAATTGGTTTTTACATCTTTTTTGGGGGGAATTTCATATAAAAAAATGTTAAAAATATTGTTATTTTTTCAAAATAAACGCTCTTTTTTTGTTTATAGCGCAAAAAGTAAAAATCGCACAGGTGATCAAATACCACCAAAAGAAAGCTCTGTTTGTGGGAAAAAAAGGACGTAAATTTCGTTTGGGTACGGCGTCGCACGACCGCGCAATTGTCAGTTGAAGTCGCACAGCGCCGAATCGCAAAAAGTGGCCTGGACGGAAGACAGCAAAATCCTCCGGTGGTAAAGTGGTTAAACATAAGGAATATGAATGTATCTGAAGTTACAAAATATCCAAAGTAACGAATGCTGCATCTAAACGAATGAAACAGAACGAATATGAATGCATCTGAAGTTACAAATAATCTGAAGTAACAAATGTCGATCATAAGGAATGATCCGATAAATCAAAAAAAAAATAAAAATAAAACGAATAAAACGAAAACTAAACAAAACACATTTTTTGGTAGTGCACATGTCAAGCAGATAATATAAACTCATTACTTATTCATTGTGCATTGCTGTTTTAGAGTTTGATCCTCCAGCTTTTACTGTTTTGATACATATATATAAAAATGTATATAAATTCTATATAGGGCAGTTTATTGTATTAAGTATTGCAATGTTTGTTGAACATGGTTAATAACAGTAATTGCATCTGATAACACCTGCAACGCAATGAAACGCAAATGTTTTTAGGAAGTCAGTGATGACACAGGAAATAAGAGTTTCAAAGATTCTGACCTTTCAAAAGGTACATAAGCCAGCACTTTGCATCAAGAGTTCATATATTTATTTTGAGGGAAAAACACACATTCAGCTGACATCTAAGCCAAAGTTACTTAGTCTCCTGGTTGGCTTTTGACCTGCTCTTATCAGATTTCTCTTATAATGCTGTCGAAGCCTCATCACCATAAGCAAGTAAGGTCATATTGCAAAGGTGTTTACGACTGTTTAAGGGTCATAGAGCTTACCTTTGTCAACACCAAAAATATTCAGGGCAATTGTACTTGTTAACGCCTTCAATTCTGTGCTTTCCATAATTGTTTTAAAATAAATATCATCGACGACATGTAAGGATTACTTACAATATCGGATAAATCAGTTTTGAAAAAACATCTAATGAAATAAACAAAAAAATGAATGAAAAATGAGTTAGGAGATTCCTTATAGGTAAAAAAAGGTCCTCCCATTAATTTGGGAGTTAAAGAGGAAGTTAGCCCAGTGTGTTTTTTTTCCCCCTGAAAAGTGAAAGCATACAGTGCTAGTATGCATCGCCTACCTCCAAACGAAGCCCTCGTCGTCCCCGCTGGGGGCTGCATTCATTTTCAGCCATCTTCCTTCCTGGTCTGCAGACTCCGGCTATGCTACTAACCGGGAGCCGCATGACGTCACTCCTGCGCATGTGCGCGGGATTTGCGTGTCACGGCACAGGGCTCTGAAGAAACGGCACGGGTCATGGATGCCATGGATTGTGAAGTCAAATTGGGCAATAACTAATTGCTTTAATACAGTTTGCTAAAATATCAAATCAAAAAGAGAAAACAAATAAGGTTTGATGAAAGAAATAAGACTTTTCTTGTCTATTCCACCTCTCTGCAGTCACTAGAAACCATCATTTGTATTCTTCGGCAGCATTGGGATTTAGAAGAAAAATGGAATAGAAAGTTTGATCACCCTATAATAGTGCCATATGTAGGGCCGGCTTTAGAGCTTGCTGAAAGTCAGCCAAAAGCTTCATTAAAGAGAGAGTGGCAAAGCCCATCAATATCTTTGCTTAGAGGATAATTTTACTTTAAAAAAGAAAATAATAAATGCAAATTTTTTTTGCAGGTGTACAAATTATTTTTCTTCCCCAGGAGCCTGCAAAGCTATGCACATGCAATCAGTAGATTGCAGGTGCAAGTCCAGGCTTTTGCAGTATATATAGCTATACACTCAGTATCGCTATCCACTCACCATGCAGGCAGATAGTTACCTGAAGTTCAACGAAGATCAGGAAGATCAACGAACTACAAGAGTGCTCACCAGCGCCTTCCCAGTTCATTGAGAACTACAAGCCATCTGCCTAGGTAGATTCATATTGGTGGTCAATGTGCCCCTGCATGCTGGCGGTCAGAGTGCCCCTGTATGCTGGTGCTACGTGCATGCAGGGTGCAGAAGGATGCTACATGCAGGGTGCAGGAGGATGCTACATGCAGGGTGCAGGAGGATGCTACGTGCAGGGTGCAGGAGGATGCTATGTGCAGGGTGCAGGAGGATGCTATGTGCATGGTGCAGGAGGATGCTACATGCAGGAGGATGCTACCTGCAGGGTGCGAGAGGATGCTACCTGCAGGGCAAAGGAGGATGCTATGTGCAGGGTGCAGAAGGATGCTACAGGCAGGGTGCAGGAGGATGCTATGTACACAGGGCAGGGCTATTAACAATTTTTTTCTTCTATATGTAATGACAGTTTACATGTGATTTTTTTTTTGTCTGTGTGTATCTTTTGTCAGTATACGTGTGATAATTTTTTTTCTGTGTGTGGAGAGATGTTCAGGAGATGGTCAGAGACTGCAGACACATTATTACAGGAGATGGTCAGAGACTGCAGACACATGATTACAGGAGATGGTCAGAGATTGCAGACATGATACAAGAGATGGTCAGAGACTGCAGACACATTTTTACAGGAGATGGTCAGAGATTGCAGACATGATACAAGAGATGGTCAGAGACTGCAGACACATTATTACAGGAGATGGTCAGAGATTGTGAATGAATGACGCATTGTGCAGGTGGAGCCCCGCACTGCAGAGAGCATGTGCCGGTGATGTCACCGGCTGCAACATGCTGGAATATCTCATAAACGGTGCATTTTAGGAGATATTCATTTTACCTACAGGTAACCTTTATTATAAGCTTACCTGTAGGTAAAAATGGCAAAGAGTTTGATGCCACTTCAAGAAGTTGCCCAGCTGGAAGCTGTTCAAATTCTCTGTAAACACATGCAGTGTTCACACATTCAACATTGAAATCTACATTACCAATAGGTATGCATTTTGGGTTAAGTGAGCATCCATCATATGTTTCCACTGCTTAACATGTGCTTTGGATTTCTTTTCTGACACAATTTTATTGTTATAAATGGTCCACTCAATATATGCTGCTTCTTGACCTCTATGAAAGGTAAAACAGAAAATTCTCTTCCTGTGAAAAAAATCAGTTCCACACAGGACCTCCGTAACAAGAGGAAGTCAGCCTAGACCTAGAGAAGAGAAGAGTAAATGATACCCAATGATAATGAATAACAGATACATTGCAATGTAGAGAGACAGATGAAAATTGAGTAAGCTAGCAACTTTGAATGGCTAGAGACCACTTCTGTTTCTGTATTGTAAAGGAGTTTTTACCTGAAGTGTCGTTCACAGTGGGTTTTCTCCCATTTTGGACCCTGTCTTTTCCTAAACCATATGTAGCTTCTGCCCAAATTGTTCCACACTTGCTGTATTTGTTATATCGAAGAAAAAGTGAGCATTGCTAGAAAAAGAAAGGGGCCAGGGCAATGGAATGCCCCAAGGGTATACAAGTTGTGAAAAGGGATTGCAGATGCTGCAGATTTGCACCAACAGCATTCAAACCATTTAATGGTGAGTCACTGGATTCCACATCAAGGGCTGCCATGGCTTCCAGTAAACCAACAGCCTTTATTTATTCTACTTCTTTTTGACTAATATCGGAAAACTAGATAATATAGCAGAAGTTGAAGAGGAAAGACTGAGCATATAGTAAAATGGTGTTGTTTGTTATTTAGCCAGTGCTGTATTTTGGCCTAGGCCGACAAGGCCCAGGCCTAGGGCGGCACTTTGCAGGGGTGCAGCAAAATAGCCACCCCCATCTCTATCTGAGACTCTGTTACAGGGCTGTATTTTGGCCTAGGCCAACAAGGCCCAGGCCTAGGGCAGCACTTTGCAGGGGGGCAGCAAAAAAGCCGCCCCCTCCACCTGAGACTCTCTCTCACCCCCCTCTCTCATCCCCCCCTCTCTCTCTCATCCCCCCTCACCCACCCCCTCTCTCTCTCCCTCACCCACCCCCCTCACGTGAGATCTCAGGGGTTCATGCTGGGACTTGTAGTCCTTCAATTTTGGAGGGAGCCACATCCTTTAACAAAGAAAGAGTGGAGCAAATTTACATAGGAGGGTGCCCAATTTTAGTCTTGCCTAGGGCAGCACAAAACCAAAATACACCACTGGAAGAGGCCCCAGGTTGACACCAGAATACATTGAAATCACCCTTTTCTTATGATGCATTAGGTTACCCCATGTAATATGCGGAAGCCCATGATCACTAGCCGGCAGTATTGGTAGAAGCAAACTGCCCATTTATTTTCAAAGAGGCCAACAGAAAATAACTTATCCATGGCAAGAAAAACACAAACAAAAATAGACCAACAATTTCTGGTACAAAATAAATGCTTGGCTCACTGCCAGTAACACTCATTCTTAAAAGCGTTTTTGAAAGTTCCAACCTGCCTCTAGGGTCCCCAAGAGAGGGTTTTTACAGTTTTTCTCATAAAAATCCACACTGCTCACTCAGATACCTTCTGCTCCACTCCAATTCACAGACACCTCCTGGCTGTTTCCTGTTTCTTTTCTACACTGCCCTGCTGATGAAAAAGAGGGGGGGAGTTGGGACTTTAGATGAGGTGTGTTAGTGAACCAGAGCAGGGTGTGGTAAATTACCACTCCAATTAGGAAACAAAAAAATATAGATGGATAGTATCAACCGTGTTTATTACAAATTGCATCACATCAGTGTAACACTTGCAATTAGCATGATGATAAGTACAAAGAAAAAATCAAACATCACAATGAAATGAGTCATAACGATGGTACATAAACAGCATGAGCTGTAAAAATGGAGAACTGGAGGCAGCAAGATCATATGATGAATAACAACACATGCTAACATGGTACTGAGTAGGGGGTTGCATTTTGTGTGCTCGACGCGTTTCATGGAACATTTTCCACTTTTTCAAGAGTGCAGGTGCGTCAGCATGGAATGACGCACCTGCACCGGAAGTGACGAGTGATTCCGGTGTGATTCCGGTGCAGGCACATTGATTCCTGGGATCGATGACGCTCATCTCCCAGGTGTCAATGCAAGGAGGAAGTGACGTCGTGGGCCGTGCCCACTGAGGGAGGAAGAGGAAGGAAGGTAAGTATATTTTCATAAAAAACAAGGTAAGTGAAACAAAAAAAATATATAAATTATCCAATTATTTTTCAGGTAAATTAAAGCAAGCGGACGGTGGAAAAAAAAAAAATTCAGGGTGGAACTACGCTTTAAGATATGTGGATACTGTGATCAGTCAATGGAGGGTTAATAAAGGAATCTAAAAAGAAATGGAGTTGTGATAAAATAAAACAATTCAAGTTAATACCTATTACCATCGAATATCAGGCTTCTTGTTAAGATTGTATATGGATTTGATTTACCGGGTTGCTTATTGCTATTTCTTCATACTTATGAGTGCATTAAACTTCTCCTGCAGTGACATTTGCATTATGGCCCAAGGATGTGTTTCTCTGATTTCCATTGTAAATGTGTCTTCTTTGTCTTGACTGAATGGTTGTGTTACCTTGACATTAAAGGTAAAATTCAAGATCCAGTGCTCTGAGTACTCTATTATCTATTTTGTGAGGTGAGTATTAACACAAGTGGCGGAGGAGAAAATGAAGCGCTCTCGGTAAAGCTCCAAGGCATACTTGTTATTATTCAAAGTATATATGTGTAACGGGCAACTAAATATACAATATGTTTTATAGGGGGGAAAGGAAGGAAGCAGCAAGAAGGATAGAAAACAACTGGAGCCTTTGAAGACAAACTGAAATTAGATGATCTGATTAAATCCTTAAAGGATCAGTTCATCTTTACCATCAAAACTGCTTATGCAGGAAAGGGGTGCCTGTAGATAAAAACAAATCGAGCAGCTTTGTCCAAATTAAAATAATAGCTTGTTATAGGTTTAGGCCATTTACGTACCTCCCGACGCCTGGCCTAAAAACCACCAGAAATGGCATCATCCCATCCTGTCTTGTTGCTAGGACATTGCCACACTAGGACACTCCCAGCCAGGGCTGGTGCAAGAATTTTTAACATCCTAGGCAAAACCTCATTTTGACACCCCCCTAGGCTCTGCCCCTGACTCCACCCCCTTTGCCCTGCCCATGTATACGGTGGAAGTAGCGGGGTGGAGATTTTTTTGGTGCCTCTCCATATATTTCTTGAGCCCCCTATCCCCTCCACAGCCCCCCTCCTTGCATCCCAGATTCTCCCATGTATCTCAGTTCCTTCCACAGCCCCACTTCTTATATCCCAGTCCCCTCCATAGTCCCCCCCCCTACATCCCAGCCCCTCCTTCCATATATCCCATTCCCCTCCACAACCCCTCTCCTTATATCCAAGTCCCATCCACAGCCCCTCTTCTTGTATCCCAGTCCCTTCCACACCCCCCCCCCCCGTTGCATTCTAGCCCCTCCTTCCATGTATCCCTGTCCCTTCCACAGCCCCTCTCCTTGTATCCCAGTCCCCTCCACAGCCCCTCTCCTTGTATTCCAGTCTCTTCTACAGCTGTCTCCCCTCTCCCCTTACTTGCACCTCACTCCCTTTCAAAGTCCCCACCTTTCTGGTATCCCGGTCCCTTTAACAGCCCCTTTCCTTGTATCCTAGTTCCCGCCACAGCCCCTCTCCTTGTATTCCAGTCTCTTCTACAGCTGTCCCCCCTCTCCCCTTACTTGCACCTCACTCCCTTTCACAGTCCCCACCTTTCTGGTATCCCGGTCCCTTTAACAGCCCCTCTCCTTGTATCCTAGTTCCCTCCACAGCCCCTCTCCTTGTATTCCAGTCTCTTCTACAGCTGTCCCCCTACTCCCCTTACTTGCCCCTCACTCCCTTTCACAGTCCCCACCTTTCTGGTATCCAGGTCCCCTCCACAGCCCCTCTCCTTGTATCTTACCTTACACAGCAGATAGAAGATTCCAGTTCACACTATAGCGATGATAGACATCGCATGTGTTTAGGAGCGCACTGCTCTGAAAATCACATGCGATTTCTGTGCGATGTGAATTTAGCCATACAGATTGTATGGCTGAATTTGCATCTGATTTGGACAGAACATGCACAGGACCCTTTTTTGTCCGAACTGTCAGTTTGCACTGCGATATGCAAACTGATCTGGTTGTGTCGTTAACTTTGTATTGACACCCCCAGCGATTTGTTTATGGGAACTGATTGTGATTTGATTGCAATGCTGGAACCGGCACTAAGGATTATTTGGTTTGTGCATTAGGGCAGGTCAATGTTTTTTCCTGTTAGCTTTACACAATAAAACTTGTACAGAAATCACGGATCCCGTCACCACCTTGCCCAATCTGTTTGCGCTTTTATCACGATTTGAGGGGGTGTCTGGCCTCAAGGTCAATCAACTCAAGTCGGAAACTTTGAATATTAACCTGGAGGTTGCGACTGTAGAGGCTTTGCGGGCTCCCTTCCCCTTTCAGTTGTGTCCGCGGGCGCTTTCATACTTGGGGGTTCGGCTGACTCCCGACATTACCTCATTGTTCAGGGTGAATTATACTCCTCTTTTTGATGCTATGTCTCAAGATCTGAAACACTGGCAGACACATGACCTCTCCTGGATGGGCAGGATCGCTGCCGTTAAAATGACGGTCCTTTATTTTTTTAGGACTCTCCCGATCTCATTGCCGCTGTCGTTCTTGCAGCAGCTTCAGGCCCTTATCTATAAATTTAATTGGCATAGGGGGGGAGCCGGCTGGCCCACTCCACTATGTACAGATCTAAATGGAAGGGGGGGTTGGGAGTTCCCTACTTCCTGCGTTACTACCGGGCGGCCCAGCTGACACAGCTATATCAGATTTTTATCACCGTTAATAGGTTCTGTTGTGGATGCCTGCCAGGGAAAGGAGGGCAGTGTTGTGCCCTGCTCTGTCCCATTCACTGAAGCTTTGGGACATGGCATGTAAGCTATACCCTCTTCGGTCCCCCCATGTGCCGATGGCTCCCCTCTTTAATAACCCCCACTTCCCCCTGGGGCTTCAGGCTTCTCAATTTCAATGGTGGATAGACAAGGGACTTTATCGAATAGGTCACTTCATAGATCACAAAGGGGTTTGACCTTCTACTTATTTCAGAGAGACACTAAAGATGCCCCAGATTTCCCATTTTCTTAGAACCCTTAAGGACGACCATACCGACATTACGACTAGAACTCTGTATGAGAACAGGTGCATGGGGAGGCCTGGGACGGGAGGAGGAATCTCGGAACTGTACAGGTTATTTGCCGACACGACTGCTAAGCCTTCCTATCAACTGGCTTGGGAGACTGACTTGGGGGAAACTATTGACGAGGAGGACTGGGACCGGTGGTTGACTATGGTGCACAGGGGTATACTCAACACCACTCTGGTGGAGGCAAACTATAAGGTGCTATCTCTGTGGTACTTGGTGCCAACGAGGCTGGCCAAATTGTTTCCGGGTACCTCCCCCCTATGTTTCCGACAATGTGGGCAGCACGGGGATATGTACCATTTATGGTGGAGTTGTCCGAAGGTTCGGCGTTATTGGATTTGGGTAATTAACCTTATCCACTCGGCGACGGGCCAGAGGGTTGATAGAGACGCTAAAACGGTGTTGTTCTCGGACTTGCCGGTTGAGATTCCCAAAAATACCCGTTCCCTTATATTTTTTATTCTCCAGGCAGCAAAAATAACTATAGAACGTGCTTGGAAAACGTCTGGACTAAATATATTGCAGGTGAAAACCAAAATGTCGTGGATTATGCTTAACGAAAAGTTGGCCAGTATCCGTTTGGATAGACAACATAGATTTGACCACGTGTGGAGCTCCTGGATAGAGTATTTGCAGGCTCCGTATTTGCGGCTGGGCGGCTTGGGGTCCAGCGTGGGGGGACATGTGATGATTATTTTACTTTGTTTTCCATAGCTATTGTCCTGGCCTCTTTTTCTTTCTTATTCTTTTCTTCTTCCTCTGTTCTTCTCTTTTCTTTCCTTGTTCTTTTTCTCTCTCTGCCCATTGTGGTGCAGACCATTCTCCTTTCTTTTCGTTGGTCCTTCTTCTTTTTCGTTTATCTGCTCTTTTGGGGGTCGGGCTGCAGGAGAGGCGATGTTAGCTCTGACTTCAGAGCTCTGGTTTGGGTTTCCTGCTGTGGATCTGGGTTGGTATCTATTATTTGGCCATTGGTGGGAGCCCACTAGTTTCCTCTTCTGGGGGAGGAGGGCTGGGGGGGGCTTCGCCCTTTCGTGGACACAGTTTGTGCCCATTTGGGGTGTCTAGGGCGGGACGGAGCCCCCTGCTGGCAGGTCTGTTAATAAGCTTGGTGAGTCCTCTGGACTCTTGATGTGCCTCCTTTTAACCACTTGCCGACTGCGCACAGTATATTTACTGCGGCAGTCAGCCCCGGTCAGGCAGAGTGACGTAGATCTACGTCGCTAGCCTGTCACCGGGTTTCGAGCCAATAGCGGGCGCGCGCCCGCTGAGGCTCATTCACAGAGGAATGAGGGCGAGTGACCGGCGGACCCGATGTCCGCCGGTCACACTATGATCGTCGGTACAGCGGGAGAAAGCCGGGCGGCTTATGTAAACAAGCCGCCTGTCATTCTCCCCTGTGTAAAAATGGAGATCAGACGGTTCTACTATGTAGAACCGTTGATCTCTGTTTTTACAATAGGAGACATGTCCCATCACAGTTAGAAACACGCCCCTAGGACACACTTAACCCCTCCCTCTCCAATACAGTTAACCTCTTCCCTGCCAGTGTCATTTTTGCAGTAACAGTGCATATGTATAGCACTGATTACTGCAGTAATGTCACTGGTACCCCCAAAAGTGTCAAAAATGTCAGTCAAGGGTCCGATCTGTCCGCCGCAATGTCGCAGTCCCGCAAAAAAAATCGCAGATCGCCGCCATTACTCGTTAAAAAAAAGCACCAAAAATGACAAAAATCTTTCCTTTTGTTAGTAAACGCGATAACTTTTGCGCAAACCAATCAAAATACGCTTTTTGCGATTTTTTTTACCCAACATATGTAGCATAAAACAAATTGGCCGAAAATGTTAAAAAATTTTGATTTTTACATTTTTTTGGGGGGGAATTTCATATAAAAAAAAGTGAAAAATATTGTTATTTTTGCAAAATTTACGCTCTTTTTTTGTTTATAGCGCATGATCAAAAAATCGCACAGGTGATCAAATACCACCAAAAGAAAGCTCTGTTTGTGGGGAAAAAAAGGACGTGAAATTCGTTTAGGTACAGCGTCGCACGACCGCGCAATTGTCCGTTAAAGTCACGCAGTAAAAAATCGCAAAAAAAAACCTGGTCAGGAAGGGGGTAAAATCTTCCGGGGCTTAAGTGGTTAAGGGGACTCAGTCTTGGGACTTGTTGTATTTGCTGTTTACCTTTTTGTAATTGACTTCCTAGGTGCCAATACTGTTATGAGTCATGTTTTGATATGCACTGTTCTGATACATTTGGTACTTTTCTGTATGCCCCCCCCCCCTTTTCTTTTTCTATATTTACTATATTTTCTATTTTATGTTTTATTTTTGTACTGTTTTGTTCAAACTCAATAAAAAATTATTGAATACTAAAACTTGCACAGAAATAAATAACCAGAAGAAAATATGGCATCAGCAGAATTACACAAAAAAAAAAAAGCTGTTTAAAACGAAACACATGAAATGCTTCTTGAGCGAAGAAGAAAATAACATGATACTTTCACCGAAAAGCCTTCTCTGTCTGTTTTATGTGAAAAAAATGATTCCCCTAACATGCCTCTACAAGAGAGAGAATGGCTTTGAAATAAATTCAAACAGATTTTAAAATGCTCACTATGGAGTTTGCCTGCTATAGTATCATTGCTCTAATGTGGATCCTTCATGCTAAATTAACAGCATAGTTATGGTCCAAACAGCAGCTAAAGGGCAGTCACCTCTAAATAACTATTCTGGCTCTGAATGTCCCCTATAGAAGACGAGGATGTCTCTTCTGGGAAACCAACGACTATGTGAAAAGTTAATCTGGAATCCAAGTAGCAAGAAAATTGGCCCTCAAGATCATGTATAAAGAGATTACAACATGAACTGCACAGCATGGTCCCTCTCAGGCAATGGACTCTGAGCTACAACATTAGATAATTGTTTGGCTGGAGCTAGATATCCTCCTAACACATGTTCCTATCTGCTGCCAATATGTACTCAAATTAGGGACATCACACAATGGAGTGGAAATCCTATATTAAATGTGGTTTGCAGCTCCAAATATTGTTATTGTACCTAATTTTACACATGATTTAAAATAAAGCTTCACCTGTGCACGCCACATGCTCACATTTCATTTTGTTTTATAGTCATTTTATCTTTTTGTTTCCTTACATAAATTTGTATCAATAGTTTTCTTTGACTGGGGCATTTTTTTTTAGATAAATATACCAAATTTTTTAATGTAGATTTCCTTGCATGCATTGCTTCTGTCTTATATGTCATTGAGAGGTAATGAGATGACTGCAGCAGCCATGCCCAGTAGCAGAGTTGTATAAAGTACTCGAAACCCATACTTGAGTAAAAGTACAAGTGCTCGATCAAAAAGTGACTTGAGTGGAAGTGCTCGATCATAAAGTGACTTGAGTAGAAGTACTAAAGTATTCAACATTTTTTGTACTTAAGTATTGCAAGTAGTTTTTTTTTTAAATTGTGCTACTCAAGTACTGAAAGTAAAAGTAGCAGTAGTTTTGAAAAAAAAAATGCTACTCAAGTACTGAAAGTAAAAGTACAAGTACTGTGTTATGTAGTTATTAAAGAAAGAAGTCAAAATTTTGAACATCATATTGTTTTTTATTATTTCAAATGCAGCTTTTATTTATACATACAGTAGCTTTTATTTTCGTATGCGCTGATAATACACGTGTTTTGAGCTTCATGAAACCTGCCATCTACTGTTCTGGCAGTGGTAATTTTTATAATAGTAACGAGTAACTATGCAGCACAAAAAAAAAATATCGGAGTAGAAGTATTGAAATCATTGAAAAAATGTAGTGAAGTAAAAGTGGAAGTAGGAGAAAAAAATTCTACTCTAGGAAAGTACAGATACCGCCTTTCGGTACTTAAGTACAGTAGTGAAGTAGTTCTACTTAGTTACTATACATCTCTGCCCAGTAGTGATGAGCCGAACCTACCTGGGTTTGGTTCTGGATGGGTTCAGCAAACTTTAGCCCCGGGTCACACTTATTCATGTAGCACTACTCCCATGGGAGCTGCTGGTTACAGATTCCCCTGGGTTACCCATACCAACAACTTGACAATATAGCATATTCAAAGTGCTTGGCTCAGTCAGAAAACAGTCTAGGGGTTTTGGTTTTTGTTGTTTTATTTGAGAACTTGGATAGGAGAAGGGATGAGTGGGATACTCCAACTGAATAAACTACGCACAATTGCTGGGTCTTCTGATTATAGCTGAGTGCGGCAAGGCCGCTGCTTCACCTTGTCACTGCAGTGAAGAAGAATAAAGCCTCGTACAAACGCACCGATTGTTGGCCGTAAATTTTCGGCCAACGTCCGATCGGCCGATTGTCGGCTTGTTAGTATGATGCTTCCGACAACCGACTGCGACTTTTCGGCCGAACAAAATCTGGTGTGCATGCTATAAAATTTTTGTTGGCTGTCACCAGAACGGCCGATTGTTTTTCAGTCAGTACAGATTTCGGCAGACAAAAATGTGATGAGCAAGACTGGGCATGCTCAGAGAACAAAAAACACACAGAAAGTAAACCAGCACATGACATCACTTCTGAAGTTGGTTGTTGTTGGCCGAGAAAATTCGTGTGCAGTCTAGAGCACATTTCAACCAACACAACAACACTGGACAAAAGACGGCCGATCGGTCGGCCAACAATCTGTGCGTGTGTACGAGGCTTTAGATTAACTACTATACTGTAGATCACTCTGCAGGGCCCTACTTGGCACCCCCTTTGTCCCTATTCTTCAGGGTTATACATGGCACCCCCTTTACTGTAACACTCTATGTGAGCTGACCCACTTGATCCTCTGACTTCACTGGAGTGGTCCCCTTTCCTGGGCAGACCCTTTGGCAAGTCCCCTGGTACTCACGGACACTGTTTTTCCTGGAAGACTCTACCAGCAGCTCCACTGTCAGCTTCACTGGATCCTCTGCAGCTCAACTCCACACCTGGTTCACTAGGCCGACTGTCTATGACCATCTTCCTCATGCAACAGGAGGAGAGACAGCCGCCAGCCTTCTCCTGGGACTCTGCTTCTCAGTAAAGATGCCCTGTCACATGTCCCCTCAGCTTTTATCAGCAATCCCAGGATGCATTGTAAGAATGCTCTCCCACTGGGACTCCCACAAAAGCCAATGTGTCACTGGCTGGGTTTCCTTCACTGTCCAACAAGTTCCCTCGTTGGATGCAGTGGGGACACTCCCTCAGACCCAGTGAATCACACCTGGAAACATGCAACAGGCAACCTAACAGGTCAGGCTCCCCTGATAAGCAGAAGGAGCATAAGATGCTTTTGCGTAGCACCTACCTAGGAGGGTGCTATATCCAAATTCGAGCATATCAGATGCGATCCAAAAAGCATAGATTCCCATGTCATGTAAAAAAGCATTATTTCTAATAAAGGCTGTTCACATACACTATATTGTCAAAAGTATTGGGACGCCTGCCTTTGCACGTAGATTAACTTTATTGCCATCCCAGTCAAAGTTCGTAGGGTTCAATTGAGTTTGGCCCACTCTTTGCAGCTATAACAGCTTTAGTTCTTCAGGGAAGGCTGTCCACAAGGTTTAGGAGTGTGTCTATGGGAATGTTTGACCATTCTTCCAGAAGTCATGTGTGTTCTGGCTCTCAGTCTCTGCTCTAGTTTATCCTAAAGGTGTTCTACCAGGTTGAGGTCAGGACTTTGTGAAGGTCAGTCAAGTTCCTTCACCCCAAATTCGCTCATCCATGTCTTTATGGACCTTGCTTTGTGCACTGGTGCGCAGTCATGTTGGAACAGGAAGGGGCCATCCCCAAACTGTTCCCACAAAGTTGGGAGCATGAAATTGTCCAAAATGTCTTGGTATGCTGAAGCCTTAAAAGTTCTCTTCACTGGAACTAAGAGGCCAAACCCAACCCCTGAAATTCAACCTCACACCATAATCCCCCCTTCACCAAATTATTTGGACCAGTGTACAAACAAGATCCATAAAGACATGGATGAGCGAGTTTGGCATGGAGGAACTTGACTGACTTGCACACAGTCCTGACCTCAACCCAATAGAACACCTTTGGGATTAATTAGAGCGGAGACTGCGAGATAACACAACATCAGTGCCTGACTTCACAAATGCGCTTCTGGAAGAATGGTCAAACATTCCCATAGACACACTCCTAAACCTTGTGGACAGTCTTCCCAGAAGAGTTGAAGCTGTTATAGCTGCAAAGGTTGGGCCAACCTCAATAATGAACCCTACGGACTAAGACAAGAATGCCATTAAAGCTCTTGTGCATATAAAGGCAGGCATCCCAATAGGAAGGAGCCATTTTAATGCTTAGAGTGAAACAGTAAAAATGCAAAAATCCTTTAAATAACATGTTTGGGAAATCTGTATGATCAATACAACCTACTAAACAAAAATTGACATCTACAAAGGAAACAAAACGCTCCTTAAATTGATAGTAAATGACACCTCCCGCCAACTTTCTCCTCTGGAGAAATGGTTTGTCCATCCTCTGGATTCCCAACATCTGCTATCACACATGCATAAACTGGTCCTGAGCGCAGTTTCGCACACCGTTCCATACTATGTTAGGGAACGGGAGAGAGAGCTGGGCGTAGAATTTTCCCTGTAGCAATTGACCAAGATCTTGCATCTGGCACATGTCTCTTCTATTAGTACCAGGATTCAGGAATCCTCTTACAAACTTCTATCACGATAGTATAGGACGCCCTCCAAACTAGCGCAGATGTTCCCAGCCACTGACCCACACTGTTGGAGGGGCTTGCGGCCAGGTGGGTACGTTCCTCCATATTTGGTGGGACTGCCCGCTCATCCAACCTTTTTGGGATGCAGTTCATCCCTGGATACAGAAATTGGCCATCTCTCCGACTGACCGCTCTCCACTTCAGTACCTTTTCTATGATACTCACTTCTCTGTGAAGATATACAAACGTAGTGTTATCCCGTTTTTATTGAATGCAGCCAAATGTCTGATTCCTAGACACTCATGGCAATCCACGACTCCCACTTTAGCTGAATGGAAATGGGAGGTTAATTGGGTCATGGAGGCGGAAAGGAGGGTGCTGTCCCTTAGGGGGCAGCAGTCTCGCTTTATGGACACCTGGACGCGATGGATGTTTTACTCGGAGGAGATCCCTGATGGTTAACTTATTTGGGTGAGCTGATGGATTGAATGTGCTGCTCTTTCTGTCCCACCATATCGCCTTCGGGGCATGTGCTCCGCGGGGTCGGTGATCCCTTAGGGACTTTTCTTTTTCCTTTCCCTCTTTTTCTATCTCTAACCACTGGCGCCTCCTAGGAAGTGCTGCCTATTCCTTTCCCCTCTGTTCTACTTTGGTTTTCACGGTTCTTATTTTAGTCTATACTATGGGTGGCAACTATGCCGGTTGATATTAATGGGTCGTGGACCCAGTGGGTCGCGATGGGGGACCCTCCCTATCGGTCGGACCCGGTCATTGGGACAGGAGTTATATGAGGTTTACCTCTGTTTGGCCGGGCTGTCCAATATGACTATGACTCATGACTTTGTGTAACTTGCCACTAATGCCTCGTACACACGCAACGATTATCGGCTGACCGATCGGCCGTCTTTTGTCCAGTGTTGTTGTGTTGGTTGAAATGTGCTCTAGACTGCACACAAATTTTCTCGGCCAACAAAAACCAACTTCAGAAGTGATGTCATGTGCTGGTTTACTTTCCGTGTGTTTTTTCTTCTCTGAGCATGCCCAGTCTTGCTCATCTGATTTTTGTCTGCCGAAATCTGTACTGACTGACGAACAATCGGCCGTTCTGTTGAGGGCCAACAAAAATTTTATAGCATGCACACCAGATTTTGTTCGGCCGAAAAGTCGCAGTCGGTTGTCAGAAGCGTCATACTAACAAGCCAATAATCGGCCGATCGGACGTTGGCCAAAAATGCACGGCCAACAATCGTTGCGTGTGTACGAGGCTTAACAGTTTGGATCTACTCTGCTATTTTTTTCCTTGCTGCATTGTTTATTCCTTTTCTGTTTATATGTTGAAATGCATAAATAAAGCTTATTAAAAAAAAAAAAAAAATGACACCTCCCAGTTTTTGTTCTTAGGCCAGGTGTTTCCTTCATCTATACCAGAGCTTTTTCCTAGATGAGTGTCTGGTATAGATGTTAATGGAAGACTCTGCTTCCTATGCTTCAGTTTGTGAATGAACAGAAAGTCACTCAGCACAGAACACTTCCCATTCATTCACTGTCCAGTGCAGCTGAGATGACAGCCCTAGCATTTATAGCTGCAGCCATCTTGAGTAAGGGCAGATAATTCATGTAGCATTTACTTCCTGGAAATCATCTGCCCTTAGCTCCGCCATGCAGGAAGGAGGGTGTGCTTAGCTGAGAAAGCCTCTCCTCCCCTAGTGAAGACTCCCGGGATGTATGACATCATTTGCCTAGGTAGTTCAGCTAAGCTCTCTCTGTGCCTGTCACAGAGCCCTTCCCCCTCACAGTCAGTAAGCATTATTAGGCATACATTAACCCCTTTGATCACCCCCAGTGTTAACCCCTTCCTTGCCAGTGTCATTTATACAGTAACAGTGCATAATATTTAGCACTGAATACTGTAGTAATGTCACTGGTCCCCAAAAAGTGTCAGAAATGTCAGTTAGTGTTCCGATCTGTCTGCCGCAATGTTGCAATCCCGCTAAAAATCACAGATCGCTGCCATTACTAATAAAAAAAATAAATAAATAAAAAGTCCAAAAATCTATCCCATTGTTTGTAAACACTATAACTTTTGCGTAAACCAATTAAAATACTCTTTTTGGGATTTTTTTTACAAAAAATATGTAGCAGAATACAAATTGACCTAAACTGATAAAAAAAAAATAGATTTTTAAAAACATTTTTATTGGGAATATTTTATAGCAGAAAGTAAAAAATATTGTGGTTTTTTTTTTCAAAGTTGTTGCTATATTTTTGTTTATAGCGCAAAAAATAAAAATCACAGAGTTGATCAAATACCACCAAAAGAAAGACATCAATTTTATTTGAGTACAGTGTCGTACGACCACGCAATTGTCCTTTAAAGTAACGCAGTGCCAAATCGCAAAAAATGGCCTGGTCATTAAGGGGGCAAATCCTTCAGAAGTGGTTAAACATGTACAAAAAATGTATTTATTCCAAAATAATAAAAACAATAATTTAAAAAGACTCTGTGTTCAATTTTCATATTACTACGCTTTGATTGATCGGTGAAGCCTTGTCGGCTTCTTCAAGGTAGATGTTAAACTGGGTAAATAAACAAAGGCAAAATATGGATCAACCGATATATCGGGGGCCGATATGCACTTTTGCCGATATATCAGAATTGGCCCCTGAGGTTACCGATATTGCCGATATTTCAGAAAGTGCTTGTACCGGAGGGATGCCTGCAGCTAGAGGCATCACCCCGGTACCGGCGTCCATAGCCGACGGTCGGCTGACTTGTAATGACAACCGATGTGGCTGAGAAGCCGCTCGGCTGTCATTACAAGGAGCGGGAGGGGATGCCCCCCCTCTCGCCGGCTTCCGCGGCTCGCCCGCGTCTCCCATCCCACCGGGAGACCCGGGCAACCAGCCTGCATGGCCACCGAAGAGAAGAACCGATCAAAGCCACATTCGGCTCTGATCGGGTCTTCATGTAAAAACCCGGAAGTGATGTCATGACATCACTACCGGGTACTCGGGGCAACCAGCCTGCATGGCCACTGAAGAGAAGAAACGATCAAAGCCACATTCGGCTCTGATTGGGTCTCCATGTAAAAACCCGGAAGTGATGTCATGACATCACTTCCGGGTACTCGGCGCCAAATAAAAAAAAATACAGCATTCAAAACAGCCAAACTTGGCATTTTGAATGCTATTAAGTGCAGAGGAGAGGTTTGGGGTCTTTTAAACCCCCCAGATCCCTCCACAAGAGTACCTGTCAAAAATAAATAAATACATAAATAAAATGTTAATGTACGAAAATATCAGCCAATATCGGCCGATACTGATATGAAAAATATCTGTATCGTTATCGGCAATAAAAAAATTTCCCATAGTTTCAAATAATCATATTTAGATCTCAATTCAGCCCATGCAGCTAGATACATGTATATGCAAAAGCTTCAGGAGGTTTTTAAAACAAAATATCAGACTAATTGTGCTGGATATTATTTACTGACTTCTAGCCGACACTAATAAAGCAAAGCAACTATTTATAGAAGAACTCCGACAAGTTTCAATCTGTGAAGCAGGTCAAGGTCAGTTTAGGATGTCAATCACACTAACCAGCGTGTTCCTGGTCTACAGATCGGCAGCTTCGGAATACCAGTCCCAAAGTGCGCCGTGTTCTGTTCTAAGACCCGATCAATACATACTTTTCTTTTTATAACTGTGCTCATTCTGATATCTTCACAGACGTTAATGGTTCTAGAAAGTGCCCTACTAACTGACCTAGTAGAATGGAAGAGACAAGCTGACATTGGTGGACTAACACTTCATATCAGAAGCTTGTAGATTGATGGTCAACTGGCGGGGATGGAAGCACTTTGTAGCACTGCGCTCTGCCAACTGGAAATAAGTATTTACCTTTTTCTAGCACAATATTAATTGTGTCTTGTGTTGATCGGAGCCAGCAGGAGTTACTCTTTCTGGCTCCGGCCAACACAAGACACAATCAATACAGTCAGTAGGTAATAAATAGTGCAGCCTCTATATAATCCCACTTACACCCATATTTAACCACTTTACCACCGGAGGATTTTGCTGTCTTATGTCTGGGCCACTTTTTGCAATTCGGCACTGTGCAACTTTAACTGACAATTGCGCGGTCGTGCGACGCCGTACCCAAACGAAATTTACGTCCTTTTTTTCCCACAAACAGAGCTTTCTTTTGGTGGTATTTGATCACCTGTGCGATTTTTACTTTTTGCGCTATAAACATAAAAAGAGCGTAAATTTTGAAAAAATAACAATATTTTTCACATTTTTTTATATGAAATTCCCCCCCCCCAAAAAAATGTAAAATCAATTTTTTTTTTTAATTTTTGGCCAATTTGTTTTCTGCTACATATGTTTGGTAAAAAAAATCACAATAAGCATATTTTGATTGGTTTGCGCAAAAGTTATTGCGTTTACTAACTAAGGGAAAGATTTCTGTCATTTTTGGTGGGTTTTTTTTAATGAGTAATGGCGGCGAACTGCGATTTTTTTTGCGGGACTGCGACATTGCGGCGGACAGATCGGACCCTTGACTGACATTTTTGACACTTTTGGGGGTACCAGTGACATTACTACAGTAATCAGTGCTATATATATGCACTGTTACTGTAAAAATGACACTGGCAGGGAAGGGGTTAATTTTTATTGGAGAGGGAGGGGTTAATATATGCCTGGTGCTTACTGACGTGTGTGGGGGGAGGTGACTGAGTGACACAGGGACAGATCGCAGGTTCAGCTATGCTGAACCCTGCAATCTGACCCTCCCTGTCACTTAGGAGATCCGCCCGCTCTGTTTACACAAGCAGGCAGATCTCCACACTCGATTCCCCGACAATCGGGTAAGAGCAGCGGTGATCGCCGCCGCTCCTCCCCTGGGCCGACTCCCGCTGTGACTGAATACCGCGGTAGGGAGAAAGGGGAATGTCTGGCGACGTAGGTCTACGTCGTCAGACGTTATCGAGCCACTTTGCCGCAGTAGAGCTCTAGTGAGCAGACGGCAAGTGGTTAAATATTGAGCCTTTGGCACTGCAGACTACACAGTTTTACTAGAGATTTTATTTTTCCATCAAAAAGTGGACCCAGATAATCATATATACTGTATCTCAAAAATGATCTTTTTCAATAACCCTGACATACTTAAAGGGTAACTCCACTTTTGAGGGGAAAAAAAATAGCAAACAAAGAAAAAACAATATAACGTATACAATTGTGCCACAAATCACATTGTAATTGAATGTTATTAAAAATGACCTTTCCTTTTCAATCTGCAGCTGTGGTAATGTCCTGAAAATGCAATGCAATATGGCCGCCTGGAGGTGTTCTGTACACAGAATGTATACTGACCTCACCCCCAGAGACATCATTTCCTGCTTGTGTGATTGGCTCACTAATTTTCCCAGAAGTCTGCACTAAGATACAAGTCAGATTTCTGGCATCCCCTGCAACAAAAAATTCATTTTTGGTGAGATACTCCCAATAGGAACACGTCTAAGAGCCCATTCACTCTGCCGCGACTTGTCAGACGACTTGTCAGCCTGACAAGTCTCGGTCGGTCGCGGTCCATTGAGTAGTACAGGACCGGTTCTAATAGGAGCGACACAAGTCGCTCCGACTTAGAAAAAGGGTCCTGTACTACTTTGGGGCGACCTCGGAGCGACTTGCATAGACTTCCATTATGTGAAGTCCGTGCAAGTCACGCCGAAGTCGCGGTGCACGCGACTTCACAGGTCGCCCCCCGAAGTCGTGTCGCCTCAGTGTGAACCGGCTCTTAAGGGATGCAGGCCCAGCAGCTTTCCTCATTAGAGCCCCGCAGCTGCTACAGCTAATAGATAATTATGAAACCACTCCCATTCGACCCACTCAGCGCAGAGGAACAAACAATGATTTCTTCAGAGTATCAAAAGGTAGGAATCTGCAACAAAGTTTGTTAAAATCCTTGTAATGTACAGAGTCAAGCTTTAAGTCCTGCAGCAGTGGAAGACTTTTGCTGGGTGGGGGATGCAGAGAACAGAGGAGTCAGCACAAGGGACATTGAGGATTAAATGTAAGTACTGTCCCTTGTGCTGATTTAAAAAAAAAAAAAGTTTTATTTAAACTTATGCTTCGAGAACAGCGATCATTTCTACGTATTTTTTAAAATACATTTGTGATCATTTATATGTTGCCTCATCTGAAGACATTTTTCATTAATGTAATTATTTTCGCTACATTTTCCCATATGTTCTGTGTATATTCTGCCTACGCTCTGTTGAGCCTGGCATTGAAAGAGTTATTAGTCCATCTCTGAATACTGCAAATCAGATTCAGATGTTACGTTCATAGGTCCTGTTCTCGGTTTCCGCTGTTTCTCTATGAAAATCTATTTATTACTTGTTTTTCTTGGCTTTCTAACTTTCCATTTTTCCTATTATAGCCCTTTCTTTTGGTGTCATGGCTGCTGTCCTGCTCGTCCCCCCTTACGGACCCGGGGAGAAATTTAGAATTCTTCGTTTGTCATCCAGCTGCGTTGCTTGTCCAAACTTTTACAGTTCCAGTAAATACTCCAGCGAAGTCATTTATGGGATGATCTTTTATTATCCAGCCAGTCTAGTCCATCTTATTGCACGTCGGTTGGCTAAAGTTCCCTTTCCTTAGAAGAGAAAAGACTTCCTTGTGTTATTGGTTGTGTTTTGCTAAGAAAATAACTTTTTCTATTTTAACCACTTGCCGACCGCCCGCCGCGGATATACTGCGGCAGGCTGGCTCGGCTGTGCGAATCGCCGTACCTGTACGGTGATCCGTGGGAGCGATCCTGGGGCCACGCATGTGCAACCGGAGGCATGTGCGCGCCCCCATTAGCCAATGGGGAAGCTGATTCATGGGGCCGGCTGCTGCGATTGTGGCCGGGCACCCGCGATCACTCCAAGGCCATCTTATCGAATGGGCACGCTGGGCAGTTGCCCGAGGGCCCCACTTGTCTGGGGGGCCCCACCTGCCAGCCACCAAGCCCCAACCAAGCATTATTCCCAATTTCCGTGTGCATCCCGCTGCTGAACTTAGCAGGTGGCAAGCGCCTGTTGGCCCTTTTGCTGCTATCAGACCACTTGGTCCATGGAGGGGGAGCCCACAACTGCAGGAATGCCTGTCCGCCTCCACAGGAACCCGGCACACACAGGACAGTCAAGTCTGACCCCCGTCCGTGTGTGTGTTCACCGGACCCAGCCAACCAACTTGGAAGCTGTCATTAGCCTGGAACTGCTGTACCAATAAATATCACCTTATCGATAATTTGCATTTTTTTTCTCGTAGGTGATTGTGTAGGCGGGGCCCCAGTGCACTGCATTTCCCGGGGCCCTTTATTACTCTTAAGATGGCACTGGGTCGCTCCCCGGGGAGAGAGAACAGCGGTCTGCTGTTGTAAACACAGCAGACTGTTGTTCTCTCAGCAATCAACACAGAGCTCCTGTGTTCCTTCTATTTAGGAACACAGGTTTCTGTGTTGATTCGACAAGCCCATCCCCCACACAGTTAGAAAACACCCCCTAGGCTCACACTTAACCCTTTGATTGCCCCTGACTTAACCCATTCCCTGCCAGTGTCATTATTACAGTGCAAGTGCAAATTTTTAGCACTGATTACTGTAGTGATGTCACTGGTCCCCCCAAAAATGTCAAAAATGTCAGTTAGGGGTCTGATCTGTCAATGTCGTAGTCCCGCTAAAAAATTGCTAATCGCTGCCATTACTAGTAAAAAAATAAATAAATAAATAAAAATGACATAAATCTTTCCTGTAGTTTGTACACGCGATAACTTTTGCGCAAACCAATCAAAATACGCTTATTGGGATTTTATTTCCCCAAAAATATGTAACAGAATACAAATTGGCCTAAAATGATGAAAAAGTTAGATTTTTACATTTTTTTTTTTTATTGGGAATGTTATATAGCAGAATGTGAAAAATATTTTTTTTTTTTTTCAGAATTGTTGCTTTTTTCTGTTTATAGCGCATATTCATAAAATTGCAGAGGTGATCAAATAACACCAAAAGAAAGCCATGTTTGTAGGAAAAAAAGGACGTCAATTGTATTTGGGTACAGCGCCGCACGACCGCGCAGTTGTCAGTTAAGGTAACGCAGTGCCGAATCGCAAAAAATGGCCTTGTTATTAAAGGGGCAAATCCTTCCGGTCCAGAAGTGGTTAAGGTGGTAAAACCTTCTGGTCCAGAAATGGTTAACCACGTCCCGTCTAGCGGTGTACCCGAATGTCAGTGGACTTTCGGTGGTTATACCGGGATGCAGCTGCAGGTATCACCCCGGTACCATTTTTTTAGAGCCGCCAGTTTGCTCTCATTTAACAGCAATCGGAGCGGCTATTCAGCCACACTATTGCTTTTACAAGCGCGGGAGGGGACAACCCCCCTCCCTCCGCCTTTCGTGGCTCTCTCAGGCTCTACCATCTCACCAGGAGACCCAACAGATCAGCTGGAACATCCACCAGCTGACCGGACAGCCAAGCAAAGCCAGAGAGTCAGGTTTGATCGGCTGCTCGTAATGACATGACATCACTTCCTGTTTACTGGGAAACCGCAGCTCCTTATTTTTTTTAATCAAAAGCATTCAGAAACACCAATCTTGGTGCTTTGAATGCTTTTAAGTGCAAAAGAGGGATTTGGGGTCCTTTAGACCCCCAGATCACCCCATAAAGAGGACCTGTCACATGCCTATTGCTGTCACAAGGATATTTTCATTCCTTGTGACAGAAATAAAGGGGATCCAAAAAAAATAAAATAAATAAAAGCAACAGTGTAAACATCAAAAAAAAAAATGAATTAATACATTTTAAAAATAATTAAAGTGCCCCCATCCTCCCATGCTTGCGCGCAAATGCAAAAGCGCACTTTGGTCTCAGACGCACACAAACAACGATTGTCCTACACATGTGGGGTATCACTGCAAACATCAGTAATTTTAGCACCAGACCTGTTCTGTAAACCTAAAGTGGTAATCTGTAAAGGGTTTTAAAACATAATAAATATCGTGTGACATAAAAAATTGTAAATCCCACCAATTTTCAGATTGTCAGGTACCTGTATGAGGAACTCGAGATGATGATGGTGGCCTCCTTACACAGTTCCCATTTGAGAACCCCTGAAAGTTGAAACAGGGACTGCTAGGGCAATGGAAGGGCACAGGTGGCAGGAATCTGGTACCGAAAACTTGAACTTAGGGGTGCAGGTGTCCCGTAAGCAGAAGCACAGCAAAGAGGGCACCCCAACTTCTCAAAGACCAGGAGAGAGAAGAGTAGGGTCACAAGTGGAGTTTAGTAACAGTCAAGCCAGAAGGCACCACATTACAAGTAGGATTAACCCTCCTCTTGTGTTAGGGTCAAAACTGACCCGTTTTCAGGTTTTGAATGTCTATAAGTATCACATAAATTTGTTTATTGCATCAAGATTTTTTTACTTTGTCAGGAACCTCTATTTAAACAATGTAATACAAAAATAATCCTTTTCACTAAATTATAAAATACTGTGGTGAAAATTAAGACGTTTATGGTGTTAGGGTCAATTCTGACCCAGTTATAATATAGGATTTTAGGACACTAATAAGTGCCAAAACTGAAATCATAAACACTCTCTCTGCTTAGTAACAGTGACAGCCAATCACCTCTCAACCCTGTGAGCTGTAGTTAGGGAGGGGCCTATCTCTTTTCCTGCTTGTCTGCTTCTCTAAATAAAGTGAAGAAACATAGGACAAATACATTTCAGAGTTGCTGACTTTATTTTACCATTTTTTCAATTTGACAATGAGAGGTATGCTATCAAAAGAAAGGTCTAGGGGTCACACCAAAAATATTAAAACCAATCTTTTCAAGGATAAAGAAGCCTAACAAGGTAACCAAGAGGTAAGAAACAAATTTGATGATAAATAATTATTCAGAGGGTATTTTATGGCTGATTTAAAACACGGGTCAAAACTGACCCTAACATCATGGATAGTAACGGAATTCTAACATAAGAGGAGGGTTAAGGTCAGAAATGAGCAGAGGATGGAAAATGTATGAGGAGCTTGAGATGTTGAGGGTGGCCTTTTGTGCAATTCATGTCCAAGCACCCTTGGAAGTTGAAATGGGGACTGCTAGAGCAATAGAAGTGTGTAGGTGCCAGGAAGCTGGCACTGCAGACTTGAACTTGGAAGTGCTGGTGTCAGGTAAGCAGAAGCACAGCGATCCAGATACCCCAACTTCTCCCAGTCCAGTAGAAAGCAGAGTCAGGTCACAAGCCGAGTTCAGTAACAGCCCAGCAAAAAGGCACCAATTCACGAGTAGGATCAATGTTAGAGATGAGCAGAAATAGGCTACCTGCGGGCAATGAGCTACAGAATCCTTTGGCAAAATCTTGGTCAAAAGGCCAAGGTCGGTAATACAGGTAAGCAGCAGACATAAACAGGTTTAATCCAGAGGCAGGTCAGATGAAAGCCAGGTCAATAACAGAGTCAAGAGGATGCAGGATCAAGGCTAACAGAGATATTACAAGCTGAAAGACCATAATTCAATGATCCTATGCAGGCCTCAGGTTTAAATAGGTCACAGGCCATCAGTATCTGTGTTGGATGTGTCTGGGCATCCACGTGCACAGCGCTGTGCATGCGCTCTTATTCACAGGCATGTGCGCATTCCTGCATGCCAAGTTAGGCTTCTGTTCCCAAACACATGTGCACAATCACATAAGGCATGAGCCTCACAGCTGGCACAATCTCTCTCACGGCTGACACGATGTTCTTGACAAAGATGTCATAACACTGCAACATTACCACTAACATCTGCAACTTTTTGAGATGGGAACAAGGATACCTATTAGCAAAAGTATGTAGGCATAGAACACACCCCCTGCCATACTCCCTCAAAGGATAATTTAAAAAAATGAATAGTTAAACCCACAAGTGCTTTTTTTTTAATACCACTACTATTCCTTAATATTGGCTTTTGAAACTTATAAATGCAGACATTTAGAAATTGGATGAAAAGTTTAGCACTGAGAAACACTTTTTGAGAAACAAAAAGGTTCTTTTTTTTATACTACTATACAGATCAGAACACAATGAGGGACAAATGAGGAGGAAAGAGGGACAGAGGGACTTTGTTCCAAATCAGGGACAGTTCCTCTAAATCTGGGATAGTTGGGATCTATGGATCTAGGCCACTCTAAGGGCTCTTTCACACGGGCGATCCGATCAGATCCGCCTGTCAGTTTTTTAGGCGGATCTGATCGGATCCTCCATACAGCTCTATGGGGCAGCGGATGTCAGCGGAGACACCTCCGCTGACACCCGCTGACATCCGTATCCGATCCTGTCCGTGAAATCTGGACGGATGGAAACCCTATTTTTCCATCCGTTCAGTAATCGGATTGGATCTGATGAGAGCGGACAGGCGGTCCGCTCTCATCCGATCCCCCATAGAGGGCAGCGGGGGCTGAGACACCTCCCTCTCCGCTCTGAAAGCAGAGACGGAGCTGTCATCCGCCGGCTCAGCGGGGATCGCGGATCGATCCCCGCTGAGTAACACGGATCCGCCTACGGAGGCGGACCGTGTGAAAGAGGCCTAAGTGTTGTTTTGTTTACTATCTGCACTGAACATTGTAAAATATTTATAGAGTGGGGATGAGCTCAGACATGTTTGGACCCTAGTCCGAACCCATTTGGACAAGACCGCTAAGAAAGCTGTCATTACTCGGGGCCAATAGATGGGCAAGGCATTCCCTGCCCTGCAGACACATCTATACATACCCCTTGTGTCCATTGACATCAGGCTTCCTCATATATCACACAGAAAAATTGTAAAATTACTCTTTTTCAATTTTTGTTTTTCCAGACCTGGATTGACTCTGAGGTAGGCGGGTGCAGTCTGTTCACATCTGTCTGCCCAGATACCCACATGGAACTTTTTATTTTTTTTTAACATTCTTTATTTAGGAAGGGTTGCATCACATACATTGAGAGATACAGTAGATGTTGTACAAGTCATGTTCACCAGAAGGCACGGGATATTGACTATGTGGACATTTCAAATAGTATAGTCGGTTGACAAGGAAAATACCAACAATCATAACAATCATAATCATATATACAGTATATATATATATATATATATATATATATATATATATATATATATATATATATATATATATATATAAATATTACTGTCCAATAAATTATTAAGGTTATTGCGATGCCACCCAAATTCTTAATGTGGAGAGAGGGATAGATATATGTGAGAAAATTGGGATTTGGGGGGAGGGGGATGATGGGTTCTTTGTAAAGTGTGGTCTGCAGTTTGGGAAGGGAGGAGAGGGGGCAGTTTGTCAGTTGGGTATTGGGGATAAGAAGAGAAAGAAAAAAAAACAGTAGGGGGGAAAGGGGAAGGGAAGGGGTGATAATTGCATGTAATACAGTCCCACTTTGCCACCTGCCTCAATTCTGATGTAACAAAATAAAGAAGTAGGTAAACCTTGTGGACAGCCTTCCCGGAAGAGTTGAAGCTGTTATAGCTGCAAAGGGTTCGCCAACTCAATATTGAGCCCTACGGACTAAGACTGGGATGCGATTAACGTTCATGTGCGTGTAAACGCGGGTGTCCCAATACTTTTGACAATCTAGTGTATGTGCAGGGCCACATCCAGTCTCCACCTTCCAGGACCAGAGACAATGGAGTTAATTTAGGAAAGGCAAATATATTGTTGACTTTGCAATTGAGGTTGCACTTTGCAAGGGAATTTCTCCCAGAGCTTAGTAAATGAGGTGAACCTCTACTGACTTCCATTATCTAATCATGTGCAATCAAAAATGTTGTTTTATAATTGACTTTGTCCATGATTGGGTATTCTTTGCAAAGTGAAATTTCACCCCATTCACTAAGCTCTGGGGAGAATTCTCTTACAAAGTGAAACTTCCCTTGCAAAGTGAAAAGCCACTATGAGTAGAAGGAAAGAAAATTGCTTGATTCCCCCATCAACACAGTTAGTGTTGATGGGGGAATCTCTCCTGCAGAACTATGGTGTTCTGCTGGTGGGGAACCTTCCTGGCCGGCAGAACACAATGATTACTGCTAGCAGCTATACCCAACGGCAGTATTCACATGCAAAAAATCCAACAAGCTGGCTGATGGATCAATTTGGATACAAACAGCCTGCCCATAGATGGATCTAATCTCAGTCAGTCCCTGCTGAACCGGACAAGATTCAATCCATCTATGGCCGGCTTTAGGTTGGGTCTGGTATATATAAGGAGCTAAGAATGTTCATACAATAAAATGTGTTAAGATTAATTTTAATTACCCAATCATGCGCATATGAAATATATTGTCTTTCCACATGATTGGATAATTAAAGGGAATATTCACACTAGGGATCGACCGATTATCGGCAAAGCCAAAATATCGAGGGCCCTTATGCACTTTCCCCGATATATCCACCAAGGTGTCCGATATTGCCGATATTTTGGAAAGTGCTTGTACCAGAGTGATGCCTGCAGCAAGAGGAATCATCCCGGTACCGGCGTCCATAGCCAACGGTCCGCTGTCTTGTAATGACAACCGATGCGGCTGAGAAGCTGCTCAGCTGTCATTACAAGGAGCGGGAGGGAACACCCCCCCCCCTCCTGCCGCCTTCCGTGGCTCACCCGGGTCTCCCGCCCCACCGGGAGAACCGGGCAACCAGCCTGCACGGCTGCCGAAGGCCCGATCAAAGCCGCATTCAACTCTAATTGGGTCTTCATGTGAAAACCCTGAAGGGATGTCATGACATCACTTCCGGGTACTGGCGCCAAATTAAAAAAAATGACAGCATTCAAAACAGCCAAACATGGCGTTTTGAATGCTTTTAGGTGCAGAGGAGGGGTTTGGGGTTTTTTAGACCTCCCAGATCCCTCCACAAGAGTACCTGTCAGGTGATAAAAAAAAAAATAAATAAATGTATGAAAATATCGGCCCACATCGGCCAATACTGATAAGCAATGGCCAAAATATCGGTATCGGTAACGAAAAACCAATATCGGTCGATCCCTAATTCACACCTTTTATTTGTGAACATTCTCAAATCTTTTAATATATTAGCCTTAGTATCTACATCTTTGGTTATCAATCAGGCCCAGTGTTTACAGACATCTCCAAGATAATCTATTTTATGTCAGTCCATCCATGTCCACATTTTATTCGTGCCACCACAACCAGATTATATTATGATAGATATTGTGATTATATCTATACTCTTTAACTAAAGAACGACATACACAGGTGACCTTTGAGACAAAGAGCTTTTCATGTGCTCTCTGCTGAACTGAAACACGAAGTCCTGCTCCCCGCATCATTCAAGAATTTCAAGATTCTATTCATCTGGTGACTTAATTGATATTGAGATTAGAACTATATAGTGGCGTCTTTGTTCCTCCAGTGACCACACAGTTTCAGAAGTGGCACCGAATGTTTGATTTTTCATGTTTTGCGGCTGATAACGCTCAAAGCACAGCAATTTAATGCAGCCTATTTACTGAGTCAATTAGCAAAAGATAACCTCCCATTGTGTAATCATCAATAAATCAATTGTGTTAATGCTGTGCTGGAATGTTCTTCATTATTCACCTGAATATTGTCATTTGCTAGAGAAAGAATACATGTGTGTTGCTGTAGTCAAGTGGTACATGCCCCAACATCAGATTACAGACAAATCTAAGGCCTTCGCTTGTAACACAATGGGTTTAATGTTAACAGTGGTACCATCTAATACTATGGATGAAATCCATTGCTCTTGGCACTCCTGTACGACCTTTCCAGTTTTCTGTTTCGATTTGCTTGTATTTATTATTAATATTATTACAGGCGGTCCCCGGGTTACAAACAAGATAGGGACTGTAGGTTTGTTCAAAAAACAAAAGAAGAGAAAGAAAGCGGGACTATGTAGGCCACCAAAATGAAGGGACGCTCACAAGTATTGACAATTTTGATAAAATTTTGTATTACAAAATACACATATACACATGTAACATGTTAGTCCTGCTTTCCTTCTCTTCTTTTGATTTTTTTTAGCAGAAAACAAATTGGCATAAAATGATGAAAAAATTAGATTTTTACATTATTTTTTATTGGGGATGTTATATAGCAGAATGTGAAAAATATTGTTTTTTGTTTCAGAATTGTCGCTCTTTTTATGTTTATAGCGCATAATCAAAAAACCCGCAGAGGTGATCAAATACCACCAAAAGAAAGCCCTGTTTGTAGGGGAAAAAAGGGCGTCAATTGCATTTGGGTACAGTGTCGCACTACCACGCAATTGTCTGTTAAAGTAACGCAGTGCCGAATCATAAAAAAAATGGCCTGGTCATTAAGGGGGCAAATCCTTCCGGTCCAGAAGTGGTTAAGGGGTAAAACCTTCTGGTCCATAAATGGTTAACCACGACCCATCCAGCGGCGTATCTGGATGTTGCTGGACTTTCACTGGTTATACCGGGATGCAGCTGCAGGTATCACCCCGGTACCATTTTTTTTAGAGCCGCCAGTTTGCTCTCATTTAACAGCAATTGGAGCGGCTATTTAGCCGCTCTATTGCTTTTACAAGCAGCGGGAGGGGCTAGTCAAGTGGTACATGCCCCAACATCAGATTACAGACAAATCGAATGGGCCATACACACTATAAGATTTTCTGAAGACTTACCAAAACCATACAATATGAGGTCAAACCTAAACACTTTCAATTTGTATGCAATCTGGCAGGCCCTTGCACTACATAGAAAAGGTAAATCTGAAGGAAATCTAACCACAAAAGTTGGATAGTGTGTATCCAGCTTTAGGCCTTCACTT
Organism: Pelophylax lessonae; assembly: GCF_965119305.1. Classification (NCBI taxonomy): domain Eukaryota; kingdom Metazoa; phylum Chordata; class Amphibia; order Anura; family Ranidae; genus Pelophylax; species Pelophylax lessonae. The sequence continues at coordinate 33,445,524 of NC_138771.1, read as the reverse complement.
GTAACACAATGGGTTTAATGTTAACAGTGGTACCATCTAATATTTGTGAAACCATGGATGAAATCCATTGCGCTTGGCACTCCTGTACGACCTTTCCAGTTTTCTGTTTCGATTTGCTTGTATTTATTATTAATATTATTGCAGGCGGTCCCCGGGCTACAAACAAGATAGGGACTTTATCAAAAGAAGAGAAAGAAAGCGGGACTATGTAGGCCACCAAAATGAAGGGATGCTCACAAGTATTGACAATTTTGATAAAATTACATCTTTATTAATAACTTAAAAAAACCAAAAATACACATATACACATGTAACATGTTAGTCCCGCTTTCTTTCTCTTCTTTTTTTTTTTGAATATAATAGTTTGGGACAATGGCCAATTCTATCACGGTATTCTTTTTTACTGTAGGTTTGTTCTTAAGTTGAATTTGTTTGTAAGTTGGAACAGGTACATTTTTTTAAGTGAGACAAACAAAAATAAAATTCCCAGTACAATTTGCTAACCAGTTTGCTTACCAACCAAATTAACCTGTCTAACAGTTTGCGTTTGCAAACGCATGTGTAAGCTGCAAGGCCACTCCACGGCACCCTGTATTACCTGCAGTCCTAACTCTAGTGAATTTATGAGAGTCTTCACAGTGGAAGCACATGCAAGCTAATGGATACAAAGGGGGCAGGTGAGCCTGGAGGTGGCCCATTTGGTTGGTAAGCAAACTGGTTAGCAAATTGAACTGGGAATTGTATTTTTGTTTGTCTCATGTGCGTTGCCCTTCCATGTGTTCTTTGCTATGAAGCTCAGTTATAGGTGGGGGCAGAGGCCATTTTCTTTGTAGTTAATATATACTGGTGAGTGGACATACTGGATGCCTTTGCTGTAATACCATTGGCTGGGCTTCCATTATGCCCCCATGTACCTTTCAGGAGGGATGGGCCACCTCCAGGCTCACCTGCCCCCTATCTATAAATTAGCTTGCATGTGCTTCCACTGTGAAGACTCTTATAAATTCATTAGAGTTAGGACTGCAGGTAATACAGGGTGCCGTGGAGTGGCCCTGCAGCTTACACATGCATTGGCAAATGTGTGCTAACTAAACCCCTGTTTTGACACAAACTGTTAGACACGTTAATTTGGTTGGTAAGCAAACTGGTTAGCAAATTGAACTGGGAATTTTATTTTTGCTGTTCCAAGAGAGATGGCAATGGAAGAAAAGTCAGAAAAGAAACAAGGTACTATTGTCCTGATTGCAACGTCGAACTTTGTCTAGTTCCATGCTTCAAACTGTTTCACACTCAGGATGTGTATTGAATTTCTTTGTTTGACAAATTTCAATATTTTTCATTGCATTATTGAATAAAATTATATCATTGATTCGATTATAATTCATGCGTTTGTGTTTCAAATTTATCACATCTGGGATGTCTACTAGAGTCTTGTTTTGGTCAGGTTTAAGTCAGTATTTACTAAGAATTGTAGGCCTACATTACATAACGCCAAATTTCCATGCAAAAAATTGTACCGCTTTTGGTACATAATTCCTGTCATAATCATACCACCAGGGAGGTTAAACGGAAAAAAAAAAACGAATAGTGTGTACTAGGCTTAAGGCAAATAGGCTATTCACCAATGGACACTTAGGTGTTGATTTGCTTAAAGCAAATAGACTGTTCCCTTTGCAAGTGAAGTTGCACAGAAAGTAAAAAAAAAGAAAAAAATTTTATTTTTACCTGCATATAATTGGATGATGGAAGTTAGCAGAGCTTCAAATCAATTACTAAGATCTGGTGAAAATTCCCTTGCAAAGTGCAACTTCCCTTGCAAAGTCAACAGTCTGTTAGCCTTTAGTAAATGAATCTCTAGGTGGCCATTAGTTTTGCACACTAGACAGGAGCTGCAGCAGCCCCCACCTGCTGCTTTTAGTTTTCCCTCAACAATACAAGCTGAGCTCGGAAGGTGCACACGTTAGCTTGGTTGTTTTGCCAAGAGCAGTAGAATGCTTCTCAGTAGGAACATATGGCTACCATAGATCACCCTAACCAGATTATAGATGACAGTCCTGAACAGCTCACTTCAGACTCTGGAGAGCAACAGTGCTTGCAAAAAATTCTGCAAAGTCTACATAGCTAATGAGCACACTAAATATTCAAGGGGGTTTACTTGAATTCCATGTCCTTCTAGCATCAACACATGATGTAGCAAAGGATCCTGCTGGCCATGAGACAGCAGTAAATCCTCTTCTTCCTCCTTCTGATGTCACTGCTGAAAATAGCTGTCACTTTAAAAAAAAAAAATTAAAGTATAACTATAGGCAAAATTTATTTTTTTTTTAGACATTTTGGATAGCATAAGGGAGAGTTATAACCCCTGCAAGATTTTGTTAGCCATCTATGTCCCATTGGGGGAAATTTCCCTTCACTTTCTATCCTATAGCCAAAACAGAAAATGAAAGGAATAAACTGACGTATATCAGTTCCAGGGACAACTGTCCACAGCCACATCCATTTAATTGGGACTGTCCATGAGTTATAGCGACCAAAAAAAAAATTCTCCTGCGTTCGGGTGGTATGTAATGAAGGATAAGGGATCTTATATGGTCTTGATATGCACTATTCAAGGTCTTGCTGCCCTCTCAGGACTAAGGGTATCCAAAATGTACTGAAAGACAACAACAAAAAAAGAATGGCGCACCGACCTCACGCATTACCACTAAAAAAGGTTTATTAATCCAAAGACGACATACATTATACTCACAAACGAGTGATGATATAGCACATAAAAGACAATGGGATTGGTCGTCTGCAAAGCCCAGCCATATTATTTCTTAGCACGTCATCCAGTACAGGGGTTCCCTGGTCACCTTGGAGACAACTGGTTCCATTGTCTTTCATTTACTATATCATCACTTGTTTGTGAGTATAATGTATGTCGTCTTTGGATTAATAAACCTTTTTTAGTGGTAATGCGGACGTCGGTGCGCCCTTCTTTTTTAGTGGTAATACACGAGGTCGGTGCACCCTTCTTTTTTTGTTGTTGTCTTACCATGAGTTATCCCTGGGTGATATCTAGTGATATATTATTATGGAAGCATGAATATGATAGATTATCTGTACACTTTAGGAAAGTTGAGGTATGGATATATATACCCTGTAGTTGCATATAAATTTGGACCATATATCCCTACAGGTTTTAGACTCTGTTGGTGTTGTTCACCATCAAGAGTACAGCCTCAGATCCCTGCCTGTCTCCAGCTTAATTGGTACCTCTACCCGCCCGACTGTCCTGGACATGGTCCAGCATGCATCAGATTTATTTCTACCACCGGTGTTCCCACACTGTTGAGTGGAATTTGGCTGCTGCATGGTGCTGGTCCTCATATTTCATCCAAGACTCGCAAATCAAACATGAAAAGCTCTTTATGATATGTAATGGTGAGCACGTTTATGATTGTTTTTTCTATGATATGACACCTATATATTATTGATATATGTTTGTTCATGGTGTATCTTCTTTAAGTCTGTAGAAACAATTTAGCCAATTGATGGTTCCTGATAAAGCAACCGATGAACAATCTGTTCTGCAAAACGCGTTGAACCGGCTTATCATGTTTTTCAACAGATCAAGCATTTAACCACTTGCCGACCGCCGCACGACTATCTACGTCAGCGGTCAGCCCCTCACAGGCAAAGCAACGTAGGTCTACATCGCTAGCCTGTGAGGGTCTAGGGAGCGAGCGCGCGCCGCCGGAGGCGTGCTCCGCTCCCACGTGGTCACGGACCCCCCGCGCGTGTGACCGGCGGACCCGATGTCCGCCGGTCACTCTGCGATCGTCGGGGGAGAGGGAGAAAGTCAGGCGGCTTGTGTAAACAAGCTGCCTGTCATTCTCCCCTGTGTATGAAGGATGATCATACGGTTCTACTATGTAGAACCGTTGATCACTGTTCATACATCTGAAGCCACAGCCAATCACAGTAGAAAGCACGCCCCTAGGGACACACATAGCCCCTCCCTTTCAAAAAAAGTTAACCCCTTCACTGCCAGTGTATTTTTACAGTAACAGTGCATATGTATAGCACTGATTACTGTAGAAATGTCACTGGTAACCCCAAAAGTGTCAAAAATGTCAGTCAAGGGTCCGATCTGTCCGCCGCAATGTCGCAGTACCGCAAAAAAAATCGCAGATCGCCGCCATTACGCGTAAAAAAAAAAAACAACAAAAATTACAAAAAATCTTTCCCTTTGTTAGTAAACGCGATAACTTTTGCGCAAACCAATCAAAATACTTTTTTTGCGTTTTTTTTTACCAAACATAGGTAGCATAAAACAAATTGGCCGAAAATGTTAAAAAATTTTGATTTTTACATTTTTTTGGGGGGGAATTTCATATAAAAAAATGTGAAAAATATTGCTATGTTTGCAAAATTTACGCTCTTTTTTTGTTTATAGCGCATGATCAAAAAATCGCACAGGTGATCAAATACCACCAAAAGAAAGCTCTGTTTGTGGGGAAAAAAGGACGCCAAATTCGTTTAGATACAGCGTCGCACGACCGCGCAATTGTCCGTTAAAGTCACGCAGTGCCAAATCGCAAAATACCCCCTGGTCAGGAAGGGGGTAAAATCTTCCGGGGCTTAAGTGGTTAAAGTTTGTATAGATGTTGATGGAATTTATGTTATTAAATCATTCTCTCTCTATGGGAAAATATCTTTTGAATTTGTATCATGAATAAAATCAGTTTTTTTACATATTAAATTCTGGTGCTCACCGATTTGTAGCTCCACATCCTTTAAAGTCCTGACATTTCGGAGCAAACTAGAGGGAGGTCAAAACAGGACTTCCCATGTATTCTCCATACTTTTTATGGTCTTACAGAAAATGAAAGAAAAACCCTGCAAATTAAGGGAATCCCTTGGCATCCTCCAGGTTGCCAGAGCTAGTGTCCCCATTGGACAATTTGATCTCTATGACTTTTCTGATGTCAACCAATTCAGTATTTTTATTTTTTTCTTTCAACTACAATGGTATACAGGAAAAATAGAGAGGGTTTATCTCCCTAACGGAATACTGACAACAAAAAAAAACCTAAATGGTTTTCTAATTCCCCTCCACTCTATCCACAACTAAAAAAAAACGTTTTGCCTTTATGTATACTTTAAGCATCCTTTTGTGTTAGCTTTGTAAATTAGGCCTGTATTGTATTCATGTAGTACATTGAGATCAGAACCATTAGTGCTTTTGGTAGCAGTTATACAGCTTCTCCGTTCGAGAGTTCCCTTAGTTTGGTCATGTATATTATCAAATCCTTTACAGGAGCAGTATACATCGCCAGCGCTGATGCTGGTTTTTCCTATAAGAAAACCAAGAATGATCTGAAAGTAAAGTGTCAATAAAGCACATATATTAGGAGTCCCTGGGAGGCTAACTGTAACCTATGCAGTTTATGACCTCTTTTAAAACACTGAGGTCCATCTAAGGAGGTGCGGGCACAACTGAAGTGTTGGAAGTGGCAAATTGGTTTGAATGAATACTGGATGTAGCCTTGAAATACGCTATATTACCAAAGTATTGGGACGCCTGCCTTTACACACTCATGAACTCATGAACACTCATGAACTCGTTACATACTCATGGCATCCCAGTCTTAGTCTGTAGGGTTCCATATTGAGTTGGCCCGCCCTTTGCAGCTATAACAACTTCAACTCTTCTGGGAAGGCTGTCCACAAGGTTTAGGAGTGTGTCTATGGGAATGTTTTACCATACTTCCAGAAGCGTATTTGTAAGGTCAGGCACTGATTTTGGACGAGAAGGCCTGGCTTGCAGTCTCCGCTCTAATTCATTGCATCGGGTTGAGGTCAGGACTCTTTTTTTAATGCAGATTTGGCTGGATTTACAAACCAGCAGGTCCTAATAAATAGTCTGTTCTCTAAGAAAATATCTGTAGACAACCCTCACACACCTGGAGTCCATCTACATTTTGAACACCTTTCTCGTTAATTCTACGCTGTGGGCTCACTAACCTGTCTCATGGTACTACAACAACCATCAGGTATGCATGTTCTCACATTCATGCTGTGACCATATATATTTATGTATATATTATACCAACCTACTCCTGTTTACAGGATGGTCTCCCCACATATGGTTCCATTTTGGGCATTCCTGCTCTCCAGACTGCACAAACCCCCATAGCTTCAAGAAAGCCAAGACAGTCCAGCCACTATATCACTGTACATATGTAATGTTGTCTCATTGTGTGGTGCATATGTTTAATAATTGGCTGTGTATCAATATTGGTCACCTTGTATATTTGGATACACGTGTCTACATATACCATTTTGTTTGAATGATTCTTGTTCATTTTCTTACGCAGAAATATGATTTAAGCTCCCGATGAAGCTTTATATAAAAGCGAAACATGTCGAGCACTGTAATTATCCACCATCTACTGTTTGAATGCAAAATCATGGGACCCTGACGGATGACAGTTACCCCTCCTGTCACCAATCACAAGGCCCTATTTGTGATTTAGTAGGATATTACTCTTTCAATCTACGTATATATTTTATGTATATTATTGTATGTACTGTGAATCATTGCCCTCTTATATGAGGTATATGCACCTTTATTGCTGATTTTAATAATTTCTTAAATACATTTTGTTTTTTATCAATTGTGCCTCTAAAGTCCTTGCCTGATCCAATCCAAACAAATCTTCTGAGGTCAGGACCCTGTTCTGGCCAGTCAAGTTCCTCCACCCCAACCTCACTCATCCATGTATCCAAGAAACTCGACAATCGCTGTTTGAAAGTGTTAGTTGGATCCAATTTCAAAATGCGATATGTGGAAGTATCATTTAATTGACGTAAAGCTTCACTTCTGTATTCCTCAGCAGTAAAACCGACAACTGATCCACCTTTATCTGCTGTGCAGATTATTGTATCATTACGAGATCTGGATGCAGTTGCAGGTCTTTCTGAATTATTTCAATTATATTTAATAAAGGTGGAAACAGTTGTCACATTTCTTCGAGCTGAATGAGGTCCTTTTCAACAAGTGCTTGATGTTTTAACTACAGTGCTTCAAGCGTGCAACTGGTAAAATTATTTGTTACCTTTGTGTATGGTGCCCATATCTATTCTGCACATTCCCCCTGTAGATTCTGATTGTTTTCTTTAAAAGGTGGACCTAGCAAGTAGAGCTTGGAAATGAAATGTACCTTCAAAGTCTGTATTAGAAGAACCCCTATGAGAGACCACAAGTGAATTGGCTGAATTGGAAAAATGCTTTCTAAGTAATATATTACGAACACATCTATTGACATCCAATTGTGTTTTAAATACATCAAAATGAACAGAAGGGGCAAAGGAAAGACCATTGGATAGGAGCGAAATCCCAGAAGTAGGAATATGTAAAAGGTTGACTACATTTTTTTATATATCCAGATTATTAGTGTTCACCTGTGTCAGTCTTTCTTGTTCCTTGCTTGCCGAGGATAATTGGGTCTTTTTAGTATTACGTCTTCCTCTTCTTGTCTTTCTTTTTCCATTATCGTGTTGGAATTGATTTCTGAGGTCACCAACTGTTTTTTTGGAAGGGCCTTTCCAGTATGCTCTTTTATAAAAACTGAAGAGGCTGCGCTCCAGGATGTAAGAGAGGATCTCTCGTCAGTGGTATCCGAATATTCCGACTGTGTATCTGAAAAGTCCAGAGAGCTAACTTTGACATGCCTTTGGGTTTTCCGTTAATGCCTCCTTCTTTTTTTTTTCATAAAGATTTTATTGAAAAAATGTAAGCAAAAGTACAGCAACTTAATACAAATGGTGTACAAAAATAAGGCACATAACAGTACAGAGCAGGTAGAAGACTTAAATGCATACAATTACTTAACGTAATAATTGCGGAGAATCGTGATCCGTACTTGGATCAATTCCAAACTAAGGGGCCTGATTCCTCATTGGATCATCATATGATGCATTACTTATCCTTAGAGGAGTGTTTCCTTCATTGTCTGTTTATGTGAGTACCTGAGTGAGAGTGTAAAATGGTTACGAATGTTTAAGGAGTATAAATAGGTCCACTGGTCAAGCATAAACCCAGTTGTAGCCTATTCATCACAAGTAATTGCCTAGAGTGCCTTTAAAAGTGTGATAGAGAGAGAGCAGAGATAGTGCGGGATTAGTAGTGAGAGGGAGGGGAAGCGGAAGGGTGGGAGGATAAGGAAGAGGGGGAGAAGAAGGAAAAAAAGGGGGGGCATGGGGTGGGGAAGACAACCTAGTGGTGATTAAGTCCTAGTAGGCGGATCGTTTTGACATATTTAGTCAACTGGGGTCTTCCCATACTCGTCCCTTGGGTAGGGGTGAGAGGCTACCCATCGAGGTACGATATCAAAGAGGATTATGCATGTAGTGAGTACGGAGCCTATTCTATGATAGTAAAAATTCTTCAAGTTAGGTTTGTTATCTATCTGAAGTTTGGAAGTCGGTCCAGCATACCCAGGTGTATGAGAATTTGGCTGGCGAATCACAGGCTATGGAAATTAACTCTTCCATCTCTGCAATCTTCCAGATTCGATTAAGCATCCTTCTATTCCTAAGGATTGAATGGGGTCAGTCAGATCTGTTCCAAGTGTATACATTGCCTTGTAATAATATTGTAAATCCCTTAAATATTTTGTCTCTTGGTGTTCAAGATGCCCTGTATCCAGGGATTTGATAAGATTGTTGTTAAGTGTGGCATACACCTCCAGAGACTGATAGGGCTTTAATGATTCACTGATAGACTCTATCTCTGAATTAATGGTAAGAAGCAGATTCTCCTAATATGTGATTATAAGTCCCATCAGGTCTAGGGAGCATTTTGAAAAAATATCGTTCCATTCAACCAAAGATTAGTCCAGTGGAAGTATGCGGTGGAAGGAAACTTTTTTATCTTTAGTCCCCTTGGAATCATGGATTCCCCAACATATTGCCTTAGGCCAAAAAGATCCAACCAAACTCAGGTTTCTTTGTGCAGATACATTTTCAAATAACTAAAAATGGTGGTACAGGCAAAGTCCTCTGATGTTGGTACAGGATTTTTGGTGTATACTTGAGATATCTTGGTTTGTTGATCCATATTGCCTCCAAGAAAACTGCAATCTCAGTGTGAAGCGTTCGTAGTCAAATACTCACTCATGTAACTATCAACCATATCTTGTGTGGACAGATGGATTCTATACACGTAATGTCCATATACTACTCAGATCCACGGAGCATTCTGCAAACAGAGGTAATCTTACACCAAATTTCAGGCAGGTGCAGCGCTCGGAACAGTGAAATCCATATGCAAGCCTGTACTGGAATCCACAGGATGGGTGCTCTGGCTAAGATGTCCTCCAATCATAAATCACAAGTATTAATGTACTTTGAATGAAAAAGTAGAGCCGGCAACTCCTAAGTCCATGTGCATTACTTTATTTGTACATTACAGTGAGCATAAAACAGGGTCTTACGCGTTTCGGCAGTAAGCCTTTATCACAGCACATATTAAAATGAGACACTATATATATATATATATATATAGTATAACACACAAGCTCCACTCCTCCATTATTCAATTCAGCAAGGAGTGTAGTACTGGAAATTCTTCACTCCTAGAAACCAGCTGTCACCCAGCCCATACCATACGCTTAATACCTGTAGGGGGAATATACTAGGGCCAGGCGAAATTGCTCTAGTACAGAGAGTTTCTCTATAGAATGTGATGTTATCACCTCTAGAATCAAAAAAATAAGGGTACAAAAATTGGCATAGTGATAGAACAGTCCGCTTGGCCTCTAGAAAGAATAGATCCACCATTTTAAACTGCCTACCTATACTATTCCTATTGTTCCCCTCTTGTGGGGACAATAGGAATAGTAGAGGTGACTCTTCACTAGTCAGACATAATCCTGTCACTTTTGCAAACACCTTTTCATAAGAATACAATAGTTTAAAGAGTATAATTTATAAAAAGTGCCCATTCCATCTGCAGATAAGGATCTTATTCCTGTGTTGTCTGCGGGGTGCAAATTTTCAAGTCGTCGGGGAAACACCTTGGGCAGTAACCTGTCCCTAGTTTATTTCATCCTGTCACAGAAGGACCTGGTTAAGTTACACACCATTGGGTCTTATAGTTATGGCTTAAACATTTTCCGCTTCTGTGACAAACACTCTAAGAATCACAAGGCTGTTGTCTATTGTACTGCTGGCAGGGAATTCACAATTCGTGACTTTATTTATAGCAGTTCTAGAAATGTTTTATATGTTGAAGATTGCATTACCAGTACGTGGGTTGTACTACAAAACCCCTCCATGCCCGGATTAGCGAGCACTTTCATGGAGCTTCCTATACTAATAACATCAATTTGTCTAATGTTTCCAAACATTTTAAATATGTTCATTCTGGTGACATGAAATTATTTCATTTTTGTGGTTTAGAAATGGTTAAAAAATCCTATCCCCCAGAGATGATACCCACCGTAAACTTTTTGAGAGGGAGGTGTGGTGGATCTTTAATCTTTAGACCAGAATGCTTGCCGGTTTGAACTTCTGATATGATGTGGATCTTTTTCTAAAATAAACACGGATTTTGGTCGATTTCATGTTACTTTTTCTATCTGTAACATTGGCTCATAATTCCTTACATCCATTTATCCTGTGTTTGTTTAATCATTTACATTTGCATCAATGTAACAGTTGTCTCATTACTGTTTTCTTAGTGTTATACCTGCCATTAATTTTTAATTATATAATCAATGAATTGAATAATGGAGGGGTGGAGCTTGTGTATTATACTATATATACTTTGTGTCTCGTTTTATTATGTGCTGTGATCAAGGCTTTCTGCCGAAATGCGTAAGCCCCTGTTTTATGCTCACTGTCATGTACAAATAAAGTAACTCGTATAGGCTTAGGAGTTGCTGGCTCTACTTTTACTTTCAAGTAGTACTTATTATTATTGTGACAGTACTCACTGTCACTGGGAATGAAAGACAGACAATATGCTAATATCATCAGCTCAACCACCTGTCTTCCAGACATCATTGAATATGCCGATGTACTCACCTGTTATCTACAATTGGTTCTGTATTTACATCTATTGTTTGTGTATTGTATTGCAGGAGCTCGAGGACGGCCGTCTGCTACTTAATTGGCTCAGGTTGATTGAATCACTGTCATATATTAGTTGCTGAGTGGAAATATATTATTTGTGTTGGTTGTTCTTTAGATATGTTAATTCTATTTCTGTATACAATTTCCTCTGCATAGGATAATGTAATCAGGTAACCCCTGACCTGTGTCTAGTAATTTGATCAGGAGGGGGATGTGCTCATGTGTGTATAAATTGAGTGTGAAACTTGTTCAATAAAGGAGAAGGTTCCTTAACTTGTACAAGCTCAGTTGTCGGCTAGCTTTGTATGGGGGTGGCTAGGATTTGATATCTACGTTCATGACTGCAAGGAAGCCGTATACTGACGGAAGTCCACAAGTACAGTGTGGGTCGGTGGTTCCGTTACAATTATTAATATTATTTAGGATTTATATAGCACCAACAATTTGTGCAGCACTTTTCAACATAAAGGCAGACAGTACAGTTAAACCTGCGTTACAAGGTTTGAAATCTGTCCAGTCCAGCAGGGACTGGCCTGGGATTCGATCAATTTATGAGCAGACTGATTGTACCCAAGTGAATCCATCAATCAACTTGGGTACAACCAGCATCTCAGATTTTGTTCATTCGATTACTGCTGGTGGCTATACCCGCTAGTAGTAATCTTTGTGTTCTGCTAGTCGGGAGGGCTCTCCGTGCCCACCTTTAGTGGAAGGAAGGCAAATCTAGTCCTCCCTGAGCTGCTTTACAATGTTATTCAATACAGGAGGAATCAAAGGGCCCCACTCATTACAGCTTTTAATCTAAAAGGGAGGATCAAGTGATACAAAAGGTAATAACTGTGGGGGATGAGCTGATGGAGAAAATAAAAGTACAGTTGTTAGGTGGAGGGAGGATAGGCTTCTCCAAACAGAGTTTTCAGGGGTCACCTAAATGTGGACAGAGTAGGAGATAGTCAGACATATTGGGGTAGGGAGCTCCAGTGGATGGGAGAGGCTCTGGGAAAGTCCTGGAGGTGAGCATGGACGGAGGTGACAAGGAAGCCAGAGAGCAGGAGGTCTTGGGGAGAATGAAGAGAACGATTTACTTGGTATTTTGAGACTAGGTTAGTGATGTAGCCGGGGGCAGAGTTGTGGGCTATTGTTAGTATTTTGAATTGAATTTGTTGGGTGAGCAAAAGCCAGTGGAGGGATTAGCGGAGAGGGGTGGCAGACGTTGAGCTGTTGGTAAGGTGGATAAGTCTGACAGCAGCATTCATGATGGACAGAAGGGGGGGATAGCCTGTGTAAGGGTAAGCCAATGAGGAGGGATTTGCAGTAGTCGAGGCGAAACATGACCAGGGAGTGAATTAGAAGCTTTGTGGTTTCATTGGTTAGGGAGGGGGGCATTTTGGAGATGTTGCAGAGGTTGAGAAACATTTGGACCGCGACTGGATGATTTTTTAATCATGGATTTTTTTATATTTTGTTGTTGTTAGACTAAATAATTGTGTATACATTTTTTTATTTTTTTTTGTTGAGGGTTGTGTGGGATTTGGTTTTTATTTTTTTTATTAAAGCACATATATTAAATCATTTTAAATGAAATTAAAGATTTTGATTAATTTAATCACTCATTGTTTTGTAATGTTAAAAATTTCCCAGCGATGACTGCTATATACCAGAAAAAATTATTGTTATTGTTAAATTCATTTATTGAAAATATTTGTATTATTTGTTTTGTTTTTTTTGTTTTTTTTTGGGGGGGGGTGTTTCTTTTTTGTTCTGTATCGACATTTGTAATTTGCTTTGTTTGTAAGAAAAAAATAAAAACTTTAAATTTAAAAAAAAAAGTATTTGATAAAAAAAAAAAAGGATTTGGAATCTATATTAAAAAAATAAATAATTAATTTATATATTTTAAAAAAAAGATATAAAAAAATAAAATTGACCAAAAACCATTACAGTATCCTTTTACCAGGGCAAATTGAAGCCAGAACTGTTAAATTAATTTATTGAAAATATTTGTATTATTTGTTTTTTTTTTTTGGGGGGGGGGGTGTTTCTTTTTTGTTCTGTATCGACATTTGTAATTTGCTTTGTTTGTATATGTGTAAGAAAAAAAAAAACTTTAAATTAAAAATAAAAGTATTTGATTAAAAAAAAAGGATTTGCAATCTATATTAAAAAAATAAATAATTAATTTATATATTTAAAAAAAAAAAAGATATAAAAAATAAAATTGACCAAAAACCATTACAGTATCCTTTTACCAGGGCAAATCGAAGCCAGAACTGTTAAATTAAATTATTGAAAATATTTGTATTATTTGTTTGTTTGTTTGTTTGTTTTTGGGGGGGTTGTTTCTTTTTTGTTCTGTATCGACATTTGTAATTTGCTTGTTTTGTATATGTGTAAGAAAAAAAAAAATTTAAATTAAAAATAAAAGTATTTGATTAAAAAAAAAAGGATTTGGAATCTATATTAAAAAAAATAAGTAATTAATTTATATATTTTTAAAAAAAAAGATATAAAAAAATAAAATTGACCAAAAACCATTACAGTATCCTTTTACCAGGGCAAATCGAAGCCAGAACTGTTAAATTCATTTATTGAAAATATTTGTATTATTTGTTTTTTTTTTTTTTTGGGGGGGGGGTGTTTCTTTTTTGTTCTGTATCGACATTTGTAATTTGCTTTGTTTGTATATGTGTAAGAAAAAAATAAAAACTTTAAATTAAAAATAAAAGTATTTGATTAAAAAAAAAAAAGGATTTGGAATCTATATTAAAAAAATAAATAATTAATTTATATATTTAAAAAAAAAAAGATATAAAAAAATAAAATTGACCAAAAACCATTACACTATCTCTTTACCAGGGCAAATCGAAGCCAGAACTGTTAAATTAATTTATTGAAAATATTTGTATTATTTGTTTTTTTTTTGGGGGGGGGGGGTTTCTTTTTTGTTCTGTATCGACATTTGTAATTTGCTTTGTTTGTATATGTGTAAGAAAAAAAATAAAAACTTTAAATTAAAAATAAAAGTATTTGATTAAAAAAAAAAAAAGGATTTGGAATCTATATTAAAAAAATAAATAATTAATTTATATATTTAAAAAAAAAAGATATAAAAAAATAAAATTGACCAAAAACCATTACACTATCTCTTTACCAGGGCAAATCGAAGCCAGAACTATAAAATGATTGTGCGAGTCTGCAGCTTTATTCTCAATGGCACTACAGTTCTGAGAACAAATGATTGCTTCAGTATATCTTCATACATAATAATTTACATTTAACTGATTCAGTGTTTAGGAACAATTAGCTAACAGTCATGGTGTGCTTGCAAATACAGACATTCATATGTGTTAATGGAAGACAACAGCCATGTGTGCCACATACTACAATGCGTCTTACTGCACTCTGTGAATCAAATTAAAGCTCAATTAGAAGAAGGGATTCCAGGAAACAAATATCTTTGAGCCATCAAGTTACTAATCTAAAAGTTTTAAGTGCTGTAAATTTCCTTTTCAGATCCTGTCTGATCACATTAAGCAGGCTGATGGCCAATCACTAAACAAGCCTTTTTATTCCCAGGTTTAATTTAGGAATCGGCTAAATGCACACAGGTCTGGTTATAGGTTTAAAAAAAAAAATGGGATTTATGATTAGTTGTGGACGAGGCCACTGATTGCTCAGATAAGGTTGCCTCATTGTTTGGGAAGAAGGGTTAAAAAAAAATTAGTCATGGCACCATTGCAGCTGTTCGGTCGTAGCGTCCAGTCACCCATGTACCAATTCTCATTTGTTGACATACATTAATTTGCATTTGTTGCAAAGCCTGCTATCAATCATGATAGTACCCCATTTTCCGTCACAAATTAAGGCTATTAAGAATTGACAGTTTAGTAAAGCTTTAAATCTGAATCTATTGAATGCTTTAGAGGAGTTTAACATTGAATAAAAGGCAGATAAACCTTTATTTCAACAATTCCGCAGAGCCACAGATGTCCAACCCAATGCTGTTCCTTGTTTATTTAATAGGTTTACAAGAAGAAGGGGTTAATTTCTATTGTTTTTTTAAGGAAGAATGTCTCTGCTAGAAATATTCTGTGGACTCTCACTAAGGTCAGCCATACACGAGTAGAATTTTTGAAAGAATTTTCTTTTGGAAATCTTTCGTTCGAATATCGCACCATTAGTGGGCCACAGAAAACGGCCATCAAATTTGAGTGTAATCAGTAAAATCCCACGAGCAAGCAACCAGGATGAGATTAATTGCTGCAAGCACTCCACTATCTCACAAGTGCAATCACTGCCAGCAGTTGCACATCTCTCCCAGCAAGGAGTATTATCTCCAAGGGTTAGAGAGGCTGGATTTATCCTTTTTTATGGATAGTGTAGGACCCACTGACAATGGGGTACTTTGACGTAGTGGTGGGCTTGAGCACGATATGGCCATATGGTGGGACCAAATCCCCATTTTTATTTATAGATTGTCTTCATATTTGATAGTCATTTCTTTTCCATGTGTGCGCTATTCTTTTTTAATATGTATGTTGCTTGGTTCATAGCTGCACCAGCTTTAGAAATACATGTTCAGGGTTTGCTCCCCCAACTTTTTGCTTGTTTATTATGTATTCGGTCTGACCAGACTTCTGCGGTTGAGCACCCCACCCCCCCACACACACCTGTACTCTATCAGTGTCCACTATCAAGCAGATATAGGAGGAGTCCCTTGTAGTGCATTTGCACATCTCTCCCAGCAAGGAGTATTATCTCCAAGGGTTAGAGAAGCTGGATTCATCCTTTTTTTAATGGATAGTGTAGGACCCACTGACAGTGGGGTACTTTGACGTAGTGGTGGGCTTGAGCACAATATGGCCATATGGTGGGACCAAATCCCCATTTTTATTTATAGATTGTCTTCATATTTGATAGTCATTTCTTTTGCATGTGTGCGCTATTCTTTTTTAATATACATGTCGCTTGGTTCATAGCTGTACCAGCTTTAGAAATACATGTTCAGGGTGTGCTCCCCCAACCTTTTGCTTGTTTAATAGTTACAGTACATAGTAGTTGAGGTTGAATAAAGACAATAGTCCATCCAGTTCAACCTGTGTAGGTGTGTGTGGCCGTAATCACCTCCCATACCCCTAAATGTTTTGATCCTTGAGATGTATGTCCAAGAGTCTTTTAAAAGTAGCCATACTTCTCGCAGTTACCACCATTTGTGGCAGAGAATTCCACAATCTTGTAGCCCTTACTGTAAAGACCCCCCTGCGCATCCTGAAGTTTAAACGCTTCTCCTCTAAACGCATTGTATGGCCTCGTGTCCTCATGCATTCCTTGTGACTGAATAGTTTTTTTCTATGCTCAGATCACTGTTGAGGTATTTGTAAATTGCTATCATGTCTCCTCTCAGGCATCTCTTCTCCAGGGAGAATAAATCAAGCGCCTCTAAACGCTCTTCGTAATTAAGGTCCTCTAATCCCCTAATTAGTTTTGTTGCCCTTCTCTGTACTCTCTCCATCTCCAACACATCCCTTCTGAGGACTGGTGACCAGAACTGGACAAAATACTCCAGATGCAGTCAGACTAATGCTTTATAAAGTGGTAGGATTATAGTTTTATCTCTGGAATACATCCCCTTCCTTATGCATGCTAATAATCTTCTGGCTTTGGCAGCTGCAGCTTGACATTGCATGCTATTGCTAAGTATATCTTCTACTAAGAACCCCAGATCTTTCTCCATCTTTGATACCCCCAGAGCTTTTATGTTATTGGTCCCTAAGTGCAATACCTTGCACTTATCCACATTAAACCTCATTTGCCACGTAGTTGCCCACTCAGTTATTTTGTTCAGGTCATTCTGTAAGATTTCTGCCTCACGATGTGAAGTTATTGGCCTGCTCAATTTTGTGTCATCTGCAAAAACTGAGATTGAGCTACTGACCTCGTTCTCAATGCTATTTATGAATAAATTGAACAAAGTTGGTCCCAGAACTGAGCCTTGGGGGACCCCACTTACCACCCCAGATCAGTCCGAGTATGCATTATTTATTACCACCCATTGGACACACCCTTTTAACCAGTTCTGTATCTAAGAGCACACCTTGTGGTCGATGCCTGTGGACCTTAATTTATAAATCACGTGTTTGTGGGGAACTGTATCAAACACCTTAGCAAAATCCAGGCACAGCTCATCCAAAGGGTCTCCCACTGTCTAGCTCACAGCTCACCTCCTCATAGAATGTTAACAGATTGGTTTGACATGAACGCCCCTTATAGTGAACTAACCAGTGATCAAATGCAAAAGTGAGTCTGCGCTAGGCTGTTGGTCTCACTACACCCAGTGCTGTATTTTGGCCTAGGCCAACAAGGCCCAGGCCTAGGGCAGCACTTTGCAGGGGGGCAGCGAAAAAGCTGCCCCCCTCCACATGAGACACTATTGGCCACTGGTTGCTAGAGCCGCCTCTCTCACCCCCTCTCTCTCATCTCCCTCTCTCTCTCTCATCCCCCTCTCTCATTGCCCCCTCTCTCTCTCACCCCTCCTCTCTCTCTCCCTCTCATCCCCCCTCTCTCTCTCATCCCCCTCTCTCTCATCCCCCTCTCTCTCGCTCTCTCTCTCTCACTCTCTCCCCCCTCTCTCTCATTCCCCCTCTCTCTCATCCCCTCTCTCTCTCTTTGATCACCCCCTCTCTCTCTCTTCCCCCCCTCTTTCCCTCACCCCTCTCTCTCACCCCCCCTCTCTCCCTCCCTCCCTCCCTCACCCACCCCCCTCCCTCTCTCTCTCCCTCACCACCCCCTTCTCTCTCTCCCACCCCCTCTCACCCCCCCCCCACCCTCGTGAGATCTCAGGGGTTCATGCTGGGACTTGTAGTCCTTCAATTTTGGAGGGAGTCACATCGGTTAAAAAAGGAATGGGCAAATTTACATACGAGGGGAGGCGCCCAATTTTATTCTTGCCTAGGGCAGCACAAAACCAAAATACACCACTGACTACACCACCACAACACCCACCTGCTTTTGGATGTCTATGATAGATTGGTGCACTGTAGCATCTTCTAAATGTGAGTAATTTGACACATTTCTTTAATAAAATTTTAAAAAGGATTTCAGCACTATCTAGTTTCTTTTCCTTTATATGATACAATCGCTGTATACCTGAAGGAGAAATTCCCTATGAAGGATCCCCATCTGGGGGGATTGAATAGATCCTATCCAAGGAGACATTAAGCGCTTTTTGACTGAGCTTAACCACTTGCCGACCGCCGCAAGTACATATACTGCGGCGGTCAGCCCCTCACAGGCAAAGTGACGTATGGGTACGTCACTAGCCTGTGAGGCTCTGGGGAGTGAGCGCGCGCCGCCAGATGCGCGCTCCTGCTCCCGCTAGGTCACGGACCCCCCCGCGCGTTTGCCCGGCGGACCCGATGTCTGCCAGGCACTCGCGATCGTCTGTTACACCGGGAAAAAGGCAGGCGGCTAATGCAAACAAGCCGCCTGTCATTCTCCCCTGCGTAAAAATAGTGATCATACGGTTCTACTATGTAGGACCGTTGATCACTGTTCTTACACCTCAAGCCACAGCCAATCACAGTTAGAAGCACGCCCCTAGGTACACACTTAACCCCTCCCTCTCAAAAAAAGTTAACCCCTTCACTGCCAGTGTCATTTTTACAGTAACAGTGCATATGTATAGCACTGATTACTGCAGAAATGTCACTGGTAACCCCAAAAGTGTCAAAAATGTCAGTCAAGGGTCCGATCTGTCCGCCGCAATGTCGCAGTCCCGCAAACAAAAAATCGCAGATCGCCGCCATTATGCGTTAAAAAAAAAAACAACAAAAATGACAAAAATCTTTCCCTTAGTTAGTAAACGCAATAACTTTTGCGCAAACCAATCAAAATACGCTTTTTGCGATTTTTTTTTACCAAACATATGTAGCAGAAAACAAATTGGCCTAAAATGTTAAAAAATTTTGATTTTTACATTTTTTTTGGGGAATTTCATATAAAAAAATTTGAAAAATATTGTTATTTTTGCAAAATTGACGCTCTTTTTTTGTTTATAGCGCATGATCAAAAAATCGCACAGGTGATCAAATACCAACAAAAGAAAGCTCTGTTTGTGGGGAAAAAAAAGGACGTAACATTTGTTTAGGTACAGCATCGCACGACCGCGCAATTGTCCGTTAAAGTCACACAGTGCCGAATCGCAAAATAGGCCCTGGTCAGGAAGGGGGTAAAATCTTCCGGGGCTTAAGTGGTTAAGTGCAAAGTCACATACATCAAGGTGAGCACCCAATCACAAGGGGGTGCACAGGTTTCTGGGAGAGATCTTCACTGTGTCACCTTTGGAGCACTTTTCACTTTATGTGACTTTATACCTGAACGTTTTCAGCACTACTGGCTCTTTTGAAGAATTTAATTTTAAGTGGCAACATCTTTTATATTGGGACTTATTTGCTCAAAACTGACTTTTATACACGTGTGTCTACATTGATTACATTTTAATTTTTATTTATTATTATTTTTATTTATTTATTTACTTATTCGTGATTATTCCACACAATGGTATTTAATTTTATCACAACGTTTTCACTTTTATGATATTTATTAATTTATTGATTTACATTTGCATTTGATCACTGGTTGGTTCACTATTAATTGCGTAGCATTTTTAGATACATCGAATTTGAGTGATCGGAATTTTTTTCAAAAATTAATAATTTTCCAATCAATAATGGGAGAATCGTGAAAGAAATATAATCGAAAAAGAAATGTGCATGAGCACAAGAAAAGAACATTCCTGGAAAAAATAGACGATTCCCAGCCAAGAAAATTATTTTCTGTAGCAACATCAGGTGAAATTGGAGACTTGGTTGGTCGATGGGGGCACCATCAGATCACAAAACGCATAAAATTTCTGATTTTCAAGAGAAAATATGTTCGGGATTCAACTCATGTATGGCCTGCATAACTGACTGCATGTAGCAGGATTCTCTCAGCCAATAAGGAGATTGCGCACACAGTACCACAGGGAACTGCCACCTAAACCTCCCATCTCTGTGGTTTTAGTTGCGTCTGATGGACCTCACCAATGCTCCTCGCATGGAATGAATAAGCAAGTTATGCCGGCCATACACGGTTCGAATCTTGACCGGTTCAGTGGGAACTGGACCAGTTTCCAACCGGTAATGGGCAGGCTAAATGTACCAACTTGATCGATCGATCAACTTAGGTACCACAAGCCTGCCAGATTCACTTCCAATTATTGCAAGCGGCTGCTAAAGCTGTTAGCTATAATTGCTGTTATTTCCCAGCGGGGATGGCTTCCCCCACCCACCCCTGACGGGAGAAGGCAATTGCTGATTCCCCTGTCAGCACTGTCTGCGTTGATGGAGGAATCATGGGAATAACTTTCCTGCAACCTGTGGTTGCAAGAAAGAAATTTGCCCCATGTATGGCCAGCCTTAGCCACACTCCAATGGCATAAGTCTTAAAGTAGTATTAAACACAAAGAGATAAAATATCGCAGCTTACAAATCTTTAGATATGTAGGCTGCATTTTTTTTAGGCTTTTCCTCCCTGATCCTGCCAGTAAGTCTGTTATTTTTCACCTTCCTTTACCAGAGTTGTCTGGCAAAAATGGCTGTTAGAGGGTTGGGACAAACCCTTTACCACTGATTTGGGTGCTTACCTTTATCCCTTGTTTAGCACTTCCGACTAGCAGCCTTAGGGTCTTCCATAAAGAGCCTGTCACCTGCTTGTTCACCCCTTTGTGAAAGCAATAAAATTTAATGAAAAAAAAATAGTAAAAAATGAATTACAAATTTAAAAAAAATAATTAAAAACAATTAAAAGAACCCCCGTTCACCTGCGCATTAATGCTATTTTCAACGTAGGTCTGGTACACATATGTAAACAGTGATTGCACCACATATGTGAAATACAAGGCACAATGTCAGAGTGACAGCAATAATTCTAGGGCCCTAATTCATGGTTACTTTTAAACTGATAACTTGTAATTGCTTTTAAAGCGTTGTCTATGGACAATTTCAGATATCATAGTTTGTTCCCATTCCACACGGGTGTGCAATTTTAAATTTTTACATGTTTGGTATATATTTACTTGACGTAACATCGTCTTTTATATTTTACCATAAAATTGGGTATTATGTTGTGTTCATGTTTATTAAAATTGATTTTAGTTTAAAATTTTTAATTTGATAAACGGCTGCGCATGTGATATAAAAAATTGCAACAGTCACCATTTTATTCTCAAGGGCCTCTGCTTTCTGAAATTATATAATGCTTGGAGGTTCGGAGTAAATTTTTATAAAAAAAATGCATGTATGTGAAACATTTAAAAAATGCCCCGAACAGCAAGGTGGTTAAAAGAGATCCATGCTAGCAAATGTAGCACTGACCTAGAACAAGCATGGAAATCCTTTGGCTTTTTCCAGTGCCAGAATAAACTCTGTGGAGGCCCCTAGGCAGTAGAAACCTTGGGCTCCCCCTCACAGGTTTTTGGAGTGCTCTTGTGTGTGCGCTCTAGTGGGATAACATTGAACTAAGTATACTGTGCACGTTGGTTGCTAGATAGAGATGAAAATCACTACTGTACATTACGTGTACGTAGGTCGCACCAACATATTTTACAAACTAACAGCTGAAAGAAGATGATCTTTTAAGAGACAAACTGTAATGTAAACCTGATGCCATGACCATGGTTTGAGAAAGGATTCTGAGTGCTCCAAAATGCATTACCACACCCCTGGCCGCCGCTCCCCGGTGTGACGTCACTTCCATTTCCATCCCAGGTGTGCGTTCCAGGGTGGTTCTGATGTGTCCTGGTCGAGGCGCTGGAGCAAACTCATCCATCACTGATAGCAGAAGGGTCTTTCAATCCTGGCGATCCCCACCAACATGAGACCCCAGCTTCACAGCTATCTTTTTTATGGGCACTTCTCTTCTAGATATATGTGAGTTGCTAATTGTCCTCTCTTTATTAAAGTTCTCTTATGTTAAACTTAGAAGGCACCCCTTGTTTTTCTGTGTTTTAATGTGAACCTGATGTCTATGGTTTATGTACTTTAAAGTGGAAGTAAAGTCCACTTTTTAACTTGTACCCACAGGTAAGCCTATAATAATTTCTCTGTCAAAATCAATGGCTCAACTATCAACCCATCCCCCCCATGCCAAGGTCCTAGGTGTAGTCCTGGACTCTGAACTCTCCTTTCGACCTCACATCCAATCACTGTCCATAGCTTGCTGCCTTAACCTCCGCAACATCTCCAAGATACGCCCCTTCCTAACCAATGACACCACAAAGCTTCTAATCCACTCCCTGGACATCTCTCGCCTTGACTACTTCAACTCCCTCCTCATTGGCTTACCTTTAAATAGACTATCCCCTCTTCAGTCCATTATGAATGCTGTTGCCAGGCTCATCCACCTTACAAGTCACTCAGCGTCTGCTACCCCTCTGCCAATCCCCACACTGGCTTCCACTCACCCTTTGAGTTAAATTCAAGATAAAAACTATAACTTACGAAGCCATCTACAACTTGGCCCCCAGCTACATCACTAACCTAGTCTCAAAATACCAACCAAATTGTTCTCTCTGCTCCTCCCAAGACCTGTTGTTCTCTAGCTCCCTCACCACCTCATCCCACAGTCGCCTCCAGAACTTCTCCAGAGCCATGACAGCTCCGTGTTCAGGAGGGCTGGAGGGTTGAAGGGCTCCATGTCCAGATAAGTCTGTCATGATGTGCTAGCATACAGTGCATACTAGTACATTATGACTAAAACCTGCAGGGTGGGCATTTTTATTTTATTTTTTTTCTGGCAGTTTACTACCACTTTAAGGTGTTATTGAGTACATTACATTATTGCAGGATTTTTTCTGTAAAGTTTTATTTTCATTGAGTTGATTCATTTTTTCGGTCTTTTATAAACATTTGAAGAAAGTTCTCTTTCAAGATCAAATCAATATTGTTTTGATCCGTTGTCACAGGGTCCTTAACCGCTTGCCGACCGCCGCACGACTATATACTGCGGCGGTCAGCCCCTCACAGGCAGAGTGACGTAGGGGTACGTCACTAGCCTGTGAGGCTCTGGGGAGCGAGCGCGCGCCGGCGGCGGCGCGCTCCCGCTCCCACACGGCCACGGGCCCCCCCGCGCGTGTGACCGGCGGACCCGATGTCCGCCGGTCACTCAGCGATCATCGGGGGAGTGGGAGAAAGTCAGGCGGCTAGTGTAAACCTGTGTAGGAAGACTGATCATACGGTTCTACTATGTAGGACCATTGACCAGTGTTCCTACAGCTCAAGCCACAGCCAATCACAGTAGAAAGCACGCCCCTAGGGACACACACAGCCCCTCCCTCTCCAATAAAGTTAACCCCTTCGCTGCCAGTGTATTTTTACAGTAACAGTGCATATGTATAGCACTGATTACTGTAGAAATGTCACTGGTAACCCCAAAAGTGTCAAAAATGTCGGTCAAGGGTCCGATCTGTCTGCCGCAATGTCGCAGTACCGCAAAAAAAATCGCAGATTGCCGTCATTACGCGTTAAAAAAAAAAAACACCAAAAATGACAAAAATCTTTCCCTTTGTTAGTAAATGCGATAACTTTTGCGCAAACCAATCAAAATACGCTTTTTGCAATTTTTTTTAAGAAACATATATATAGCATAAAAAAAATTGGCCGAAAATGTTAAAAAATTTTGATTTTTACATTTTTTTTTTGGGGAATTTCATATAAAAAAATGTGAAAAATATTGTTATTTTTGCAAAATTTACGCTGTTTTTTTGTTTATAGCGCATGATCAAAAAATCGCACAGGTGATCAAATACCACCAAAAGAAAGCTCTGTTTGTGGGAAAAAAAGGACGTCAAATTCGTTTAGGTACAGCGTCGCACGACCGCGCAATTGTCTGTTAAAGTCACGCAGTGCCAAATCGTAAAATACCCCCTGGTCTTTTAGCAGCCAAATCCTCCGGGGCTTAAGTGGTTAAACCATGTGGGGCCATAGCTTGGTGCTTACTCTGCCTTTTTGGTAATCTGCCACTGGCTTGTTCCAAGTCAAGTAATTCAGGAAGCAGCAAAGCCAACACATCAGCATGACAGCCAGGCAACCAGCCTTTTCAGAAGGGAAGATCAGCGATGGCAACATTTATGATTGTCTCTTGACGGGTTTCCTTTAAAGCAATATCCTTTTCAGCTTTTCAGTTTGATAGAAGTCATTTTAGCACAGCTTAATAGGCATATTCTACTTTTCCAAAAAAGACCCATCGTAAAATTGCACTTTCCTTGAAAATATGTCCCTTTTCTATGTTGCATAGGGAGACACCACAGTATTCCAGCCACATCAGTAAAACAGACAGAGAGAGCGATCATATTTTTTCTTCTCTTCCCTTTTCATTTTGGAAGTTAAAATGTTGCCCCTAAATTGGCAGCTGTGGTAGAGAGAGCTTCCCCTGTCAAGTCCATTTATTCCCCTTTTGATGATGATTGGTGACTCCCTGGTTCACATGACTCTACTGGTAATGGATGGGAACTGTCAGAGGTTTGTTTTCATTCTCTCTCATTGATCTCTCTGTTATATATTCTGTGTGTATCTTTTAAATATAGAAGAACGATGACAGGCATTGGAAGAGAAAATAAAGCAGAATATGAATATATCACCGGCTTCCTTTAAGATAAATTGAAAGAAGGTATTTTCCTTTTTTTTTTTTTTTTTCTGAAGGATCACATCGATCTCTATGATTGTTGGCCCTCTGGTACAACATGGTAGACCTCACAAGATGCACAGCAATAAATATCAATAAAAATCTAATTTATTTATTACTAATGAACCCTAGTTGTTCTGCAGGGTAGATGTAATATCATGCTTGATTATTTGGAAATAGTTTTGTAAAAGGAGAAAAATGAAACAAAGGTTCTAGTTGAAAATAATAACGTTTTTTATTAGAGATGTTTATGTGGATTGCTTGAGAACTTCCTGTAGCTACAGTATGTTTTTATTGTAATATATTTTTTATAGCACATGTGTCAAACACAAGGCCCGCCAAACCCGGCCCACCAAGCCCTTTCATGTGACTGCTGTAGCTGTGGCACCCCCCTCGTCTTCACCCTCACTTTGTCTTAGTCATGGACAAAACTCCTTTAGCCAGATCCTGCACTTCTCTGTGCAGCTGTGGAGAGGCTCACCTCTGCCCCTTTCCCCCATGTCAGCAGTTGGCAGCAGAGAGGAGGACAAAACTCCTCAGCCAGATCCTGCACTTCTCTGTGCAGCTGTGGAGAGGCTCACCTCTGCCCCTTTCCCCCATGTCAGCAGTTGGCAGCAGAGAGGAGGACACAACTCATCCTAATGATCCTGTGCCTCTCTGTGCAGCCACAGCATTCCCTCGTCTTTGTCTCCATTGGTCTCAGAATTCAGCTGACTCGAGCCCTCCTCTGGACCTCCTCCAGACCCTGCACATTCTGCTTCCCAGCTCTGCCCCCAGCTTCTTCCCAGCAGCAGTACAAGGTAAGGTGAGTAAGCTGTGAAGTAAGTAAGGGTGGGGAATTCTTGCCTTTTGATGGTGGAGGTGCTCTTGTCATCTGATGTAAGGGTGGTAGAGTGCTCTGGACTTCTAGTCTTACAGATACAACCAGCCGTTTGAGGGCAACTATATTGCCGATGTGGGCCACAATGAAATTGAGTTTGACACTCCTGTTTTATAGGTTAACTCTGCTTTAGTGGTTGTTGTAATCCCTAACATATACCAACTAAAATAACTTGCCTCAAGTGATGGGCTAGAAATGGCACCAAGAGCACAAGTCCCTTTCCCGCTCCTACCTTTGCTAAAACACTACCTCACCTGCTGAGACCAAACCCTCCAATATATTGTACCCTACTCCTTGCCAGAGGGCTCCACATCACATTCCTGGCCTTGGCCTTTATATACCAAGGAAGGAATAACCACATATATGAATAGAGATGCTACACTTTACTGATGGAAGTCAGGGAAGGGCATAACAGTCACATCACTTCCACATACAAACCAGAGTCACTCGTCATTAAATAGTCAATCACATTTAGTGGACGGTCCACAGTAGTCACATGTGAAAGCATATGCAGCACTTTGTAAAGTCATTTACCTCTAACTTCTCTTTTGAGGAGTTTTTCTGGGGTTCTTTATGATATTGCCAAGGACAGCCATGAAGGTAGGGCTTCTTGGTTTACTGGATGAGTTCCTACTTTTGACATGTTTTTTTTTTTTTTTTTTTTATTTAAAATCAAAATTGTATTTATTTTTTACTTTTTCAAAGTGCTTTTTAAGATTTTTTTCTTTTATAATGCTGTTGAGGGGCTGGATGAAATATCGGGGGTCTAAACAGACCCATGAAATCTCACCTTTGAGAAAAGAGGTGAGGACACAAAATCTTCACTTCCTTTCTCTGTAGCCTTAGTTGCAATGACGATGAATGAACAGGAACACAGAGGCTCCTGTTCATTCATAAACTGAAGCATAGTGAACACAGTTTGCTACACTCAGTTATGAATAGGCGCAGGATCGATCAGTACCGATCGCTCATTGTATCCAATTCAGAAAAGGAAGGGGGCGTAAATGACATATTTACCAGCCCCTTCCTCCGCTCTCCATCCATCGGTGAGAGAGGGAAGCCGGTAGTGCTTCAGGGGGATGCACAGTGCATCATTCCTTAATTGTCCTCCCATACCGCCACACCAATCCCCCTGCTGTCCAGGCCTCCCTGTGTGCCCGGGCCCCCTACGGGAAGCCCCGTAGTACCCCCCTATCGGTGGCCCTGGTGCTGGACAGTAAAAGAAGACCAGGTGCCACGTGACAACGGGACATCATGGAAAATTAGGCTTTGTAGCTTGGTGAAATATCAAACCAGTTTGTTGAGCTATAGTACACCTGTAATGATAATGGAGTATGGCTGAAATCCTCCATGAACAATTTCAGTCCACGTCCCAAAACACTGCAATGTAAAGACTGTCATCTCCAAGCGAAGTGTGCCCAACAGCTGAAGGACACACTGATGTATTCTGCAGGGTTTAAAGACCGTCATTCCTCCGCTAAGTGCCTAAAGCAAGATAAGCCTGTCATTTGTTGTTAGACTATATTGGCTGAAAGCCATGCTCACGATACCTGCACACACAGCACACTGGTATGTTAACTGACCACAAGGATGATAGCAGTAATAAAGACTGACACAGTCACAAGTTGGTATCTGAGCGTCATCACCAGTGCCAATCTGAAGGACTGTTGGGGGGACTTGCATAACAGTGACAGGCTCAACTCTTATCCACAATCTAAGAACATAACTGTAAGTAACACCTAAAGCTAACTTCTTATACAGTGACCATTAGTAGCAAATGTTAAAGTGCTTTTAATCCCTTACATATACCCAGTGAAGTGACTGGCCTTAGGTGATACACAGAGATTAAACAAATCTTCCTACATAAGCTGTATCTGTTATCTGTTGCCATTTTTTCCTCTATAGCCACTCAAAGTATATAGTGTACACAGCATTTCTGAAGCTCTAGCAGGTGGGGGGAGGGGATCTGACATCACACACTGCACAACATAAAAAGAGAGCTGGGTGTAATCTGAAACCTGAGTGGAGGAAATGGACACACCCTACTCTACACAACCACATAGGGAAAATTCTTTACAGCCATTCAAAGTGCAGAATTTTTACAGCTTGTCTGAGCTTCCAGAAAGCAGGGGGTGGGAAGCTGAATTTGAACTCTGCAGATCTAAGTGAGAAGAGCTCTGAGAGCTGATTGGAAGAAAGGGACACACCCCCTTCACACAGCAAACAGGAACAGAGCTGAGGCTCTCAGTCACAGACTGTGTGCTAGAGCTCTCTCCCCTGTTACCTTTTTTCTATTTGTGTCAGCAAAAAGTGATTCATGAAAAACAATAAAATATCTGCGCTTGGAATAAAAAATATAAAATAAAAAATAAAGGCAGCCAGCACAATAGGTAAAATTACGCACCATAAATTACATGTACAAAAGAGGGCAGCGCCAATATAAATGATATGTGACACACTAATAAACCATATAAAAAAGTCCATGTAAAGAGTAAACGAGAGAATCCTCCACACACCAATGAGTGACAGATAGATGGAATTGTATTGCCCAGCACCACGTGAATATAAGGTAATCTGCTTACCAGATAGTGTTGACTCTCAAGTTAAAGAGAAGTCAACAGCTGCCTGAAGGTACAAGGTTATTCCAATAATGGCCATAAGCTGTCCATCCCTAACAATAGGGGTAAGATGGCAGTATATAAAAAACCTTCTCACATCCCATCAAATGCAGAATCACCCCAGGATATCAAACAAACCACAATGGTGCAGTATGTCTCAACAGATCAATAATTGTAATTAAAACGTTGCACTTACAAGCAGTAAAAATGTATGAAGCATGTATACATAATTTAGAATATTCTGCGGCTAATAGTGTGCTTACGTCACAACGTTCTGACCCAACTTACGCGTTTCGTCATCCAATGACGTCTTCGGAGACGTGGCGGCCAGACGCAAGCACGCTTTAAATAGCCAAAGAACCGGAAATGGTGCACCAGGAAGTACGGCATCTCCCTTATGCACTCCAAGGATGCAAATCTACAACCGGAAGCAGGTTGTCCTACCTAATTTTTATTTGTATAAATGTTAAAGCATTTTAGGTGCTTCTGGACAATGTAATGCAGTCCTGGAGCGCAAATAGAGGTACCGTACTTCCTGGTGTGTCATTTCCATTTTACATATGTTTTTAGTTGCTTCCGATTGTAGACTGCACCATTGTGGTTCGTTTGATATCCTGAGGCGATTCTGCATTCGATGGCACGTGAGAAGATTTTTCATATACTACCATCTTAT
The DNA here is from genome assembly GCF_965119305.1 of Pelophylax lessonae. NCBI lineage: Eukaryota > Metazoa > Chordata > Amphibia > Anura > Ranidae > Pelophylax > Pelophylax lessonae. The sequence goes on along the minus strand of NC_138771.1, from coordinate 33,416,504 downwards.
CCCTATTGATCGGGACAGACAGCTTATGGCCATTATTGGAATATCCTTGTTCCTTGTACCTTCACGCTGGTGTTGACTTCTCTATACCTTGAGAGTCAACACTATCTGGTAAGCAGACCTTATACTCAGGTGGTGCTGGGAGATACAATTCCATCTATCTGTCACTCATTGGTGTGTGGAGGATTCGCTCGTTTACTCTATACATGGACTTTTTATATGGACTATTAGTGTGTCACATATAATTTATATTGGCGCTGCCCTCTTTTGTACATAAAAATTGATTCATGCTGATAGCAGAGGAAGGAGGCAGCAGACAGAAATTACACTTACTGCTCTGGATTGAGACAAGTAAACACCATAGAGATACATAGCATACACACCATGCTTTGTCCATATTTAATGTCGGAGGTTTACAACCACCTTAAAGAAATAAGGGGGGGGGGTGGTAGTCAATGATAACCATCTTCTGAAAATGTAAAGGTGTTTCTGTTTCTGGATTCAGTACATCTAAATAACAAGCTTTGAAAAACATGTAGCAAGTATTCTTTTTATAACAGGTTTCTTCTAATGAGATGGAGCTTGTATAAAATAATTGTGACATTATAAAGTATCTAAATAAAAAGCAAACAATTCCATATTAGGTGTCATCAAGCCTTGAACTCCATCGGAGTGGAGGCATAAGAGGTCACTAGCTTTTACTAGCACTTCTAGCAATACTAGTGTGCAAAGTGCCCCCATAGCAAGCCCCTTAAGAGACACACAGAGACTGCTTGGCTCCGCTCCCTCCTCACTGGCTGTGGTTGACAGCAGCAGAAGCCAATGGCTCCCACTGCTGCCTCTCTATCCAATGAGGATATTTCTGGTTTGAGATCAGGCTCAGGTAACTACATGAGCAAACTGGGGCGGGGGCAATTGACCCCCGAGCCACTCTGATGCCCTGTGAAAAAGACTGCACTACTTCCACTGCACAAATGTTACATAGTTACATAGTTAGTGAGGTTGAAAAAAGACATAAGTCCATCCAGTTCAACCTATGATGTGTGTGTGTGTTTGCTTTTAACCGTACATTGTATACCCCTGTATGTTGTGGTCTTTAAGGTGTCCATCTAATAGTTTTTTGAAACTATCAATGCTCCCCGCTGATACGACTGCTTGTGGAAGAGAATTCCACATCCTTACCGCTCTTACAGTGAAGAACCCCTTACGCACTTTAAGGTTAAACCGCCTTTCCTCAAGTTTTAGTGAGTGGCCACGTGTCTTATTGTATCTCCTCTCTCTGAATAGTTTGTACCTTATGCTAGGGTCGCCAGTACAGTATTTGTACATTGATATCATATCCCCCCTCAATCGTCTCTTCTCCAGAGAGAATAGGTTCAGTGCTTGTAGTCTTTCCTCATAGCTGATGTCCTCCATTCCCCTAATTATTTTTGTTGCCCTTCTCTGGACTTTCTCCAGTTCCAGCACATCCTTCCTGAGGACCGGTGCCCAGAACTGGACAGCATACTCCATATATGGCCGGACCAGAGTCTTGTAGAGTGGAAGAATAATCTCTTTATTTCTGGAGTGAATCCCCTTTTTTATACAACCCAGTATTCTGTTGGCTTTGCTTGCGGCGGCTTGGCATTGCATGCCACTGCCAAGCCTGTTGTCTACCAGTACCCCCAGGTCCCTTTCCATCCTAGACTCACCCAGAGGTTCCCCCCCTAGTGAGTAGCTTGCTTTCTGGTTTCTGGCCCCCAAGTGCATTACTTTACATTTTTCTACATTAAATCTCATCTGCCATGTAGTTGCCCACCCCGTTATTTTGTTCAGGTCCGCTTGCAAGGTTTCCACATCCTGCATAGAAGATATTGGCATGCCTAGTTTAGTATCATCTGCAAATACTGAGATTGTACTAGATATCCCCTCCTCTAGATCATTTATGAATAAATTAAACAGGATTGGTCCCAGGACAGAACCCTGCCAAAAGGTTCCCTGGTGAAGAGGAGTAAAAAGTCCCAGCTGTGTCTTACTACGTGTGGGATGGGGATGAGGACAGAGTGTAGGCTGCCCCCGTAGCATGGATGGTGTACGCCCTATACGAGCAGAGGCAAGCTACGTGCCCCAGCGGAGGCTCTCCTCCCCTGGCCAGCCCCTAAACGGAGCCACCCTGGCTTCAACCTGCAGCCCCTACCCACCCCCTGCCAGCCAGTTCAGGAACCCAGGGTAGGTGCAGCAGACACTGTCCAGCCCGCCCCACCCGGTGAGCAGAGATTACCTAAAGTGGAGCTTCAGCCTGGAACTGGGGTTGGGAGGAGGCAGGGAAGAGGGACAGCAGGACGGGGGGCCAAGTCGCTGCACCATGGGCCTCTGGGTTGTACTTGCCCCCTGGGCCAGAAGTTGCCAGTCAACCCATGGGTAAGTATTAGGGGGGGCTGGGAGGGGGAGCTGCTTGTTGAAGATTTTTTTTATCTTAGTGCATAGAATGCAATAAAGTAGAACTATAGGCAAAACTTTTTTTCTTCATTTTGGATAGAGAAATGGAGAGCTGTCAAATTCTTTTTTTCCACATCTGTGTCCCATTGGGGGGGGGGGGGTTCCCTTCACTTCCTGTCCCATAGCCAAACAGGAAGTGGAAGAAAATCCCTGCAAATTAGGGGAATTCCTTGGGAACCCCCGGGTCTCCAGAACTAGTGTCCCCATTGGAAGATTTCCCCTCTATTACTTTTCTGAGGACTACCCAAAATTTGGGATTTTTTTTTAATTTCACTTTCAATGACAATGACATTGAGAGGCTGAATCTACTTAATGGGGGCACAGACAGCAATAAAAACTGACAAGAGTTCTAATCCCTCTCCACTCAAATCTAAAAAATTGCCCTTAGTTATAAGGTAAAAAAACTTGGACCTTTGGAACCGCTTTAACACTTTCTGTCTCAGACCTAGAAACTTATTTAAAGGAGTTGTAAAGGCAGAAGGTTTTATTATTTTAATGCATTCTATGTATTAAGGTAAAAAGCCTTCTGTGTGTAGCAGCCTCCCCAGCATTCTCTAATACTTACCTGAGCCCCCTCTCTGTCCACTGATGTCCATGAGTCCCTCAGCTGTCAAGGACTCTTCCCCCTAATTGGTTGAGACACAGCAGTGGCACCATTGGCTTACAATGCTGTCAGTTAAAGTCAGTTAGCCAATCAGGAAAGAGAGGGGACGGGGACGAACGGCAGCTCTGTGTCTGAATGGACACATGGAGCAGCAGCTCAGCTCAGGTGCCCCCATAGCAGGCTCCCTTCTGTGGGAGCACTCAATAGGAGAGAGGGGCCAGGAGCTCCAGCCAAGGAAGAGGAGGTATAAAGAATAAATGACTCCTGCGCTTGAGGGGTAGCCTTATGGCGGGTATCCTGAGAATGCGATTCAGGTTTGATGGACATTGTCCCGGCTGTGCTGCCACTCTCAACAGGTCGTGGTAACCCAAACAGACTCTAGAAAAGGAATGGACAGAGGGCGGACCAGCCTAGCGCATTACCTTTAACCGGTTGCCGGCCGCCGCACGGCTATATACTGCGGCGGTCAGCCCCGGCCAGGCAGAGTGACGTAGGGGTACGTCACTCGCCTGTCACTGACTTGTGAGCCAATTGCGGGCGGGCGCACGCCCGCCGAGGCACGCACCCGCCCCGGCTCGTTCACTGAAAAGTCAGTGCGTGCGACCGGCGGACCCGATCGTCTGCCGGTCACTCACGATCGCTCCGGTGAAGGGAGAAAGTCAGGCGGCTAATGTAAACAAGCCGCCTGTCATTCTCCCTGGTGTAAAAATGAAGATCAGAAGATCATACTATGTAGGACCGTTGATCTTTGTTTTTACACCAATAGCCATGTCCCTTTACAGTTAGAATCACGCCCCTAGGACACACTTAACCCCTCCCTCTCCAATACAGTTAACCCCTTCCCTGTCATGATCATTTTTGCAGTAACAGTGCATATGTATAGCACTGATTACTGCAGTAATGTCACTGGTAACCCCAAAAGTGTCAAAAATGTCAGTCAAGGGTCCGATCTGTCCGCCGCAATGTCGCAGTACCGCAGATCGCCGCCATTACGCGTTAAAAAAAAAAAAAACAACAAAAATGACAAAAATCTTTCCCTTTGTTAGTAAACACGATAACTTTTGCGCAAACCAATCAAAATACTCTTTTTGCGATTTTTTTTTACCAAACATATGTAGCATAAAACAAATTGGCTGAAAATGTTAAAAAATTTTGATTTTTACATTTTTTTGGGGGGGAATTTCATATAAAAAAATGTGAAAAATATTGTTATTTTTGCAAAATTTACGCTCTTTTTTTGTTTATAGCGCATGATCAAAAAATCGCACAGGTGATCAAATACCACCAAAAGAAAGCTCTGTTTGTGGGAAAAAAAGGACGGAAAATTCGTTTAGGTACAGCGTCGCACGACCACGCAATTGTCCGTTAAAGTCACGCAGTAAAAAATCGCAAAAAAAACCCTGGTCAGGAAGGGGGTAAAATCTTCCGGGGCTTAAGTGGTTAAAACAATTTATTAAAATGAAAAAACATACACATTATACTCACAATGCAAATGTGAAACACAGGCAAACATGAGCAATAAGGACACTGATGAAGGGGGGACACCCCGAAACGCGTAAGAAGTTTTTTTGAGGTCCACATTCTACCACGGCCTGCATCAGCTGAGGATGCTCAGTGGAGATTCTTGGTGGTCCCTTATTGCTCATGTTTGCCCGTGTTTCACATTTGCTTTGTGAGTATAATGTGTATGTTTTTTCATTTTAATAAATTGTTTTAAAGGTAATGCGCTAGGCTCGTGCTCTGTCCATTCCTTTTCAAGGAAGAGGAGGATCCGGGCTGCTCTGTGTAAAACAAACTGCACAGAGGAGGTTAGTATAACATGTTTGTTTTTTAACCACTTGCCGACCGCTTAATGAGGATTTACTGCGGCAGTCTGCCGCTGCTGGGCAAAGCGACGTAGACCTACGTCGCTCGCCCACGAGCCTGTGGGGACCTAGCACGAGTGACCGGCGGCTCCGATGGCCGCCGGCCACTCGCAATCTCCCGCAGGAGAGGGAGAAGGACAGACGGCTGATGTAAACACAGCCGTCTGTCATTCTCACTGAAGTGGGCACAGAGGCTATGCAATCCTGCTGTATAGGATTGCATGTCTCTGTGGTTACTTCACTAGCCACGCCCCCTAACAGTTAGAATCACGCCCCTAGGGACACATTTAACCCCTTGATCGCCAATAAAGTTAACCCCTTGCCAGTGTAATTTTGACAGTAACAGTGCATATTTATAGCACTGATTACTGTAGTAATGTCACTGGTACCCCCAAAAGTGTCAGTCAGGGGTCCGATCTGTCCGCCGCAATGTCGCAGTCCCGCTAAAAAAATCACAGATCGCCGCCATTACTAGTTAAAAGAAAAAAAACAATAAAAATGACAATAATCTTTCCCGTAGTTAGTAAACGCAATAACTTTTGCACAAACCAATCAAAATACTCTTATTGTGATTTTTTTTTTTACCAAAAATATGTAGCAGAAAACAAATTGGCATAAAATGTTAAAAGATTTTGATTTTTACATTTTTTTTGAGAATTTCATATAAAAAAATGTCAAAAATATTGTTATTTTTTCAAAATTGTCGCTTTTTTTTTGTTTATAGCGCAAAAAATAAAAATCGCATAGGTGAACAAATACCACCAAAAAAAAAAGCTCTGTTTGTGGGAAAGAAAGGACTTCAATTTAATTTGGGTACAGCGTCGCACGACAGCGCAATTGTCAGTTAAAGTCACACAGTGCCGAATCGCAAAATAGGGCCTGGTCTTTGAGCAGCCAAATCCTCTGGGTGGTTAAAAAAAAAAAAACACACAAGACTTTACAATTACTTTAACAATGGCAGAATTTGTGCTGCTAAAAAACTGTTCTTGAATGTAGGCTACAAGCCTTTTCAAAACTCCTTCAGCTTTGGTTGTAAAATGCATTGGGGTTGATTTACTAAAAGCAAATAGGCTGTTCACTTTGCAAGGGAATTTTCCTTAGCTTGGTGAATTAAATTAATTGAGTTAGGGCTCTTTCACACGGCCGCTCCGTGTGAGAGCTCCGCTGCGCTCCTTTTTTTTTTTTTTCCACGGAGCGGATGACATTTCTGTCATCCGCTCCGTATGCCCGCATATCATCCCATCCGTTTGCGGATGATATACGGACATAATGTAAGTCTATGGGGGTTTGCGGATGTCAGCGGATGACACCGCTGACATCCGATTTTCTGTTTTTTGGACGGAACAAAAATAGGGTTTTGTTCAGTTCCAAAAAACGGAACAGAACTGACAGGAAGAAAATCGGATGTCAGCGGATGGTATTCCGCTGACATCCGCAATGCCATAGACTTACATTATGTCCGCAAATCATCCGCAAAAAAATAGGATGATTTGCGGACATATGGAGCGCCCGTGTGAAAGGGCCCTTAATTTTATCTAATCACGTGCAAGCAAAACATTATTTATTATTATTTTATTATTTGGGTATTCTTTGCAAAGTGAATTTTCATCAAAATCTGTAAGTTTTTTTTTTTTTAAACTTGTTTTTTATTACATTTATTAAAATCTGTATGCTAAGGCAAAATTCCTTGGCAAAGAATACTCAACCAAGGACAAGGAAAAAAATTTTTTGGAAAAGTTTATTTTTGCAAAGTGAACAGCCAGTGTGGCTTTAGTAAACCAACCCCAATGGGTAGGAATAAAAATGACATGACATGGCCATTTCATAGCTTCCTGACTATGTCCATTTTTTTTTTTACGGTAAACCTTCCAGATGGGAAGAATATCTCCCTCATTCTGTTCAATTACGGGACTCATCTTCAGTATGTTTCCCATGACCACATGCTCCACTGATGAGGAAAACTTGGAGTAAGGCTGAAGAAAATGCAGGTTTATTTATCACTCGGGTCTGTGCCGAGTCTCACACTTGGCGTGCTGTCTACGCAGTGATAACTGAACGGACTTGTCTTTTCTCACACGCTGTGTGATCTAACTAGTCACCATGTCGCATCTCTAACCAGGATTTCTATTTATTGCTCTCCTCACTAACAGAGACAAGGTGAGTTATCTTCCACTGAAACAAAACTGAGAGCCATTCCTATGCTTGAAAGCTCTGCCCAAAAAGCACGTATTTAACGCATGATTCCCTAGCGCAAGAAAAAAAAAAAAACTTTCTATAGGACAAGAAACAGACAAAGTCACACCAGTGGTCCCTTATAATAAGAAAAAATGGGGCAACTGCCTGGAGTCATTATCTACGGGAGGTGTAGAGGCTCCTCTACTCTTATGTTGCATAGCCATGAATAGTTCTATTGCAGTTTACAGTGAGATTCTGATGAATGTTGTTCATTTGTAATGAGTTGTGGTTATGGTTATGCTTCCATTCCATTCTCATGCTGTTTTTTGTCTCTTTCTCTTTTGGTTCTTCTTACCTACATGGACTCTGGGGAGAGCTTTGATTACACATCTTCATTGCATGTCTAGGTCACTATCTGGGGCTCTTCCTACCCCCTCCCCTATTATGGGATGTGGGTTTTAAATCTACCTAATACCATACCAAATGATATACAATATGCCCTTCATAATCGGTTTTAATACAGTGTCTCCCGTGTCCGCCGGTGAGAGGATTTTGTTGGCCGTGACCGCTTTGTGTGTTCCAGCTTGGCTCTGAACATTGGGTAAGGTGGCTCCTCCCATACCCTTATATACACATTGTTATATTCATATTATGTGATTAATAATTGTCTATTTGTCATCATTAGTTTAAAGCATAAATGTGTACAGTATCCTCCTGAAGAAGTGGTCCTACCACGAAACATGTCGAGGTTTACACATTTGGAAGTTTGAAAATCTTTGTGTGTTCCAGCTTGGCTCTGAACATTGGGTAAGGTGGCTCCTCCCATATCCTTCTATACACATTATGTTATATTCATATTATGTGATTACTAATTGTCTATTTGTCATCATTAGATTAAAGCATAAACGTGTACAGTATCCTCCTGAAGAAGTGGTCCTACCACGAAACATGTCGAGATTTACAAATTTGGAAGTTTGAAAATCCATTATAGGATTGCCTAAACTTATTTTGTGTCCACACATATTGTTCTGACTATATGTAAACACTTTTTGTGCCTACATATGTTGTTATATGCTGCTATGTGGTTTTAATACTATGTTTTTGAAATAATAAATTTTTTCGATTTTATTACTGTTTATGACGTATGACCACAGTACCTTGAAAGTCCCACCCAATATCCTTATCCCCTTCCCCTTTTTTCCCCCTTCCCCCCGTTGACCATTCTGGGAGGTTGGTCCTGGGTATTTCCTAATACATAATATATACCATATATATACAGGGATGCTGGTACTATATATCTTCAATATACCACAGGCTTCCATATTTATAAATGGTTAAATTGTAAATATTATTAAAAACTGAATTCCAGGTATGGATATTTTTGCATAGTTACATTGGTCCAGCTTGGTAAGTACGCTATATTACCAAAAGTATTGGGACGCCTGCCTCTACACGCATATGAACTTTAATGGCATCTCAGTCTTAGTCTGTAGGGTTCAATATTGAGTTTGCCCACCCTTTGCAACTATAACAGCTTCAACTCTTCTGGGAAGGCTGTCCACATGGTTTAGGAGTGTGTCTATGGGAATGTTTGACCATTCTTCCAGAAGTGCATTTGTGAGGTGTGGCACTTATTTGGACAAGAAGGCCTGGCTCGCAGTCCCTGCCCTAATTTATCCCAAAGGTGTTCTTTTGGGTTAAGGTCAGGACTCTGTACAGGTCAAAAATAAAAACTAAAACATATCTCCTGCACTCGAGTAGTGTATGATGTGGGAATGGAATATATATAGAAGTTCAATGGACTTTTGTTGGTATTGCTTGCGGTCTTGCTGCCCCCTCAGGACCAAGGGCATCCAAAACACACTAAAAGACAACAACAAGAGAAGGGCGCACCGACCTAGTGCACCACCGCTAAAAAGATTTATTAAAATATTTTAAAAAGTGTATATTATACTCACAAAAAACAATTGTAGATAGCACACATGTAAACATGATCAAGACAAGATCTCCAACGGTAGCCAAAACACTGCACAGTGCTGGATAGCATGCAGAGGTCAGCAGCACCTTTGTGGCTCTGAGGAAGAGGGTTCGCCCTCGAAACGTGTCAGCCTAGCCTTAGCTGATCCATGCAGACCTCTGCATGCTATCCAGCACTGTGCAGTGTTTTGGCTACCATTGGAGATCTTGTGTTGATCATGTTTACATGTGTGCTATCTACAATTGTTTTGTAGTGCTATCTAAAATGTTCTCCCTGTGCCTGCGTGGGTTTCCTCCGGGTACTCCGGTTTCCTCCCACACTCCAAAGACATGCTGGTAGGTTAATTGGATCCTGTATAAAATTGGCCCTACTATGTATGTATGAATGTGAGTTAGGGACCTTAGATTGTAAGCTCCTTGAGGGCAGGGACTGATGTGAATGTGTAATGTATATGTAAAGCACTACGTAAATTGACAGCGCTATATAAGTACCTGAAATAAATAATAATAATGTGCTTCTGGAAGAATGGTCAAACATTCCCCTAGACACACTCCAAAACCTTGTGGACAGCCATACCAGAAGAGTTGAAGAATTTTGCATTTTACAAACCGTTGAGCTAATATTAAATGACATATAAAATTGGAACTACATATATTTTTAGCTCTAGGGTGTCTGCTTTCTAGAAATATATAGTGTTTGGGGGTTTACCTAATCTTCAGGCCAAAAATTATTTTTTAACCACTTAAGCCCCGGAAGATTTTACCCCCTTCCTGACCAGGGCTTTTTTTGCGATTCGGCACTGCGTGAATTTAACGGACAATTGCACGATCGTGCGACGCTGTACCTAAACGAATTTGACGTCCTTTTTTTCCTACAAACAGAGCTTTCTTTTGGTGGTATTTGATCACCTGTGCGATTTTTACTTTTTGCGCTATAAACAAAAAAAGAGCGTAAATTTTGCAAAAATAACAATATTTTTCACATTTTTTAATATGAAATTCCCCAAAAAAAATGTAAAAATCGAAATTTTTTAACATTTTTGGCCAATTTGTTTTCTGCTACATATGTTTGGTAAAAAAAATCGCAAAAAGCGTATTTTGATTGGTTTGCGCAAAAGTTATTGCGTTTACTATCTAAGGGAAAGATTTCTGTCATTTTTGTTTTTTTTCTTTTTTTAACGCATAATGGCGGCGATCTGCAATTTTTTTTGCGGTACTGTGACATTGCGGCGGACAGATCGGACCCTTGACTGACATTTTTGACACTTTTGGAGTTATCAGTGACATTACTGCAGTAATCAGTGCTATACATATGCACTGTTACTGCAAAATGACACTGGCAGGGAAGGGGTTAACTTTATTGGGGAAGGAGGGGTTAAGTGTGTGACTAGGAGCGTGCTTTTTACTGTGATTGGACATGGCTACTAGTGTAGGAACAGTGATCAACGGTCCTACATAGTAGAACCGTATGATCACCATTCCTACACAGGGGAGAATGACAGGTGGCTTGTTTACATCAGCCGCCTACCTTTCTCCCTTCACGGAGGACAATTGCGAGTGACCGGCGGACATCGGGTCCGCTGGTCCCACGCACTGACTTCCCAGGGAACGAGCCGGGGCGGGCTAGTGTAGGAACAGTGATCAACAGTCCTACATAGTAGAACCGTATGATCACCATTCCTACACAAGGGAGAATGACAGGTGGCTTGTTTACATCAGCCGCCTACCTTTCTCCCTTCACGGAGGACAATTGCGAGTGACCGGCGGACATCGGGTCCGCTGGTCCCACGCACTGACTTCCCAGGGAACGAGCCGGGGCGCGCCTCTGCGGGCGCTCGCCCGCTATTGGCTCACAAGGAAGTGACAGGCTAGTGACATATATATACGTCACTTTGCCTGGCCGGGGCTGACCGCCGCCGTATATAGTCGTGCGGCGGTCGGCAACTAGTTAAACATGTATGCAAAAAATGCGAAAACAGCTCTGGCAGAGAAAAAGGTAAACCTCAGCAGGTTCCACGGCCTAAATAACAGCCATTCAAATTACTTACATACTGGTGTCTTTTTATTCATTCCTTGATATGTTTATATATTATAGGTTTACCATGCTATTGTAAAGGGTGCCTTTAAGTATGTTCTGTATTTGTTTTTTTGTTTTTTTTAACTTGGGTGATTACATTTATTTTTTTTATTTTTTTTAGGATAAAAACCCTTACGTGTTGTATTTGCCAAGAAATTCCATTTGCAATCATTTGTGACAAGTTCCCTGCTCTTGCTGCTTAGATTCTGTGCTGCGTCTTCAACAGAAAGTGGCAGTCACAGCAAGTGTGCAAGTGCTGCTGGGGAAAACTAATTTTACTGGAACTGGAAGTCAGTGAACAAGAAAATGTAAACGCACACCTAAGGCATCTCCGATCTTTAATCTACATAAATGTCCTAACTGGCCAAGCTGTTTTTTTTTTTTTTTTTTACAGCCGGCAATATTTTTCAGAGCTAGGCATGCAATTGTTAGGCAAAGATAATATTTCACAATCTGCTTTCCCAGTATGTTAATGGACTGGAGTGTTGGAAAGTGCAGGCTTTTAGTTATCTAACTAATGGACAGATTGTCATATATTCCATTCAGAACAGGTTTTTTTCTGTATCTCTTGCCATCCGTCTGACTGTCGACTGCCAGCTTGAATTAGAGAAAAATAGCTGGTGAGAACCTAGATGTCCGGTCTCCGCTGGTGGGCAAGCCTTCACTAATATTACAATCTTGGCTTATTTTATGAAGTATTTTTAGTAGAAGTCTTGTTGAAACTAATATTCACTGAATAAAAGCTACTGACAGTGCAAATAATCCAAAAGTGGAAATTAAAGTTGCTTTTTAACAGCAACCCTTTTACTGACGCATAAAAAAGAAACTACACGGAAACGCAATGTGGAACTTTTAAAAGCTGAACTCCAGGTATGATCTTTATTGGATATTTATATTGGTCAAGCTTGGCACAATGTAAGTCCATTAAGACATGGATGAGCAAGTTTGGAGTCCTGACCTCAACCTGATAATCAGGCCTTCTCATCCAACATCAATGTATGACCTCCCAAATGCTCTTCTGGAAGAATGGTCAAACATTCCCATAGACACACTCCTAAACCATGTGGGCAGCCTTCCCACAAGAGTTGAAGCTGTTATAGCTGCAAAGGGTGGGCTAACTCTATATGGAACCCTACGGACTAAGACTGGAATGCCATTAAAGTTCAAGTGTGTGTAAAGACAGGCATCCCAATATTTTGGTAATATAGTGTATATACTGTATATATATATATATATATATATATATATATATATATATATATATATATATATATATATATATTAGTGATCGACCAATATGGTTTTTTAATGCCGATACTGATATTTTGGTCCTCGGATATCGGCATCGGCCGATATTTTCGGACATGTAAAAAAAAAAATGATTTTCTATAGGTACTCCTTGTGGAGGGATCTGGGGGTCTAAAAGACCCCAAACCCCTCCTCTGCACTAAAAAGCATTCAAAACGCCAAGTTTGGCTGTTTTAAATGCTGTCAGTTTTTTTAATTCGGCGCCGAGTACCCGGAAGTAATTTACAATATGTGCTAAAAATTCACAGTGGATATAATTAATAAATAAACATGAAAATAAATCACTTCAAAAATAACTTAAAAATAATAGTCCATCCAATGTGTAGTGAAAAGTCAATCAACATTAATAATAAACCATAAAATTGATAAAGTCCAAATCCAAATAATTTTGTAATAAAGTGCTGGTGCTTCTTCCTTAATAACTGGTGCTTCCTTTCCCGTGATAAATAAATAAATAAATTGCCCACTCACCAGATGTTGTGGGTTCTATATGTCTTATGACATTAGAACCTAACTTGCTTCAATAGAAAATCCTTTCCAGGTTCGGGTTCCCTCTCCCTGGGTATGGACAGGCCGTTCGGTTAATAATCCACCATGGGATGAGTCTCCTCCAACCACGGGCCAAAGTATGAGATGTATTTCCTGCAAATCACCTCCAATCACAAGCCGTGATGGGGGAATAAATGGATAGTGTGGTATTGCTTTTCAAAGTTTTATTGCACACACCAAAAAACAATATTGCACACTCAACGGTCAAATCCGTAAACTCCAAAATTGATAAAAGCAGGTGTCATACACTTCCACACCTTCAAAAACAATATCCAGCAAAGTGAAATAGAAGAAAAGCTGTGCTCAATCCAAAAAAATGGCAGACAAACAGGACAGGATCGTCATACACGTGTGCTGGAGAGTGGAGAGCGGTAGTTCCGGCTTGCGTTCCACTCAACAACGTATGACGTCACGGCGTGCGTTCCACCTAACGTCTGAACCAATGACGAAACGCGTTAGGTGGAACGCACGCCGTGACGTCATACGTTGTTGAGTGGAACGCAAGCCGGAACTACCGCTCTCCACTCTCCAGACAGATCAGAGGCTAGCCATTGTGGAATGTACTAGCCCTGACTGTCCCGGGGGGTATGTTTATTGAAAAAATGTTTTTGTGCCCGGAACTCCGCTTTAAATGCAATCTACAGGCAATAGTGCCCTGACCAAGGCTCAAACTGAGGACCCAAGTGCTGCAAAGCAGAAGTACTAAGCTATTGTAACCAGTGTTCCTGTACCAATCTTTTTTTGTTGTTGTTTTGCTTCTCTTGTATATTAAATAACTTGGACTCATCGGGATGGAACTGCTTATTTTAAAGTTTGCTTCTAAAAAGAATTAATCCAGTGAAAAAACACAACCAAATGCAACTTTAACTGATTGCTTTGTAAGAATTACAGATAAGCAATTTATCACAGCCCTGCTAAGTGGAATGCCATCTCCAATCCATTCACTGGTGAGACAGTTGCAAGATATAAAAAAGGGCTTTGATTGAAAAATGTTGACATTTGCCGGCCAGGAGCCTGGTACACACTTGCAGAGGTCATGAGTGAGTAAACAGATATTAATGGTTAGCTGGATAACTGGTACATGATCAGGTCAAGTTAATATTTAATAGAAAGACTAAGTAGCAGACTGACTTATAAGTTCATGAAGAAACCACAGAGGCCAAAAGTCTACACGCCTAATACACAACAGGTCATTACTCAAGGAAGTCTCAGGTATTGTGCCATGAATTGGCTTTCATAGGTTGTAGACTGCTCAGGTCACTGCGTTCTTTTAATAATAATTAGTGAAGAGGTTCAGGTTCGTCGCTACCATGCACTTGAGGCGAGCCCTGCGTGTTCGAGGTTCGTGGTCCTGACTAATTTATGCAAGAATTCTCCATACAGAAATTTCTGTTACCATTATGCACTGCCTAGCCTGAATTCAGGTCAGCTGGCTTAGAAAGGCCAATAATGGGGCTTTGAGGTAAGCCAGCCCAACCACTATAAAAGGGTGAGATCACGGCAGCCATATTGACAAAGTGTGTAATGATAAGTATAGGGAGCAATGATGAATAACTGTATTGTTGGGCTTGTAGGCACTGACAGGTTTGTTAAAGTAAATGTAAACCCTTACTGAATGTCATGTAGGTAGCAAAATGCTGCACATCTTTAAAAATTGGGGGGAGGGAAGGGTTTTTACTTTTTTCAACCTTTGTTAGATCTCAATGCTGCTGATGTCCTGCAGCCTCTTTACAGACTGTCCCTATCCTCATGCACTGCAATGATAACAGGTTGCATGTGTTTTTTCACAGGCTGTATTTCCTAAGGCTGGCCATACATTATAAAAATTTCTTGTACAGTTTGAGGTCAAGCCTAAACACTTTCAATTTGTATGCAATCAAGCAGGCCCTTGCACTACATAGTTGAAGGTAATTCTAAAGGATGTTGAATAAGAAAATTGTATAATGTAGGTTAACCTTGTTGCTGGTAGAAATTGTTTTTCCACAAAGTTTTTTATGGTGACAACAGTGGAATATGTCTGGGCAATCAGCATCAGCACAAATATATATATCCTTTTGCAGGGTTTTTTATTTCAGCTTGAACGTGGCAAAACTCAGTTTTATCACCCCTGGCTCTGGTCTACTGCTCCCCGCTCACTACTCTCACTTCTAAACACAGGAGCCTGACATCTGTGTGTAAAAGTGACAGCTTACTTCTACCTGTCAAGGTCCTACCCTGCACTTCTGTTGGCAGCCATCTTTGACATGTGCAGACTGCTGCCTCTTATAAACTCTGATTGCATCACCACTTGCCTGCTGCCTGGGTGTCGCACAGTGATGATGTTGCACACCTGACAATATCTATCAACTGATGGGTTGCAGTCCTTGCCCTTGCATTTGTGCTCCAAGGTGCATCTCTGCTAGCAGTCTTCTGTTCTCCATGTTCCTCCAGGTATGACCTGGCTTGGCTAACCACTCTCCTGGCTCTCGACCCCACATCGGCAACCCCGCATCAGCAGATGACCCCGTATTGATAGACTACCTGCTTCTGGGCTTGACCCCGGCTTTGATGACTACCCACTTCTGGACTTGACCCCGGCTTGTTCCTGGTCTCACTTCCTCACTCTTACTGTGCGTTTATTGTTGTTTGCTCCAATAAACTGCTTTATTTTTGTTTGCTCCAATAAACTGCTTTATTTTACCTGCATGTGGTCTAGTTTCCTGGCACCCTGACAGTATTTAAGGTCCATGAATCCTGACGAAGCAGGTACTCTTATGCTCCCCATGCTGGTTACCAGGCTCGATCAACAAGATCACCTTTTAGGTCAGTTCGCTAAGGCATTGCAATGTTGCATGCACAGACAGCGCACCTTGCTTCTGGTGCTGCTAGGCCTATGAATCCTCCTGTTGTTGCACCTGCTGCTGCTCCTGTTGCAGCTCCTGCAGTTGCAGCTGGAGTTGTTGTTACCAGAGGGATGACTGGTTCAGCCCACCTTCTGCAGCGCTATAGGGGTGAACCGAGTCAGTGTCGTGGTTTCCTAAACCAAGTTGGCATTTATTATGAGATGGTTCCTCAGGCATTTCCTTCTGACAGGTCCAAGGTGGGCTTCCTAATCTCGTTGCTCTCAGTCAGGGCTTTGGCCTGGGTGAATCCCTTATGGGAGAACGATAATCCTGTGATACTCAATTACCAGAGTTTTGTTGCCTCCTTGCATAGGGTATTCAATGTGCCTGCCAGTTGCCAAGTATGCCATTGAATTTTGTACCCTGGCAGCAGAGGTGGGCTGGAATAATGAGGCTCTGGTGTCTGTCTTCTCTTTTGGTCTATCCGATGCAATGAAGGATGAGATTGTGGCCAAGGATCTCCCTGATGAGCTCCAGGCTCCCATTTCCTTCCTAATTTTGATCGATATCAAGGTCAGTGAGAGACCATCGTTTAAGGAGTGCCTGTGGAGGCCTACTACCAGATTGGCTCCTATGTTTTTCTTTCCCACCTATTCCTTCCTCACCTCCCACGCCTCCTGGGGATGATGCGTCTGGCTGTGAACCCATGCAGCTGGGGTTCACTTGCCTTTCCGAGGCTGAGCGAGCCTTTAGGAGGAGGAAGGGCTGGTGCCTGTATTGTGGTGTTGGTGGGCATTTCCTGAAATCTTATCTGACCCATCCAGGAAACACTCGCACCTATGGTTCTGTCGGGAGCAGATCTTAGGTTAAATTCCCTTGTCCCACCTTCCCGTAAAGATAAACCGCTAATAACAGTTGTCCTCTCCTGGGCAGCGGGTTCAGTGCTTACTCCGATGTTGGAAGACTGGTGCTGGTGGTTATTTTATTGACAGAACGTTGCTACTGCGAATTCCATACCCTTGCAGCCTCGTGTTTTTCCACTAGTAATCGAGGCGATTGATGGCAGACCCCTGCAACTGGCACAGGTTACCTATTAGACTTTTCCGGTTGATATGGCGATAGGGGCTGTTCACAGGGAGTCAACCTGTTTCCAGGTTATTTCGTCCCCACACTACTCCATTGTTTTGGGGTACCCTTGGCTTCAGAAACACAATTCGACCTTTGATTGGCATTCGATTGATCTCCACAGTGTGGCGCTGTTTGTATCCATGGGCATGTTAAGGTACTTTGTACCTCCTCGGATTCAGTGTTGCTTACTGAATATCATGAGTATCAAGAGGTATTTGACAAGGTGCACGCTGGAACTCTTCCTCATCGTCCGTACGATTGTGCCATAGACTTGCAACCTGGTGCCATTCCCCCTTGTGGCAGGGTTTATCCTCTTTCTGTTGAGACCTTGCATTGATTATAGGGGCCTCAATCGCATCACAGTAAAAAATGCTAACCCAATTCCGTTGATTACTGAATTGTCCGACCACCTCAAGTGAGCAACGGTCTTTACTAAGCTTGACCTAAGGGCCACATATAACTTTGTAAGGATCAAGGAGGGCGACGAGTGGAAGACCGCGTTTAATAGCAGTACCGGTCATTATGAATTTCTGGTGCTGCCCTTTGGCGTGTGCAATGCACCCCCTGTTTTCCAGGAGTTCATTAATGATGTCTTTCGTGATATGTTGTAGCAAAGCATAGTAGTCTATTTCGACGACATCTTGATTTACTCGGACTCCATTGAATCACACTACCTGGATGTCAGACGGGTGCTGTAATGGTTACGTGAGAATGGGCTTTTCTGTAAGCTTGAGAAATGTGAATTCCACCTGTCTCAGTTTGCCTTCTTGGGCTACATAATTTCTGCTGAAGGGTTCTCCATTGACCCTAAGAAGGTTTCAGCTGTTCTACAATGGCATCACCCAGTGGTCTCCCTTCCTTTCAGCGTTTTCCTTGGCTTTGCCAACTACTGTCAGAAATTTATCGGGAACCTTTCCTCTTTAGCCAAACCTCTCAGATCTGACCAAGAAGGGCAGCGATTCCCACAATTGGACGCCTGCTGCCATCCAAGCTTTTAATGCCCTCAGGTCTGCTTTCACTTCGGCTTCCATTCTGATTCATCCCAATCCTGCTTTGCCCATTGTCCTTGAGGTGGATGCCTCTGAGAAAGGAATAGACGCCCTCCTATCTCAGCGTCGGACACCTGATGGACCTTTACTTACTTGTGGATTCTACTCCAAGAAGCTGTCTCCAGCTGAATGCAATTACAAGATTGGAGACAGAGGCCATTATCCTGACTCTCAAAGAGTGGAGACACTTGCTCGAAGTTCCTGTGGTTCCAGTTCTCAATCTCACCGATTATAAGAATCTGACGTACTGTATCTCTCGGAGGCCAAAAGGCTCACACCCCGTAAGGCCAGATGGGCCTTATTCTTGTCTCGTTTTAACTATGTGGTCTCCTATTTGCCCGGCTTCAAGAATGTTAAGGCTGATGCCTTGTCTCGCCAGTATTCTGAGTTGTCCAGGGAGGATTCCGTGCCGACATCGGTCATACTATCTGATCATAATCCGACTGCCATCCGCATCAACTTACCTTCTCCTCTTGGGGAAAAGATCTTAGCTTCCCAACCTGATGCTCCCACAGAGAGACCTGCTGGCAAACGTTTTGTACCTGAGGGGTTGCGTTGGGCTATTTTCCATCAGTTCTGGTGGCCATCTCTCCACACTGATGTTGCTGTGTATGTGGCTGCTTGTTCGGTCTGTGCCCAGAACAAATCTCCTGGGCATATTCCCTTAGGTCTACTGCATCCTATTCCCAATAGGAAGCGTCCCTGGTCTTACCTGGCCATGGATTTTATTGTGGAACTTCCCGCATCTCCAGGTTACCTGGTTATCTTAATGGTTGTCTTTCAGTTCTCCAAAATGTGCCACTGTGTTCCATATAAGCGGCTGCCTACCACTCAGAAGCTTGCCTTGGTGTTTGTCAGGGAGGTCTTCTGTTTACACAGTTTGCCTAAGGAGATGGTCTGGAGCCAGTTTTTCTCAAGGTTCTGGCACGCCTTTTGCTCCCAGTTGGGTATTCGACTCTCCTTCTCCTCGGCCTACCATCTGCAGTCCAATGGTGCCGCTGAGCGTTCCAACCAAGCTCTGGAGCCATTTCTCCGCTGCTATATCTCTGACCATCAGGACAATTGGGTTGATCTGCTACCCTGGGCGGAGTTTGCCAGGAACTCTGCCATCAACTCATCTTCCAGAATGTCTCCATTCATGGCCAATTATGGGTTCCAACCCGCTGTGTTGCTTAAGTTGTTCTTGCCACAGGACATCCCGGCTGGGAAGGATCATCTTCGTGCCCTACGTTCCTCTTGCATGCAGATTCAAGAGTCTTTACGGGTCTCTGCACAGCGCCAGAAACTCCAGGCAGACTGGAGACATTTATCTGCTCCTTCGTACCAGGTCAGGGAGAGGGTGTGGTTGTCGACCCATAATCTGAACCTCAGGGTACCCACTCCAAAACTGGCACCCCTTTTTGTTGGGGCTTTTCGCATCCTCCGTAAGGTGAACCCAGTGGCCTATGCCCTTGGTCTTCCCCCTGGCATGTGTATCTCCAATGTCTTTCACGTGTAACTTTTGAAGCCACTATACTTCTTCACTTCCTCGCCCTCGTCCCATTCCTGTGGGTAATCATGAGGAGTATGAGATTAGTAGTATCGGATTCTCCTCTGTTCCGAGGTCAGGTTCAATACCTGGTGCACTGGAAGGGTTATGGTCTTGAGGAGCGCTCCTGAGTTCCCTCCACTGATGTTCATGCTCCCACTCTTCACCGCGCTTTTCATGCTTGCTTTCCTCAGAAAACGTTTTTTGCTCCATGGAGGAGGGGCCATTGAGGGGAGGGAACTGTCAAGGTCTTACCTTCCCCTCCTGTTGGTAGCCATCTCAGACATGTGCAGACCGAACCGTTTGTCCGTTTACATCCGTTTTTCGTCCGGTACGTTTTTTTTTTTAAAATAGGGCATTCATCCGTTCCAAAAAATGGACATTGGCGGAAGCGGATGAAAAAGGATGATAACAGACGATCATCCGTTGTCATCCGTTTTTACATAGAGACGCATTGATGTCCGTTTTTCATCCGTCAAAGGATGGATGGAAAACGGACAAACGGACCGTATGTGTGAAAGTGGCCTAAAGGAACTTTTCTTCATTGGATTCCGTGGTGGTGTGCAACCATTTTCTTCTTTTATGCATCTCCTGGTGGCGAGCCGAGGTTCAGCACCCACCTTGAATCGTGGACTTTGACTAGCCTGAGCGGTGTTATCTCTCTTCATGGTTCTCAATACACAGTTGGCCACAAACATGAATAATTTGCATATTTATGGACACTACTCCAAGATACAGAGTTAACCTTTTGATCATGATGACACCTGAAGATCTTTTGTTTTACTGTCCCAGATACAGCAGTAATTGAGGGAATATAACTATTTGTGATTTTACATGTGTAAATCATAATATCCATAGATCCTACGCATCATAGTCTTGAAAGTACAAGCAGATGCACAGTCATGCATTTAAATTGTTTTGCATATATTTCCATTGCTAGGGAAAATGCTTGGATGGCCTTAACAGATGCGATTTCGGTAAATTCAAACCATGAACCAATTTTCAAACCAGAGATTGCAAGATGCCTTTAAGTTCAACTAAAATCCTCAATTAACAGCAGTTCATTGCCATAATAGCATCCAAAATAAATCTAGGCTCAAAAAAACAGGAACATGTCCGTAAATATTTAAAATGAAATGGGGGGGAGTGAAGTAGTCTGGTTTCTATTTGGATGATAGAATATCAAACCGGCATCTTATTACTGAAGACTCCGCAATTGGGAAGTGCCCATACATCTCATTCCATCAGCAAACATGAGAGGGAACATGAAAGACTTGCAGAGTCAAACAGACCTTCTTAATCTACAACTAATTGTGAGAGGTAGTAGGGAGTGTGAACACTGTGACCGCTGGGTTATATCTGTGCTGTATATGCAAGACTGAGCAGTGAACTGGGCCTCAGATTGATAAGCCTTATCAGCACTTTGTAGGTCCTCCAGTGCTTGTTTGTTGCTCTGTAATGCTTTGTATCATTTTTAAAATGTCTGCAATCTGTCATTCCGCTGTCCTCTAAGTAACTGTCAAGCTCAAACTAGACATTCAAAAGGAGGACCCAAATGAAGTCCTATGAAAATATAAAGATTCATTTTTTTTTTGTTGAGCAAAAGACACTTAAATGGGCTGGTTAAAATATTATTTCCTTGTATGTACCAGAAATGTGGACAAAATGGTTCTGCTTTTTGCACTTAAACGTAACCACTTTAACCGGTTGCCGACTGCACACAGTATATTTACTGCGGCAGTCAGCCCTGGCCAGGCAGAGTGACGTAGATCTACGTCGCTAGCCTGTCACTGGGATTTGAGCCAATAGTGGGCGAGCGCGCGCCCGCTGAGGCACGCGCCCGCCCGCCTCGGCTCGTTCAGGGAGGAGTGCGGGCGTGTGACCGGCGGACCCGATGTCCGCCGGTCACACTACGATCGTCGGTACAGCGGGAGAAAGGCAGGCGGCTAATGTAAACAAGCCGCCTGTCATTCTCCCCTGTGTAAAAATGGAGATCAGACGATTCTACTATGTAGAACCGTTGATCACTGTTCCTACACCAGTAGCCATGTCCAATCACAGTTAGAAACACGCCCCTAGGACACACTTAACCCCTCCCTGTCCAATACAGTTAACCCCTTCCCTGCCAGTGTCATTTTTACAGTAACAGTGCATATGTATAGCACTGATTACTGCAGTAATGTCACTGGTAACCCCAAAAGTGTCAAAAATGTCAGTCAAGGGTCCGATCTGTCCGCCGCAATGTCGCAGTACCGCAAAAAAAATCGCAGATCGCCGCCATTCCTCGTTAAAAAAAAACACCATAAATGACAAAAATCTTTCCCTTTGTTAGTAAATGCGATACCTTTTGCGCAAACCAATCAAAATATGCTTTTTGCGATTTTTTTTACAAAACATATGTAGCATAAAACAATTTGGCTGAAAATGTTAAAAAATTTTGATTTTTACATTTTTTTGGGGGGGAATTTCATTTAAAAAAAAGTGAAAAATATTGTTATTTTTGCAAAAATTGACGCTCTTTTTTTGTTTATAGCGCATGATCAAAAAATCGCACAGGTGATCAAATACCACCAAAAGAAAGCTCTGTTTGTGGGAAAAAAAGGACGTGAAATTCGTTTAGGTACAGCGTCGCACGACCGCGCAATTGTCCGTTAAAGTCACGCAGTAAAAAATCGCAAAAAAACCCCTTTGTCAGGAAGGGGGTAAAATCTTCCGGGGCTTAAGTGGTTAAGACCGGAAGATTTTACTCCCTTCCTGACCAGGCCCTATTTTGCGATTTGGCACTGCGTTACTTTAACGGACAATTGCGTGGTCGTGCGACGCTGTACCCAAATAAAATTGATGTCCTTTTTTTCCCATACATAGAGCTTTCTTTTGGTGGTATTTGATCACCTGTGCGATTTTTATTTTTTGCGCTATAAACAGAAAAAGAGTGACAATTTTGAAAATAAAATATTTTTCACATTCTGCTATATGACATTCTCAAAAAAAAAATTTAAAAATCAAAATTCTTTAACATTTTAGGCCAATTTGTTTTCTGCTACATATTTGTGGTAAAAAAAAAAAATCGTAATGAGCGTATTTTGATTGGTTTGTGCAAAAGTTATTGCGTCTGCTAACTACGGGAAAGAATTATGTCATTTTTTCTTTTTTTTTTACTAGTAATGGCGGCGATCTGTGATTTTTTGCGGGACTGCGACATTGCAGCGGACAGATCGGACCCCTAACTGACATTTTTTACACTTTTGGGGGGGGACCATTGATATTACTACAGTAATCAATGCTAAAAATATGCACTGTTACTGTAATAATGCCATTGGCAGGGAAGGGGTTAACCCAGTGGGTGATCAAGAGGTTAAATGTGAGCCTAGGGTAGTGATTCTAAGTGGGGGGGGGGCGTGGCTTCTGAAAAGACCATAGAGACATGTGATCCTATATAGAAGGATCACAGGGGCTCTATGATATTTTCAGGGAGAAGAACGGTCAGCTTTGTTTACAACAGCTGACCATTCTTCTCTCTCAGCGGGGAGTGATCGCGGATTTCAAACGGCATTCGGAGCCACCTGACCCAAGCAGTGGCTTCCCCGCTGACGAGTGGAGATGGGAGCGCGCCGGCGGCAGCGTGCATTTGCCCCCTAGCTTCCCGCGCGTGACCGATGTAGGTCTTTGTTGGTTTGCGCAGGAGAGTCACCCTGCAGCAGTAAAATGGCGGCGGGTGGTCGGGAGGTGGTTAAAGCAGTAACTAAACTCTCATAAACACATACCTCCCATCCTTTTGAGATGGGAGTGAGAGACACCCATTAGAAAAAGTATGTGGGCATAGGACACACCCCCTACCACGCCCCCTTAAAAGAGAATTCTACAAAAAAATTTTAGTTAAACACACAAGTGCTTTCTTTTTACCACTACTATTCCTTTATATCAGCTTTTGAAATTTACAAATGCAACAATTTAGAAATTGGATGAAAGGTTTAGCACTGGGAAACACTTTTTGGAAGATAAAAAGTGCATTTTATATACAACTATATAGATCAGACCAAAATGAGGGACAAATAAGGAGGAAAGAGGAACAGAGGGACTTTGTTCCAAATGAGGGACAGCCCCTCAAAATCAGGGACAGGTGGGAGCTATGACAAATAACATGAACTATTTTTAATCCTTATGCTACTAGCATTGGTAAATAGATAGGAAGGTATATATTATGATTACTTGTTTAACAGCTTCCGGACCGCCGGCCACTAATTTAGTTCGGCAGGATGGCCCACCTGCACAAACCGACGTAGCCCTACGTCGGCCACGTACTTGGTGCTGGGGGCGAGCGTGCACCGGCGGTGTTCTGCTCCCGCAACCACTAGGCAGCGGGGATGCCGACACACGGGATCCGCGGCCGCGATTGCCGTCAGGCACCTGCGATCGCTCCCCGCTGAAAGAGAGGGACAGTCAGCTGCCCGTTCTTCTCTCTGAAATGATCATAGAGCTCCTGTGATCCTTCAGAGCCCCCAGACACGGCGTCTACTCCCAGGCCACACAACAGCAACCTAAGCAATCAATCTTTCACCCGACTCTCCTGCTGCTCAGGCTCCACCATATTTAAGGGCTGATCCAGCCACCCTGCTAGTGCCTTCTGCTTGGGGATTGGCAAGATTCCCTCAGGTTTGCAGATAAGGACCTCCTACCCTCTTCCCACTAAATTCCAGAAGCTCTAAGAATCTTCTCTAAGCCTCTAGAACCAGGGGGAGGTACCAGAGACCTGCCCCGCAGAGCCCTCCAGCCTGAACTGAAGTAATCCAACCCAATTATAGACTAATACAACTACCATGAGTCAACAAAATAAATTTACCTACGCTAGTTGCACACTAGAGGGTGCTAAACAAGTAACTTAAGTGGACTCAAAATAGGGTTTTCCTGGATGAATCTATGTGGGGAATTTAATTGCTGGACCAAGAGAGCTATATCCATAGTATCTGCGTGAGCAAGCAAGATACCTTTGTTTGTTTCTTCTTGAGGTCATTGTAGCCGTATTAGTGCACTTACGACAGAGACAATTGAGTACTGTCCATGATACTTTTTTTATTTGCACTAACATACAATTTTTCAGGACAAGCTTTCGGGGTATGTCCCCTTCATCAAGATCCAAGCAGTACTGATTCACAAAATGTTTAGCAGAATGGTAAAAAAACACACAATCTCTAAGCCAAAGAAAAAAAAAAAGAGAAATCCAAACAAATATAAACAAATTTACCTGGCAATGGTAATAAAACTAGCATAGTTAGTGAGATAAGACAGAGGGAGAGCTGAAGACAGGGGGGAAGGTGGGGGGATAGTCACAGAGGGGGTCGTAAAACTGTAGGATAATGAGTAAGGAAACCCATATCTAAATTTAAGCCATTATGATGGATTGGCTGCATGTCACAGCTTCTTATCATACTCACCAAACCACAAATACAGTGCTGAGGATGTTACACAGCTCATCGAATTCATTCTTACACACAAGTAGTTCACTTTCAATAATGACATCTATCTCCAGTGTATGGGTACTGCTATGGGAAGTAAAATGGCACCCCAGTATGCAAACTTATTTATGGCTGATCTGGAGGACAAATTCCTGAACAGCATACAACATAAGCCATACAGATATTATCGCTATATTGATGATATCTTCATCATATGGACAGAAGGTGAGGAAAATCTCAAATAATTTTTTTCATTGATCAACACCTTTCACCCATCTATCAAACTTAAAATGGATTATTCTAACAGGCATGTCAACTTCCTAGACACCACAGTATACATCAGGGATGACAAGCTTCATACTTCCATATGCAGGAAACCGACTGACCGATGCAGCTATCTCCACAGTTCCAGTTTTCACCACCAACACACTAAACGGGCCATCATACACAGCCAGGCCATCAGATACCACCGAATATGTTCAGACCCAGGAGACAGAGATAAACATCTCAGAACACTAGCAAACTCCTTCCGTAAGAAAGGTTACAAAAACCAAACCATCAACACCAGCATAAACACAGCCTTGAAAACCCAAAGAGAAAATCTTCTCAAATACAAAGAGAAAAAAACAAATAACCGTGTACTTCTAGTCACCACATACAATCCAGCACTAGAAGGGATAAGAAAGATAATCAAAGATTTACAACCCATCATAACAGAGGATGAAACTCTGAAAGGAATATTCCAACAACCTCCAATACTGACTTTCAGACAACCACCCAACCTCAGACATAAACGAATCAGTAGGGATGATCGAACGGTTCGGGTCGACCATCGGTTCGACCCGAACAATGGGTGTTCAAAATTTGGCCGAATTCTGAACTTTTTGCGGTAAAAGTTCGAAATTCGGCCACCAGAACCGCCCAAAATGCAATGGGACAGGAACTGGGCTTTAAAAGCCCATGATTGGCCCAGAAACATCAGTAAAATGTGATTGGAGTGACTACGGGGTCCAGAGCCCAATCAGGAGTGAATACGCCCCCCATACGCCCCCCAGTATATAACATAGCCCCGGCAAAACTCTAGCACTGTAATACAGAGGCTGTGGAAGAGAGTGGAAGCATTTGTGTTTCTCCTGCTTCTTGTAAAGCTTCAGTGTCATTTTGCAATTATTAGTGTGAGGAAAGGGATATGCAGTGTAGTTAGGGTACTATATACCACTATAGTTAGATTCAAAAATCTAGTTTTTGTAGGGATAGCTTTAAGTGTCAGGGTGACCGTAGTGTAGTTTAGGGTGAACTGACTCTGCCTTGTCAGGGTGACCGTAGTGTAATTAAGGGTGAACTGACTCTGCCATGTCAGGGTGACCGTAGTGTAGTTCAGGGTGAACTGACTCTGCCATGTCAGGGTGACCGTAGTGTAGTTAAGGGTGAACTGACTCTGCCATGTCAGGGTGATCGTAGTGTAGTTTAGGGTGAACTGACTCTGCCGTGTTTTTTGATTCCAGAAGTTCGGGTCCCATTGATTTCAAAGAGGTTCTGGAATCCGAACCGAACTTTTGGGAAATTCGGGTGTTCTGGTCGAACCGAACCTTTCAAAAGTTCGATCATCCCTACTAATCAGCAGAAAACTTCATTCTGATTATGAAATCACAAATAATGGGAGCAAACCCTGCCATAAAAAATGCTGCAAACTGTGCAACTAGATCAATATGTCTATAAGTGTCACACACACAAATGGGACCTTTAATATAACAGGATCATGCATCTGCACCTCCAGTAATGTTGTGTACCTCATCCAATGCAAAAGATGTAGCAAAGGATCTTATGTAGGCGAAACAGGACAGAAGTTGCAAGCGAGGATGAATTTGCACAGACATACCATCAAGGAACATAAAGAAGATAAATTCTGCACACCTGTGGGACATCATTTTTCACAACCTGACCACACTATAGAAGACCTCAATGTTTTAGTTCTTAAAGGGAATTTCAGAACTATCCAGGAAAGGAAAACTTTTGAATTAAGAATGATACTTCTTTTTGACACAAAAAATAACGGCTTAAATTTAGTTATGGGTTTCTTTACTCATTATCCTTCAGTTTTACGACCCCCTCTGTGACTATCCCCCCCACCTTCCCCCCTGTCTTCAGCTCTCCCTCTGTCTTATCTCACTAACTATGCTAGTTTTATTACCATTGCCAGTTAAATTTGTTTATGTTTGTTTGGTTTTCTCTTTTTTTTTTTCCTTTGGCTTAGAGATTGTGTGTTTTTTTACCATTCTGCTAAACATTTTGTAAATCAGTACTGCTTGGATCTTGATGAAGGGGACATACCCCGAAAGCTTGTCCTGAAAAATTATCTACTGGTACTGTTTTTTACTACATTCCTTCTGCCTTAATAAAAACCGTTTGAACAGAAAAATTGTATGTTAGTGCAAATAAAAAAAGTATCACGGACAGTGCTCAATTGTCTTTGTTTCTTCTGGAAGGCCATAACACAGTTGGCACTCTACAGAAGCTGGACTCTTATATGATATCCAATGGAGATGCTGTGGTTAAGCTTACCAGGCAGTGACCATAGAAAACTTAAGTTATGGCAGGGTTTCTTAACCAGGCTTGCAAGGGGTTCCTTGAGCAATGAGCAATTTCTGCCTCTTAGATAAGTTCCCACTGACACCATTGATCTTTTGGCTATTTGTAAGGGTGTCATTCTTCCCAATGGCCATAAGGGTAAGGAGTGTTCTTCCCATTGACCATCACACCAATGTATCATGAGTGTAGATATGGTGACATTTAGTAGGGGTTCCCTGAAACTGTAATGTTATTTCAAGGGATCCTCTGCTTTGAGAAGGTCGAGAAAGTATGGTGTTGAGTTGGCCTTTAAGATTTCATTAGCTCAAGAGAGTGATTTGAGAATGAAGCCCTGACAGCAAGATGCATTCCATGCAGTCATACAGACCCCCATAGTTTGAGATACGAGACCCTTCAAGCTCTATTGTATTCAGCTGATAAGAACAACACTGTCGAAAAATATACTTTTTAAATGACTGTTGCATGAAATTGAGCTTGTCTCGGTTGAAGGAAATGTTAACTTAAACAAAGATAAAAGTCAGATCCGTGCTCCAGGGAGGAGCTAGCTCCAGTCTTTACATAAGGACTGTGTCATTTGATGGAGATAGGGAATGGCAATATTCATGTTCTCACATGCATTTGCCAGGAAAGAATTGCCCTGCTGCCTAGAAATTGCTTATTGTGCAGGATCATCTTTCCTTTGGAAATACAAATTTTCCTCTGAAACCTTTCATTAGTTTCTGTTTGAGTGAAGGGAACATACACTCTAATCTTCCCAACTGCAGCAAAGAGATTAACCTCTATAATATACCGAGGTAATGTGTCTTATTACATTGTAATGAGGATCTTTAGAAGATTAGAGGCTTTTTTTTTTTTTGTAGCTCCGACAGAAGAAAACACAGGTGGCATGGAAAGAGTTTAACATATTTTGATTTGCTGTGGAGTTGGATAAATGGAAAGATCTGAAGTGTTTCACTGGAATGTTACTACAGATCAGTTTACCTAGAAAGGGAGAAGGAAGTTGTTCGCTGGCACTGCTTGCTAAAACATTTCTATTGAACTTCACTGCTCCAGTGAGGGATCCAATTTTTGGCAAAGTCAAAGATCCCACCATACAGGTAGCGGTTCATTTTTTGGACAGGATTTTCAGTACTCATGGGCACTCAGTCAAAAGTTTTTTTTCTTATAAGTACCAACAGTTACTGTACATTTACAGGCCAAGCTGGAGTATTCTGTCCAGTTCTGGTCGCCAGTCCTCAGGAGGGATGTGTTGGAGCTGGAGAGAGTCCAGAGAAGGGCAACTAAACTGATTAGGGGATTGGAGGACCTTAATTATGAAGAGCGTCTGCAATCGCTTGATTTATTCTCCCTGGAGAAAAGACACCTGAGAGGGGACATGATAGCAATTTATAAATATCTCAATGGTGATCTCGGCATAGAAAAACGGCTATTCAGTCGAAGGGATTGCATGAGGACTAGAGGGCATACAATGCGATTAGAGGAGAAGCGTTTTAACCTCAGGCAATGTGAGGGGTTCTTTACTGTTAGAGCTACAAGATTGTGGAATTCTCTACCACAAGAGGTGGTTTCTGCAGGAAGTATGGTGGCTTTCAAAAGACTCTTAGACGTACATCTCAAGAATCAGAACATTCAGGGGTATGTGAGATGATTACAGCCACACACACCTACACAGGTTGAACTGGATGGACTATTGTCTTTATTCAACCTCACCTACTATGTAACTATGTAACTATGTAACTATATGTAACTATATGTAACTAAGCTTTCAGGGAGTTTCCTTTTTTCAGTGCAGGTGCCAACATCTGATGGACCTGATGGATAGGCCAACGACCAACTGAAGAAGTGCACGTGGCAGGCTGACAACCCGGTTGCTAGTTGCATGGCATTGTCAGCCTGTACTGGCAGGAACTCCGGGGCAAGAAACTTGCAACAGATTAACAAAAAATAATTTTTTAGGAAGAACTGTAAACAGTAAGGGATGTTGCCAAAATACTTAAAGTGGTTGTAAAGGCTCAAGGTTTTTTTGAAACCTTCTGTGTGCAGCAGCCCCCTTAGCCCCCCCCCCCAATACTTACCTGACCCCCATCCTGATCCAGGGGCGCATAGTAGCACATTATGAAATGAGTGGGTGGATTTTATTATTATTTTTAAAGTGGTTGTAAAGCCCTACATATACACAGTGAAATGACTGGCCTCAGGTGATGCACAAAGATTAAACAAATCCTCCTACATAAGCTATACCTGTTTATCTGCTGTCACCTCTTCTCTACATCTGTTAAAAGCCCAGAGCTGAGTGTAATCTGAGACCTGAGTTGAGGAAATGGACACCCCCCCCCCCCCCTACACAGTCTCATAGCAAAACATGCACAGCTGAGGCAGTTAATCACAGGCTGTGTACTGGAGCTCTTCTTCCCATCCCTCTGGACCCCTTGATGTTGAAAGAGGAGACATACATTACACTAAAGCTAGCAATAGGTGGATTAAAATTCTGCCAGTTCAGCAGGAACGGGCCTAATTTCGATTCATATATGGGCAGGCTGGTTGTATGGAAATCAGTCTATTGACATTAATACAATCAGCTTGTTGTGGTGTTTTTTTTTGTTGTTTTTTTTTTTCGGTTGATCACTGCAGGCGGCCATAGCTGCTGGCAGTGATCCTTGCATTCTGACAGTGGGGAAACCTCCCACTGTCATAATACAATAGCACAGCCAAATGAGATTTCCTCATCAACACTGACTATGTTGATGGGGGAACTGAGCAATTTTCTTTCCTTCCATCCCTGACCGACGGAAAGAAAAATGCATAATGTATGGCCTGCCTAAGTGCTTTGGATTGAGGCAAGTACATACTATAGAAAAGGGGTCATATAGAAAGGGCCAGTTTTTGTCCATCAGACTTTTCGGGGGGGGCTTGATTGTGGAAATATTCCCGGCATCAGTGGGAGTAAACATTGTCGTATTAGGGGGAGGAATCGTGTTCCATCGTTGCTATCGTAGGGAGGAATAGTGCCCCATTGTTGGTGTCAGTTGGAGAAATGATGCCCCATTATGGGTGTTGGTGGGAGAAATGATCCCTCATTGTTGGTGTCAGTTGGCAGAATTGTGTCTCGTATCAATGGGAGGAATAATGCCCCAAGGGCTGAATAAAGGCAAGCAAAGGGCCGCATCTGGCCCCCCGGGCTGCAGTTTGGAGACCAGTGCTTTTGAAGGATGTGCTTTGTTAATTTTTAAACCACTTTAACCACTTCTGGAGCAGAATGATTTTCCCCCTTAATGACCTGGCCCTATTTTGCGATTCGGCACTGCGTTACTTTAACGGACAATTGCACGGTCATGCGACACTGTACCAAATTAAATTGACATCCTTTTTTTCCCACAAATAGAGCTTTCTTTTGGTGGTATTTGATCATCTGTGCGATTTTTATTTTTTGCGCTATAAACAAAAAAAGAGCAACAATTGTGAAAAAAAACAATATTTTTCACATTCTGCTATATAACATTCCCCAAAAAAATTTAAAAATCAAAATGTTTTAACATTTTAGGCCAATTTGTTTTCTGCTACATATTTTTGGTAAAAAAAAAAAAATCGCAATAAGCGTATTTTGATTGGTTTGCGCAAAAGTTATTGCGTCTATTAACTACGGCAAAGATTTATGTCATTTTTTTTTGTTCTTTTTTTTTTTTACTAGTAATAGCGGTGATCTGCAATTTTTTGCGGAACTGCGACATTACGGCGGACAGATCGGACCCCTAATGGCACTTTTCCACTGCAAGTACCGGCTCGGCTCTACTCAGCCCTGCTTGGCCCGGTTTGCTTTTCCACTGCTGGTACCGCATGGTATAGTGTCGGAACGGTTTGGTACGGTACGGTATGGTTTGCTTTTCCACTAAAGTAGTACTAAAGTTAAGAGGGTGGGATAACAACGGGGTGGGTGGGATTCTCTGACCAATCAGTGGCTAGTAGTGACTGCATGCAAAGGATTGTGGGATATGGTACCAGTTTGGTACCTGTTGGAACCACAATCGAGTAGGTACTGTTTTTTCAGAGCCGTACCGTACCGTTCGGTTCCATGCAGTGGAAAAGCGCCGCCGTACCGTACCGAACCGTTCCTACACCATACCATGCGGTACCAGCAGTGGAAAAGCACAAAAGTGTGCCGAACCGTTCGTTTCCATGCAGTGGAAAAGCGCCATTACTGACATTTTTTCACTTTTTAGGGACCAGTGACATTAATACAGTAATCAGTGCTAAATAATATGCACCGTTACTGTATAAATGACACTGGCAGGGAAGGGGTTAATACTGGGGGTGATCAAAGGGGTTAATGTATCCCTAATATGCTTACTGACTGTGTGGGGGGAAGGGTTCTGTGACAGGCACAGACAGATCGCGGTTTCAGCTTAGATGAAACTGCTGATCTCTCCCTGCCTATCTGACAGAAGATCCGCCTGCTTTGTTTACATAAGCAGGCGGATCTAATCTCGGTTTCCCGGATGATCGCGGGAGGGCAGTGGCAATCGCCGCTGCTCCTTCCGCTGCCCGCCTCACGCTGTGCCTAAACACAGTGGGAGCGCGGCTCCGGAGGCGGGAGTGCGGCTCCGGAGGCGGGAGCGCGGCTCCGGAGGCGGGAGCGGGGCTCCGGAGGCGGGAGCGCGTCTCCGGAGGCGCGCACGTGCCACCGAAACCACATGCACTGAAGTCCCATAGTACTACGTGACTGGACGCAGCAATAGGTGTGCGCAGCCTATTGCATTAGGGTGTGCACCCCAAATTTTAAATACACATGCATGTGTTTGCCTACATGTATATGGCCCCGGTACATTACTCTCCCTGCTGGCAAAGTGAAATAGAAGTGTGTGGCACTTCTCTTATGGCAGAGCAGGTCCGAGGGAGATCTTTCCCATCTCCTCACTGGCAAACAGAGCGATAATGCTAATGTGCCCTAGGTGATTAGGGTGTGCCCAGGCACACCCGGCACACCCTGTACGCACGCCTATGGACGCAGCCGAGCTGCCCTGCCGCAGTAAAAAGCCGCCGGTTGGTCAGCAAGTGGTTAAGTGAAGCAGGTATATCTCAGAACTGGACAAATAGAAATACAAATTCTCTGGCAGTTAAAAAGTTCCCTCTTTTGTATGTTCATCTGGTTTCTGAAACAATCTGCATAAAACTCATACATATACATATAAAACGTTTATGTACATTAATGTATTGTTTATTATTTCCTTTTTCAGACAAATGTCATTGCCTTGAATAGATTCAATTAAGGTAATTGACCAAGTAGCATTTATTGCTTCTACCAGTAATATCAGGGCTCACCCTTGCCATACTGAAATGCATAAAATTAACTGATATTTATTATGAATATTAACCTCTGAAATTACATCGGTGTCATGTGAACATAATAACATTCATTCATATCATTTGCTATCTAAGCAAGTTTTGAGCCCTGCATATCTAATTATGTCCTTTGTGTACACAGCTCTCATCTCTTCTGCAAACATGTATCTAGAGGTGAGTGAATCCCACGAGTCAGGTTCATTCTTTTATTATTTAATCACACAAATATTATCCCTGTAAAGTATTTTAGCAAAATGTGGCAGATAGCGCATGATTATCCTTGTATTGCTTATCAATTGGCTGCTGCAAAAAAGTTGCAGTTGTTGAACTGCTGTCTGTATGTGTACAGAACCTTCACTTTATAGCAGTCCTTCTCAACCTTTTTAGTATGGAGGAACCCTTGAAATAACTTTTTGTCTTTAACCTCCCTGGCGGTATGATTCTTTTGGATTTTAGGTGCTGAAAGCGGTACCATTATTTTGCATGTAATTCTTGTGAATGAGCAGCAAAAACCAACTGTATACATTTATTATATATATATATATATATATATATATATATATATAATAAATAAATGTATACAGTTGGTTTTTGCTGCTCATTCACAAGAATTACGTATGTATATATATATACACGTGTATATATATATATATATATATATATGTATATATGTATATATATATATATATATATATATATATATACATAAAAAGTACAGTGAAACTGCAGGAAAGGGCACTGGGGGGCAATGTAATGTGATTTTATTTTATTTTGAATGGTATCAGTGTGTTTGGTGTGTTTCACATTTGAATTTGCCGCCGGTTCCACCCCCCGGCGGACGTCACGTCGCAGGAGACGGAAGCCGGGGCTCGCAGACGATCGGGAGGAAGCTCCGCCGCCGCATACCGCCCGCATTCTTCGCTGGATCCCGGAGAAGAGATAAGTAAAACTTCTACCAGGATCCAGCGATCTTCCCAGCGCTACCCCGAGTGTGGCTCGGGGTTACCGCTTTTGGCTCTAAAATCTAACCCCGAGTCACACTCGGGAATACCGCTAGGAAGGTTAATGAACTCCTACTAATAAGTAGGGCCGGGACAAGGGGTGGGCAGGAGGGGAGGCTGCCGTGGACACTGTGGTATCATGTGAGGGGGGGGGGGCGGCACAAGGAGATTGGGGGGGAGATTTGTGTTGAAAGGGGAACTTTGGGGGGGCGGCAGGGGGTAAGAGTTTTGTTCTAGGAGGGGAAATTGAGGTGGGGTGCTAACAGTGGTGATCTAAAAGGGTTTGGGTTGGGAATGGGATGGGTGGAAGAAGTATTCTACTAGGAGGGGGGATTTAGGGGGAATTTGTGCTGGGAGGGAGGGATTTAAAGTGGGGGGATGTGTACTAGGAGGTGACATTTTATTGGTAGAGGATTTGTGATAGGAGGTGTGAATTTTGGGGGGGGGGGGCATTTGAGCTGGAGGGATTTGGGGGATGGGGGGGAAAAGATTTTGTGCTGAGAGGGGGGATTGCAGCAGAGGATGGATTTGTACTGGGAGGAGTGGCAATTTAAGCTTAGGGGGTATGCATGCAGATTAGTGCTCAGTGTTTTTAATGGGGAGAATTTTGCTGACACATAATGCTTATACATCTGGGTTGCAGTTTGCCATTTTCGCCCTGTGCTCCAGATGACCTTGCTAATAAGTATTATATTTACAGATTACAGTACAATGTGATGGGCAGTAGGAAGAATGCTCCTTACATTTGTAGCCATTGGGAAGCAATCCCCCTCTTATAGATAACTAAAAAGATCAATGATGTCAATGTTTAGGCATCTGAGAAGCAAAAATTGCGCTTTACCCAAGGAGCTCCTAACAACCTCTGGAGGAACCCTGGCTGAGAAACCTAGCCCTATAGTCTTCTCTTCTCTCCTTCCATAGTTGTCACTTTAACCTTTGACCCCTTGTAGTGTCCCTCATCTCTGGAACTTCTTAAAAATTCTAGGAACATGCCATCTATCCAACTTTTTACATTCACTTCAAAATCATAAAAGCTGTTTTAAACCCAAATATATAACATTAATATACTGTGACCTACCAATCCTTGGATGTATTGGCTGAACTAGTCTACATTTTTTAGGCTCTTTTCCTTTATTTCACCTGGTAATCCAAACAGTAACACGCTTTCTTTCTTAGGGTGTCTCCATGTTGGATATAATGAAGACACCCTTGGATAACATCATTGTCAGTCTAGGAGAGGGTAGAGTTCGATGGACTAGAAGATTTAGGTGGACTTGACTAACCAACTTAAGTTGAACTCAGCTAACACTTTTTAACCACTTGCCGCCCACCCTATAGTGGATTGACGGCGGCAAAGTGGTTGTATTATCCTGACTGGCCGTCATATGACGTCCAGCAGGATAACGTGCTCTGCGTGCCCCCAGGGGGCGCGCAGAGCGGCGATCGGTGCTGCAGTGTGTCACTCTGACACACCACATCTCCGATCTCGGGAAAGAGCCTACTGATGTAGGTTCTTTACCATGTGACCAGCTGTGTCCAATCACAGCTGGTCACATAGTAAATAGGAAGAGCCGTTGATCGGCTTTCCTCAGTTCGTGCCTGACAGGCACGAGTAGAGGAGAGCCGATCCACGGCTCTCCTGACAGGGGGGGGTCTGTGCTGGTAATCAGAGCATTGATTACCAGTGCAGACCCTTGGGGGGGGTACCACTAGAGCCACCAGGGGTGCCCACCCATGGCCACCAGGGATGCCCACCCATGGCCACCAGGGAAGGCAATCAGGGCTCAGGGAGTCCGCCAGTTCCCTCCCCATCAGTGCTGCCCACCATTGCCATCTATCAGAGCTGCCCACCAGTGCCCATCATTGCCATCTATTAGTGCCACCCACCAGTGCCCATTATTGCCCACCAATGCCGCCTATCAGTGCCCATCAGTGCTGCCCATCAGTGCCGATTAGTGCCACCTATCAGTGCCCATCGGTGCCCATCACCATCAGTGCCACCTATCAGTGCCGATTAGTGCCGCCTATCAGTGCCCATCGGTTCCACCTATCAGTGCCCATCAGTGCCACCTATCAGTGCCCACCAATGCTGCATATCAGTGCTACCTATCAGTGCCACATATTAGTGCTGGATATCAGTGCAGCCTATCAGTGCTCATCAGTGCTGCATATTAGTGCCACCCCATCAGTGCAACCCTATCAGTATCTCCTCATCAGTGCCTGTCAGTGCAGCCTCATCAGTGCTCAGGTTAAAAACGTATATCTATTTACAAAATTTTATAACATAAACAAAAAAACTTTTTTTTTTTTTCAAACTTTTCGGTCTTTTATTTGTGTAGCAAAGAAAGCTCTACTGTGGGAAAAAATTACATAAATTGGGTTTAGGTACAGTGTTGCATGACTGCACAATTGTCATTCAAAATGCAACAGTGCTAAAAGCTGAAAATTGGCCTGGGCAGGAAGGGGGAGTAACTGTCCTGTATTGAAGTGGTTAAGTAGTTAAAGCAACAGTTTTTTTTTCCCCATTTTGGGATAAAGGTACATAAAGAAATAAAAGCTGATCATTGTAAACATCCCTGTCTGTGTTAAGTGGTTTGTCTTAACCCTCTATCTGCCACCTTTGCTGGACAGCTTGGTGTGTTAAAGTAAGGTTGAAAAAGACATACTGGCTGGATCACCAGGTGAAAATAATAGAAAAAAAGCCTAAGAATAGAAAACTAATGCAGCTACCACATGTAAGAATTGGTAAGCTGCAATATATTACATTTCTGGTTTTGGCTTTAAAGGTTTTGGCTTTAAAGGCAGAAGGTTTTTTTTTTTTTTTCTTAATGCATTCTAAGATGCATAAGGATAAAAAAAAACCTTCTGTGTACAGCAGCCCCCCTCACCCCCCTAATACTTACCTGAGCCCATCTCTATCCAGTGATGTTGCAGGAGTGTCTCAGCTGTCTTGTACTCCCCTCCTCAATGGCTGAGACAGCAGCGTGGTGCTATTGCCTCCCGCTGCTGTTAATCAAAGTCAATCAGCCAATCAGGAGAGAGATGGGGCAGGGCTGGGCCTCAGCTCCATGTCTGAATGGACGCAGGGAGCTGTGACTTGGCTTGGGTACCCCCATAGGAAGCTGCTTGCTGTGGGGGCACTCAACAGGAGGGAGGGGCCAGGATCACAGAAGAGGGACCTGAGAAGAGGAGGATCCGGACTGCTCTGTGCAAAACCAACTGCACAGAGGAGGAAAGTATAGCATGATTGTTATTTTTTGGTTAATAAATGAGACTTTACAATCACTTTATTACTATTTTAACAACGCTTTCTTATTCCAGGACTAGATCACAGAAGAGTCCGCCAACACCAATCTTTACTTTGGCATGTTTCACCAAAAAAAGCGATTAAGGCCGGCCATACACGGTGCAAATTTCTTTTCTACAAACCACAGGTTGCAGGAAAAAAATTTGTATGGTTCCCCCATCAACACAGATAGTGCTGCCAGGGGAATCCCTCCTGCTGAGCTATTGGGGAGCGGGGGCGGGGGAGGGAAGCTGTCCTTGTCGGAAGAAGACAGTGATTATTGATAGCGGCTATAGCACCTGCTAGCGATAATCGCAAGAGAATCCGGCAGGCAGGTTGTACCGAAGTTGATCGATCAATTAACTTGGTACATTCAGCCCCCCCATTAGCAGTTTGAATCTCGGCAGTTTCGGTTGAATCGGTCGAGATTCGAACCATGTATGGCTGGCCTTATAGAATGTAGCCAACATGTTTGTTCAATAGGGAGTTTGCAGTTGGTCAAAGGTGAAAAAGGAAGTTGATCTAAGGCAGCTTTTTTCAAATGAGATTCTTTGGAAACCTAGGGTTCCTCAAGAAGTGTTTTGTTTTTGGGTAAAAAACCTTTTTTTAATTCATGTATACAACCTTGTTCATTGATACCATCAGTTTTTCTTGACATGGAGCATTTTCCTCATGGGTGGGCTGGGAACCTTTGGTCTGGGTGAACAACACAACCAACTATCCCTTTTATAGTAAGGACAGATTCATGTGGACAAAAATTGGTCATATGTTGTAAGATTTCTCTCATTAAGCCCCACGAACAAGAAAAATATATTTGTTCCTCAATCTAGCAAGACTGGAGGAATCAGTGTTACCAGCTACTTTTCTTTAACCTCCCTGGCGTTAATCCCGAGCGTGACTCGGGGTGGATTTTTTAGGTTAGGATCGGTATCCCCGAGTCACGCTCGGGGTAGGTGTGCAGAGAGCGCAGCGGTGTCTATTACCTTCTCCTGGCGATCCAGCGATGATCTCTCATTGCTGTAAATGCCAGCCCGAGAGTCCCGCCGCTCCTCCGCCGGTGTGATGACTTCCTAGTTCCGTTCCCTGCAGCAGTAATGCTGCATGGGAGCGGAACTGGGAGGGAAATTCAAAAAAAAAAAAAAAAAAAGTTGCACAAAACACAAACACATAACACATTTTATATTATATATATATATATATATATATATATGCACACACACACATATATATATATATATACCTATATACACACGTATATATATATATATATATATATATAAAAAATTATATTATTGATTCGATTGTAATTCATGCGTTATATAATATATATATATATATATATATATATATATATATATACGCACACACATATATATATATATAATATATAACGCATGAATTATAATCTAATCAATAATATAATTTTATTATATATATTATATAAGAAAATTATATTATTGATTAGATTATAATTCATGCGTTTGTGTTTCAAATTTATCACATCTGGGATGTCTACTAGACTCTTGTTTTGGTCAGGTTTAAGTCAGTAATTACTAAGAATTGTAGGCCTATAATACATAACACCAAATTTCCATGAAAAAAATTGTACCGCTTTTGGTACATAATTCCTGACATAATCATACCGCCAGGGAGGTTAATGTGGTGCTTAGTCGATCCCCAATGAACAAAAAATAGTGAATTGTGAAAATACAGCACACAAAAAAGTGCACGAGGGAAAAGAAAAAGAACAACCTCAGAAGAAAAAGGGCTTCAATCTGTGAAGCCCCTAGGACACAAGGCTCCTGCCAGGGGCAAAGCAATCTATGGTCTACCTAGGTTGAAGCCAGGTGTTACATAGTTACATAGTTAGTGAGGTTGGACATCAGTCCATCCAGTTCAACCTATGATGTGTGTGTGTGTTTGCTGTTAACTGTACATTGTATACCCCTGTATGTTGTGGTCTTTAAGGTGCCCATCTAATCGTTTTTTGAAACTATCAATGCTCCCTGCTGATATGACTGTTTGCGGAAGAGAATTCCACATCCTTACCGCTCTTACAGTGAAGAACCCCCTGCGTATTTTAAGGTTAAACTGCCTTTCCTCTAGTTTTAGTGAGTGGCCACGTGTCTTATTGTATTCCCTTTCTCTGAATAGGTTTTGCCATATGCTAGGGTTGCCAGTAAAGTATTTGTACATTGATATCATATCCCCCCTCAATCGTCTCTTCTCCAGAGAGAATAAGTTCAGTGCTTGTAGTCTTTCCTCATAGCTGATGTCCTCCATTCCCCTAATTATTTTTGTTGCCCTTCTCTGGACTCTCTCCAGTTCCAGCACATCCTTCCTGAGGACCGGTGCCCAGAACTGGACGGAATACTCCAGATGTGGCCGGACCAGAGTCTTGTAGAGAGGGAGAATAATCTATTTATTTCTGGAGTGAATCCCCTTTTTTATACAACCCAGTATTCTGTTGGCTTTGCTTGCAGCGGCTTGGCATTGCATGCCACTGCCAAGCCTGTTGTCTACCAGTACCCCCAGGTCCTTTTCCATCCTAGACTCACCCAGAGGTTCCCCCCTAGTGAGTAGCTTGTTTTCTGGTTTCTGGCACCCAGGTGCATTACTTTACATTTTTCAACATTAAACCTCATCTGCCATGTAGTTGCCCACCCCATTATTTTGTTCAGGTCCGCTTGTAAGGTTTCCACATCCTGCCCAGAAGATATTGGCCTGCTTAGTTTAGTATCATCCGCAAATACTGAGACAAATAGGTGGACCCCGTTCCTTAGGGACCTGACAAAGTTGATCCTTTGGACTGATGTCTTTTTTCAACCTTGGACTGATGTCTTTTTTCAACCTCACTAACTATGTAACTATACAAGCGGACCTGAACAAAATAACGGGGTGGGCAACTACATGGCAGATGAGGTTTAATGTTGAAAAATGTAAAGTAATGCACTTGGGGGCCAGAAACCAGAAAGCAAGCTACTCACTAGGGGGGGGAACCTCTGGGGGAGTCTAGGATGGAAAAAGACTTGGGGGTACTGGTAGACAACAGGCTTGGCAGTGGCATGCAATGCCAAGCCGCTGCAAGCAAAGCCAACAAAATACTGGGATGTATAAAAAAGGGGATTCACTCCAGAAATAAAGAGATTATTCTCCCGCTCTACAAGACTCTGGTCCGGCCACATCTGGAGTATGCTGTCCAGTTCTGGGCACCGATCCTCAGGAAGGATGTGCTGGAATTTGTCCAGAGAAGGGCAACAAAAATAATTAGGGGAATGGAGGGCATCAGCTATGAGGAAAGACTACAAGCATTGAACTTATTCTCTCTGGAGAAGAGACGATTGAGGGGGGATATGATATCAATGTACAAATACTGTACTGGCGACCCTAGCATAAGGAACAAACTATTCAGAGTAAGGGAATACAATAAGACACGTGGCCACTCACTGAGACTAGAGGAAAGGCGGTTTAACCTTAAAATGTGTAAGGGGTTCTTCACTGTAAGAGCGGTAAGGATGTGGAATTCTCTTCCACAAGCAGTCGTATCAGCAGGGAGCATTGATAGTTTCAAAAAACTATTAGATGGGCACCTTAGAGATCACAACATACAGGGGTATACAATGTACGGTTAAAAGCGAACACACACACACATCACAGGTTGAACTGGATGGACTGATGTCTTTTTTCAACCTTACTAACTATGTAACTATGTAACTATCCTCCAAGTACTTGGTGGGGGCTCTCCCGGAGAGAAGAGAACCCTGGTTGGTTAGAGAAGAATGACCCAAGGGCCACAGAACCTCTCCCTGACATCAGGGCAGGCCCCAACAACCATGCACCCTCAGTCTCTTTGCAGAAAAAAAAAAAAAGAAACTGCATATGCAATGCAAGTGCCCTTAATAAATAAGTGAAATAAATAAAAAAGAGCCGTTTTCATTACACAAGGTGGACCTATTGGATTGGATGCAACCAGTGTTCAGATGCCATTTGTCTGCCTGGTCTTCTTCAATTTTCAGGTTTGAGGATGTCAGCTCCAACAGGGCCATCCATTGAGCGTAAATTATTAGCACTATATAAATACCTATAATAATAATAGTAACAAAACTGGTATTTTGTTTAAATAAATGTATCATTTCAACTACCTGTAACATCCCTGAATGTTTCATACATTGGAGTTCTATTATAAAGACTAATGTTGAACTAGAAATTGAAAATAAATCACATCAATAGCCTACATATTATATTACTATGTCTCCCCGCTGCCTCTGCTCCTTACATTTTGGTATCTATTACACAATTGCATATTGATGGCTGTAAGCCACGCCCATTGCTGCAAAAAAACCAAGAGCAAGGCTCAATAGTTCATGTCAGCTTTCCATTAATGCACATATAAAAACTTCAATAAAAGGGTCCTCATTCTCCGTAAATGAGTTTATGCCTGCCATCCCTGCACTGTCAGCACAAACTAAATGGACTACATAAATAAGGCTGTTGCTAGTATATAGTTACTGTGTAATCTTTTTTATTTTCTTCTACTCAGATCCAGTTATACTTGCACAGAGCAAAGTAGCATTCCGTGACATACACGCAGTGTAATTGCATTCTCTTAATGGGTATTGTGTGACTAATGCGATCAAATGCCAGTGCCAAACACCTGCATTTAATTGGTTGTAAAAAATGGTTTATTACCCATTGGATACACAAAGCAGAAATATAATTAGCCATTTCTAAAAGGCAAGTCAATGTTTTTCATCACCTGGACCCTTTACGACATCAACGTCAATCATATGCCATTCGGTATTGACTGGTTTGTAGGAGGCATGAATGGGGGGAAGCCGGTATCTGGGATTTCAGGTAATACAGGCAATAGGATGGCTTGTGTAATACGAGCAAGCTTTTACAATACCAGAAAATGCTACAATCAGGTGTTTTCATTTTAACAGGCATTTATTAAAATGTTCTAGTGCCTACAATCAGGTGTTTTAAAATGGTCGTTTTGTGAAGTCTTTTTTTTTTTTTTCCTAATGAGGATTTTTGACACCTATATATACAGTATATGTGTTTAGCCCATATGCATCTAAAAAGTTCAATTGCAGTTAAAAAAATTGATGCAGTGGCAAGTCAAATATTCGTTTTCTACTTAGCCAAGGCATCACACTTCTGTGGACTACTGTGGAAAATGTTAGGCATGTATAAGTAATAAATACATGGTTATAATATTATGCTCAGTAACGGCCTAATTATACACTTTAATAAATGATGTCCATTTATAAATCCAATGACATCATCACATCTGTTGTTACAGATGTTTATTTTACTGTTATAAAAAAACTCCGCTTACTAATTCACAAAAGGTATAGGGAGTGATCTTGGATGTTGGGACTAAAACCTGCAGACTTTAAGCAGCTTTGTAAGTTACGGTAGTTATTTGTGTCCTATAGTAACCTGTAAGTTCCCTAGAGCAGTCAAAACCCCAAAATAAAGCTATAGTTCGATAGAGCAGGAGTTCCCAAACTGTGGGTCGGAACCCACTGGTGGGTCATGAACTGTGTTTGAGGGGGTGGCGCTGAGCCGGAAATCACTGAGAGCGGGCCCGCTTAAATTGTGCTGTGCGAGCCCGCGCAAATTACAGGGAGCCCGAGCAGTCAAATCGCGATGGATTCAGGACCCCGCCCACTCAGTTTACAGAGGTTGGTCTGCATTTCCCACGAGTAGGAGGATACTTGCATCAGTGAGTACATACAGTGCCTTGCGAAAGTATTCGGACCCCTTGAACTTTGCAACCTTTTGCCACATTTCAGGCTTCAAACATAAAGATATAAAACTGTAATTTTTTTGTGAAGAATCAACAACAAGTGGGATACAATCATGAAGTGGAACTAAATTTATTGGATATTTCAAACTTTGTTAACAAAAGGTGGCGCTACAAAGTATTAACTTAAGGTGGATGAATAATTTTGCACGCCCAATTTTTCAGTATTTTTTCTATTTGTTAAAAAAGTTAGAAATATCCAATAAATTTCATTCCACTTCATGATTGTGTCCCACTTGTTGATTCTTCACAAAAAATTACAGTTTTATATCTTTATGTTTTGCAATATCGTATAACGTTTATATTGGTCAGGCAACGCACTGACACCTTTGCTGCCATTGTGCTATGTGCTGGGTGTTCAGTGTGACCCTGCGCCTTTAAGGAGGGGTGGGCTCCCTCCAGTCACCTGTCCTCCATCTATCTCATCAGAATGCATGTGCTTCCATTGTGGAGACTCTTTAAAGGTAGAGTTAAGCCCCGTACACACGTACCGATGGTCGGCTTACAAATGTTCCTCTTTTCTCCCCGGGATGTCGGTGTCTGCTGAAAAGTGCAAAGACAGCACAAGGACAGCACAAGAATTTTGTCCGCCGACTGCAGAAGTGATGTCATGTAATGGTTAACTTTCCCTGTGTTTTCTATTTTCTGAGCATGCCCAGTCTTGCAAATCTGCGGTCTGTCGGCCGAATTGTGTACTGACAGGCGAACAATCGTCCGTTCTGGTGTCGGCATACAAATATTTTCATGTTTGCACGAAAGACTTTTGTCCGCGGATTGTGCGCAGACATCTGTCGGAGGCACCATACTAACACGCGTACAATCGGCAGATCCTTCGTCCACCGACGTTTGTATGCCGACGATCGGTACGTGTGTACG
Source organism: Pelophylax lessonae (assembly GCF_965119305.1). Classification (NCBI taxonomy): domain Eukaryota; kingdom Metazoa; phylum Chordata; class Amphibia; order Anura; family Ranidae; genus Pelophylax; species Pelophylax lessonae. The sequence continues at coordinate 33,372,593 of NC_138771.1, read as the reverse complement.
GGCCTTTATGCCCTGTACACACTATCAGATTATCTGAAGACTTTTGTCTGCAGACTTACCAAAACCATATAATATGAGGTCAAACCTAAACACTTTCAATTTGTATGCAATCCGGCAGGCCCTTGCACTACATAGAAAAGGTAAATCTGAAGACAAAAGTCTTCAGATAATCTGATAGTGTGTACAGGGCATTAGGAACTGCAGATATCAGGGTGCCTTGGCGCGGCCTGCAGCTTACGCATGTATTTGCAAATGTGTGCAACTAAACCCCTGTTTTTAACGCATACTGTTAGACAGGTTAATTTGGCTGGTTGCTGGCTGGTTGGTAAGTAGTGACTGGAAATCCCTTCGTTTTTTATCTTTATGTTTGAAGCCTGAAATGTGGCAAAAGGTTGCAAAGTTCAAGGGGGCCGAATACTTTCGCAAGGCACTGTATGTGGGCTGTTATGTAGGATATGTTCATGGGGTGCTGAGCGAGCTCCTCGGTCCTGTTGGCAGCAGCGGTGGTGGCTAGACTGAGGGCGGATTCTCTCAGCTATAGAGGGCAGAGACGGCAGCCTCGGTGTCATAGGAGGACCAGGTGGCTCGGCGGTGTCAGGAGTTCATGGCAGCTTCTGTGACCCCAGTAGAGGATCTGAAGGAGAAAAGCCAGGACACCAAGACCAGCGTAGAGCTCCTGATCATGGAGACTCTGGGTGAGGTGTGCTGGGCCCTGGAGAGGGCAAAAAGGGGCTTCATATTCACTGTGGACCGCTGGGAGAGGAAGGAGGGTGAGTGCCATATAGCCTGCTGATCACTGTCCTGGGGTGGTTGATTTTTGTCCTCTGCCTGCCTTATACTGTCTATGAGGGTGCTGATTACTTACAACTCTGCTTATATGCCACACATGCCACAGGTTTCTGACCCCTGACTTAGAACATCTGGCAAGTGTATTCAATAGTAAATTGAAAAGTAGTAAATTGATATTTTTAATTTAACATCCCCCTCCCTTTAAAATATGCATTATTATTTGCATTTATATAGCGCCAACAAATTCTGTAGTGCTTTACAATATTTAATTACATGCAAGTGGGTTCTGAAAAATAACTGTATTCAGAAGTGGGTCTCGGCCCCAAAAAGTTTGGGAACCCCTGAAATAGAGGAACCTTAAGTTCCTCCACCTTAAGTTCCTGCTGCGACCACTAAAGTAGCGTCGCTTCCAGTGCGACTTTGGCGCGACTTAGCGCGACTTTGGCGCGACTTAGCGCGAAGCGACTTTTTATTTGGCCAATCACAATATGATGTTTTGTGACCTAATTTGCTTTTCCTGTTTTTTTTTTTTTTACATATTTCCCTTTTCCCATGTGTGCAGTAAATGTGTGCAGTAAAATAGATAAGAATGCTAATTGAGGTCACTCACATTGAAGGAAAAACATCTTTTGTCTGTCTGTCCAGAAACGTAAAAAAAAAAAAAAAAAGAGCTTTTTTCATATAATTTTTAAGAAGCACATGCCTCCAAAGACGCCCAAAAAATGCCCGATAAATGCCTGCAAGAAAAAAAGCCAGCCACAGAGAAGTCGTATTACTGAAATTATAAGAAAAATGCTTTTTTTTAGGAGTTCTGGACATGCTACAGAGCTAAAACTTGACAGGTACACTTTTTAGACCCCCCAGACACTAAATACAAAAAATGACATGCCTGCCTAAAAAAATGCCCGATAAATGCCTGCAAGAAAAAAAGCCAGCCGCAGAGAAGCCGTATTACTGAAAATATAAGAAAAATGCTGTTTTTTAGGGGTTCAGGACATGCTACAGAGCTGAAGCTTGACAGGTACACTTTTTAGACCCCCCAGACACTAAATACAAAAAATGACATGCCTGCCTAAAAAAATGCCCGATAAATGCCTGCAAGAAAAAAAGACAGCTGGAAAGACACTGCATTAGTTTTCTACTAAAAATTATAAGAAAAATGCTTTTTTTTTAGGGGTTCTGGACATGCTACAGAGCTGAAACTTGACAGGTACACTTTTTAGACCCCCCAGACACTAAATACAAAAAATGACATGCCTGCCTAAAAAAATGCCCGATAAATGCCTGCAAGAAAAAAAGCCAGCCGCAGAGAAGCCGTATTACTGAAATTATAAGAAAAATGCTTTTTTTTTAGGGGTTCTGGACATGCTACAGAGCTGAAACTTGACAGGTACACTTTTTAGACCCCCCAGACACGAAATACTAAAAATGACATGCCTGCCTAAAAAAATGCCCGATAAATGCCTGCAAGAAAAACGGCCAGGTTGACAGAAGACATATTCATGTTTTAATAAAAATGATGCTCTTTTCTTGTTCAATACCATTTTTTTGCAAAGTCAGATGACAAGTCGGATCACAAGTCGCTTCAATTGAGATAAGGAGGCGACTCCCATTGAAGTATATGGGACAGGTCGGATCACTGGTCGCCTCAAAGTAGTACCGGACCCTTTTCTGAAGTCGGAGCGACTTCAGTAGCGGCAATTAAGACGGCACTGATTGAATTACATTGCTTTGGTTATGTCAAGCGACCTGGGGCGACCTGGGGCGACACAAGTCGCCTCGTGAGTCGCCCTAGTGTGAATGGGCACTTAAAGACATGCAGTAAAAATGTTTACAATATAAAATTAATTATCAAAGTGATACAACTTTGTCTTTAAAAATATTTTATGTTTGTCCCCCCCCCCCCTCTCCTTTTTCTCTGCCTCTAATATTGCTCTTCTATCTCCCCTCCTCCTTCAGCTTTCTTTACCCTAGCAGGACTCCTATGTGTCTGTCCCATCTTTATTTTCTTTCTTACAATAAAAAGCCCTCTTATTATGTGTGCCCACTCTGACAAGAAGGAGAGCATTTAGTAGGTGTGGGGGGGGGGGGGGGGGATTCGGTGGGTCCTTGCCAGGCCAATAGAAAGATCCTGGTGGGGCTCGTTTCTCCCTCCTGTTTTTAATTCCACCATCATAGTTTTTGGCTTTAGTTCTCTCCATTAGATGTAGATATGGGATGACAGTAATGTTTTATTTGATACAGTTAGATTTGCTCACGAGTTAGTTATTGGATACAATTCAATAATGACTTACACAAGGACTATGTTTGTGACTTGGACATCTAATGTACCCTGTACTATTGCTCCATGATTTATGGAGGCTGTTGTATTGTTCTGTTGGTGAGCCCTGTTTTTTATTGTCTTTTCTCGCACACCTTTAAATAAAGAATTAAAAAAAAAAAAACTGGTGGATGCAAAATCCGGGGGAGCTGTGCATGGTATCCAATCGGCTTCTAGCATCAGCTTGTTCAATTAAGCTTTGGAAAAAAAAAAATACTACAGGGTTTCACCAGATTTTGCACTCCCCAGTTTTAATAAATCAACCCCATTGTGTTTCTTACTATTTCGGAAGATGCAGACTAGGTGCGTGGTTGGCTAAAGAGGTTCAGATTGGTAAAATGTGATGTAGATACCAGGAGGGGGTTTGCCTTGCAAATTATTCAATGCCCTTATCCTCTATAGGTAGAGGTGAAGGTGATAATGAGGTGAGGTGAGCCTTGGTGGATCCAGAAATGGAAAAATTGCCACCATTTTACTGGGGCCTTTATTTGTCAAAAATGCTGGCTGCAGAGCAATACTGTAAAAAAAAAAAAAACTGGTTAAGGTTTTAATGGGACTGTCCCAAAATTAAACAATTTTGACAAATTTGTATAGAATAATATATACATTAATAGGTAAAAGGGTACAAAAAAATCCCAAAGCATTATTGATTTTAAAACCCCCCTATTGCACCAAAAATCAATTTGGACTCTTAACATTTCTGTTCGCTGCAGCTAAGAAAAACTCAGGCGAAGGCTTGGTGGTCCTCTATATCGACTTCCACCCAAGTAAAAAATAAGATGATGTGGTAAAGAGTCAGTGAAAAATTTGCTGCCATCCTTGTCAATAAATCCCATACATTAAAAAAAAATGGTCTCCTTGAATGGAATCCTATCTTCCAAAAGACTTTGATAGGTCTTTGTTACGCATATAAAACAAAAGATTGCTTACAGTATATTAGAGTCTACAAGCTCATTCCTCGAGGAAATTTGTCTCCATGGTCTCTCCTCCATTTATATTCTTTCTCTTTCCTTCGTTTCAATTCTTCTCTTTCCTCTTCCATCTCTTTAATTGCTCTCACATCAACATTTATACATTTATCTATACTAAAATAGCGGTACAATAAGTATAAATCCATGATTTATATTCACTTTTAAGCCTTTATTACCATTTATTCTGTAAATTGACTTCTTTTCCTATATTATTGTTTATTATTTTAATAAAAATGTATTGAACCTTGAAAAAAAATCAGCTACATTGGCTTTCAGTTTAAGGCGCCCATGGTTGTTTTGTGACTTGCATTTGATTAAAACAAACATGTGTATGGGAATGTGAAGAAGCTCAAAGCAGCTCATAACAGAATCACCTTTCAAAAAACCCAGAAGCATGTAAAACCCAAGCTGCATTTGCTCGTTTTCACAACCCTTTATGGAGATAATCATCTAATGCAGTGGTCCTCAACTCCGGTCCTCGGGGCCCACTAACAGGCCAGGTTTGCAAGATAACAAAATTACATCACAATGATCTCATTTGCTGCTCAGTGATTGCAGTATTCTAATCTGCATCTCCCCAAGGTAATACTTAAAATCTGGCCTGTTAGTGGGCCCAGAGGACCGGAGTTGAGGACCACTGATCTAATGTAACAGGAGATAAAGACTGCCAAGAACCCTTATACAAGTAAATTATTGTGTTTTCCTTTAATGCCTACAACTGTGCCATAGGGTACACCCTTTACGGACTTGATGCTTGCTACCACTGTCACCAGCATTATTTCTACTCTATGTCACATTCTGATACTCATTTCTCTAAAAGTTTCACCCATGACCTGGCTAACTGAACAAGTTCCAGCCATGACCTGGCTAGTAGCACCAGTTATAGTCATTACCAGGCTGTTGAACCTGTATAATGCTTTGGGTTTCAGCTCAGGCTTTTGTAGCTGTATCTGAAGGGTTCTGCTGTGGGTGCAGGGTTCTATCTTGACTCTATGCAGGCTGTAGAAAGCTACAGACATGATCTGGCTGGCAGGTCAAGTTACAGCCATGATAGTAGCACATGTCCTAGCCATGAGCTGAATAGTAGCACAAGTTCTAGCCATGATATGGCTAGCAGCACAGGTTTCAGCCATGACCTGCCTGGCAGCACAAGTTTTAGCTATGAACTGGCTAGTAGATCAAGTTCCAGCCATGTCCTGGCAAGTAGCACGAGTTCCAGCCATGTCATCATAACCAGGCTAAAGCCTGTGGCAAAGGGTCTTCTATTCATTTCAAGGGGGTTTCACATTCCTATAATATCTAATAATAATTCCTATTATATTCTATAATCCCCATGGGCGTCCGCGTCCGCAGGTAGGGGCAAGGGGGGGCTGATGCCCCCCCGGAATCTCAACTTCCCTTTAAAAGTGGTTGTTAAGCCACTTTATACCATCCTGTCTGGTCTGTTTAATAATCCTGTGTGCCCCTGTGTCTGTGGTTTTAAAAAATAAGCCATTCTTTACCAGTTTTCAGAGTGCCGAGCACCACTCCCGTGACCCGTCGGCTCTCTCCTCTCCCCGTCTGACAGCTGCCGAGGATTCCTTGCTGTCGTCAGTCAGGAGGGGAGAAGGAGGGGAGGGGGATAGGTGGCGGGTCACGTGAGTGACGATTGGCGCTCTGAAAACTTGTAAAGAATGGCTTATTTTTATAAAACACAGATACAGGGGCACAAAGGATTATTAAAAAGACTGCGGACAGGATATGAAACTTTAAATGAAACTACAGCAGCAGGAGGGGCACTGACAGAGGAGCAGACAGGTGGGGATGGAGGGGGGAGAGAAGCAGAGGAGGACAGGAGGGCTGCGGATGACGGAGGCACATAAACTGACCACAGTGTCAGGGCTCAGCAGCTATGATAAACCGTGGTCAGTTTACAGAGGGGGAGGACATAGCCAGGCAGGATCAGCCAGGTATTTTAGGTGATACGGGGGGGGGGCAAGTTACACAGCACAAGCACCGTGCAGAATAACATGCTTTAAGCGCAGCTATGTCCAAACCATGGCCCTCCAGCTATTCAGGAACTTCAATTCCCATCATGCCTAGTTATGTCTGTAAATGTCAGAGATTTACAATGCCTCATGGGAATTGCAGGGTGGCCATAGTTTGGACACCCCTGCTTTAAGGGAACAGGATAAAAAAAAATGTAGGTTAACAATAAATACTCAAAATAAGTATAATGACTAAGCCCCTCCCCTTCATGACATTGTTAAAAAAGGGGCGGAGCATGGTGACCTTAAAATGATACCCCCCCCCCCCCTGAAAAAAGTTCTGCGGACACCCATGATCTCAACTTGATCAATCCAACTCTAAAGACTTTCGACAGAGGCCCTTAGTCTACCTGTAGTGCCTTTCTTCCACTGTTAAGTTCCCCTGATGGTCACCTTCTGACTGTAAAATAACTTACACTGTAAAGAATTTATTCCAACCCTGATTAGTTATGTAGATTTATTTTTTATCAGGATTATGAGGCTCCTAATGATGTAGTTAATTGTAATCATTATATACTTTTAACAAGCGTATGTCCTAATTGTAAAATGTGCATGAATGGTGAAAAAAACTGTTAAATAAAAAAAGATTTGTTCCGGTAAATTTTATAAATGTATGCTGACTTATTTCCAAGGGAATAGATGAAAGCATAACAAAGCAGTCTGGGCTTCTCTAGCATGCTACCAAAGAGTTTCAGATATATGAAATGATGGTGCTTTTAAACCTCTTTGGGTCCCATGTGTAATTAACACAGTCTAGAAGGACCCTGCTTCCAACAGCTATAAAATTGAACAACCTAAATGGTGTTTGTGAAAAGATGTGTGAAAACTCACAAGTCTGCATATTTTAGGAATATCAGATGTTTATTAGCCTTTTCTTTAGATAGAGCTAAAATATATTTGTTATCTGGATGGCGTATTTTATGTTGATCAAGTTTGTGAGATATTCCAAAGTGTTACCTATTTCCAGATCTACATAATTTAAAGGGCAGCTAAAATTTTTCTTTATGGCTTCAAAAGCATTCGATTTAGGAGCTCGCCCTTAAAGAAATAAAAAAAGATTGTTATCTACAAATAGGAACCTCTGACCTTTTACGTCAGATTTCTATTTTTTCAAGGAGGTTCAAACTGCAGTAGAAGTCCTTTATTCCTTGTATGTTAATAACCCACCTTTAAAATACAGTGAAAAAAGATATTTCATGTGACTCTGTTAGTCTTACTCAATACAGGGGAGGGGGGTTTACTAAAGGGAAATAGGCTGTGCTCTTTGCAAGTGCATTTTCACGAATTTTCTCCAGAGCTTAGTGAATGTGGTAAAGCTCTGCTTATTTACATAATCCAATCATGTTCAAGCAAAAATGCTGTAATTTTTTTTTTATTTCCTTGCACCTGATTGGGTATTATTTCCTTGCACCTGATTGGGTATTCTTTACAAAGTGAAGCTTCATTGCATTAAAGTTATTTTAAAGGATCACCATTTAGTGTTAAAAATTAACAAACATGTTATCCTTACCTGCTCTGTGTAATGGTTTTTAACAGAGTAGCCCCGATCCTCCTCTTCTTGGGTCCCCTGCCGGCACTCCTGGCTCCTTCCCCTCGCCTAGTGCACCCATAGCATGCTGCTTGCTAAGGAGGCAGTCCTGCGTGCTTGCTCCAGAGCCCTGCTCTGTGTGTATATAGACACACACAGCACAGTTTGGCCCCGCCCCTCACTGGCTGTGATTGACAGTCCCTAAACCATTGAGGAGTGAAAGAGCCGAGAGACCTGCTGCTCTCGTACACATCTTTGGATAGAGTAAGTATATGGGAGGCTGGGGGGGAGCTGCATGCAGAAGGTTTTTTACCTTAATGCATAGAATGCATTAAGATAAAAAAAACCTTCTGCCTTTGGAACCGCTTTCACTAAGCTCTGAGGGAAATGCGTGCAACTGCACTTGCAAAGTGACCAGTCTATTTGCCTTTAGTAAATCCACTCCAGAGCTCTCTTCTTAAAAACAAACTGAAGTTGGAAACAAAAAAACTTTGTAGATAAAGTTTTTTTCTTTTGGCAAAAGAGACTTTGCATGTGTCTCTTCTGCAAAAAAATAAACCTGTTTTCTGCTCTTTAGCTAAAATTTTTGTGATGTACACTGCCTTTAGTTTAGTACACAGTTTTGGTATCTGTAAGGTGCTGAAGAGTTTGCCAAGTACAATGATAATACAACTCCACTGGGCATATAAAGGCGATGCATTACTGGCTACCCAATGGGTGAAGGAGGAAGACATAAGGAGCAGAAGAAGTATCATCAAAGATGACAGAGATGGCCATGGAGCCCTGGTGAGGTTGCCCATTGCTGGATAAGGGAAAATCCATAAGTAGCATGTGCTCCTATGCCCACACCCCCTCCCCTCCAGACTCAGTTCCAGTACTGAGTCTTAAAGTTTTATATATACTGTATATATATATATATATATATATATATATATCTTACAGGCAGATATTGCTGCCTTAACCCGAAGTGTCCTAATTAAATTTTGTGTACAGGCTAATTTTAAGTTATATTCAGGTTCTAAGGTTCTAATGTTAGTTTCATATAAAAGATTTCAGTTTTCCTTTTCTTTACTGAACACATAACTTAATTAAGTAGTGTTTTTAATGTAGAACTACTCCTCTCATGGTGGTGTGGAATGACCCTCAAAAGTAGTATAGCAGGCTTACATCTCCAAATGGGTTGGATTCTGGGTGTATTGTGGGGCAAACAATTTGGACGCCAGTCACTTTAGTCTTTTTGTAATTTTATTGTTAAACAAACTTTAGGTGAGAGGGTTAGGAAAACAGGATGCCCAAAAAGATGACTACAAGATGAAGTTTGCCCTATTTCTTGATAATCGTTGGTTCTTTAGGAACAACCAAAATTAGCCAAAATGATTCTGTAAGAACAGCCACAGTCTCTTTCTTACAAAGAATGCTTTCCTTTGATCTGGACAAATATTATCCTTGACATTTTTACAGGAGCCACAGGTGTGAAACTGGTGTTGCAGCGCTGCTCATTATTGCAAAATAAATAGGTATTTAAATATGTGCAAAATATATAAATCAGTGCAAATGTGCAAACATGTGCAAAGTATAAAGTGCAAATCTCTCAAAATCACTCAATAAATACTCCAATTCATAAATGCATAAATATAAAATTCAGAAATGCATAAATGTTAAAATCATAAAGTCCATATATAATGTCCATCAGGTGCAGATAGATTGCTGTGCTCCACTGTGTGCATCAAATGGGGTGGTCCCCTTGTGGTTGTCTACTTACCACAGAGCGCTCGATCAAAAGCAATTCAGCAGTATAATCACAGCCTCCCCTGCCAGCCTGGAATTAGTAATCATGTGGAAATAGATCCTTACTATGGTCCTTTAAAGATGTCCCGAGCTCCCTCAGAAAAAAGAAAGGCCATCCATAGTGAAGTACATTCCGAATAAATTTATTGAGGCAAAAGAAAATTACTTACAAACATGTTTAAAATGCAAGCGATAAGGAACACGGCTCGGTGGTTCGCTGCTCTCGCAGCGTGCGCTTCACCGGCCGGAAGTGACGTCAGGTCCGCTCAGCCAATCGCTAGACGCGTTTCGCCGTCCAATCACGGCGTCTTCTGTAGCTCACTGGTACCTTATTATGTAAGCAGCTAATCATTTTCACAATGACCAGTATCAACAGCTACTACCCAGCTCTCCCGGGACACTCTCCAGCACAAAACATTAAGTTCAAGATTCCGTAGCACATCTTTTCTCGACTAGGCTTCCCCTAGAGGTTGCTAGGGATTCCTTAAGCTGTGGTTGCTTGACTTCCTTGTGAGAAATGTAGTAAAGGTACAGCGCCACTAAATTCAAATTCTAAGCTTGAAAGAAGTAAACTAGAGTCCATAAAGTCCACATAGGGAGATTGATTCAGGCATGGAAGGTAGGACCATATGTTCCAACACCGATTGTGCAAAAGAAGGCTCCTGGCAATCACCACGTGAAAAGGTAATAAATGGTTGTCCCCTTACCAGAAAGTTAGACCCCCTGTTAAGGAAGGTCCACCATGCAGACAAGCCTAACAGCCGCGGCCAACAATTTTATTGCATACATGCCTGTATCAAGCAGCATCATGTGAGTGTTTTTATCCTATAATTTTTAATAAATTTGTACATACTTCACTACGTGCGCCCCCATTTGTATTCTTGGAGGAACATCTATGGTTTACACCTGGGGTCTATGAGGTTGACTGAGTCCATGGTCCTGTCCGGATACCCTGTGGAGGTTCGGAGGAGGATTGGGTGCATCGCTTGTTCCTGGTGACTGCCTACATCGTATGCTTGGTGGACCTTCCTTAACAGGGGGTCTAACTTTCTGGTAAGGGGACAACCATTTATTACCTTTTCACGTGGTGATTGCCAGGAGCCTTCTTTTGCACAATCGGTGTTGGAACATATGGTCATACCTTCCATGCCTGAATCAATCTCCCTATGTGGACTTTATGGACTCTAGTTTACTTCTTTCAAGCTTAGAATTTGAATTTAGTGGCGCTGTACCTTTACTACATTACTTATGGTCTGATACACTACTGTACTGGCAGCCTTTCCAATTTAGTTGTTTTCTTTTGAGCGCAGCTTTCTCCTTTTCCTTTGTTCCTTGTGAGAAAACCTGTACAGTTCCCGGGTCAATACCACTTTACCCTGGGGGCTGGGGGAGACCAAGGCAGTAGGCATCCAAAGGGAAGACTTGGCACGTACAGTGGTTGAGAATGCAGAGTATATTAAGAATAGTTCCAGATACAACAATTGAGTCTTTTCAACAGTTATAACTAAGCAGCAACACACACAGGAGACGGTACTCCAGCAGGAGAATGGAAGATCAAGACCAGTGGTACCTGACACAGAAGCAGAAGCAGGCAGAGAAGACTCCAAAGTAGACTGTGTGGATTCTGTCCCTCCTCCTCTGGAACCTGTCCCTGCGCTGGGTTCACTCTCCCTGACCATCGGGTTCCGGTTCCTAACCTCATCACATGCAGAATGCATGTCAACTGCAGTGAGCCTTTTTGTAGGCCCTGCCCTCAGTAATGATGGGCAAAAGGGTTCACCCAGTGTCCATTCGGACAGCAGTTCACCTGGTGACTCGTAAGCAGGCATAAGAGGAATGAGTATTCCTCTTATGCCTCCACTCTCCCTGTAAGATGAATACAACCTGCCTACTAGGGATGATCGAACGGTTCGGGTCGACCATCGGTTCGACCCAAACATTGGCTGTTCGATATTCGGCTGAATTCCGAACTTTTTGCAGTAAAAGTTCAGAATTCGGCCACCAGAACCGCCCAAAATGCAATGGGACAGGAACTAGGCTTTAAAAGCCCGTGATTGGACCAGAAACGTCAGTAAAAGCCAATTGAGGGGGCAGGAGTCTGCTAGGAATGTGATTGGAGTGACTACGGGGTCCAGAAGCCAATCAGTAGTGAATACGCCCCCCAGTATATAACATAGCCCTGCCAAACCTCTAGCACTGTAATAGAGAGGCTGTGGAAGAGAGTGGAAGTAGTTCTGTTACTCCTGCTGCTCCAGTGTCATTTTGCAATTATTAGTGTGAGGAAAGGGATATGCAGTGTAGTTAGGGTACTATATACCACTCTAGTTAGATTCAATAATCTAGTTTCTGTAGGGAAAGTATTAAGTGTCAGGGTGACCGTAGTGTAGTTTAGGGTGAACTGACTCTGACTGCTATGCCAGGGTGACCGAACTCATCCATGTCAGGGTGACCGCCAGAAAAAAAAGATAATTTTTCTTATAATTTTTAGTAGAGCAGGGATGGGGCTCCTTTCACACCTGGGCGTTTTTGTTTCAGGCGTTTATTGGGCTTTTGTGTGGACGTCTTTGGAGGCAGGCATTACATCTGAACTTCTGTATAGGGGTATATATACACACACACACACATATATATATATATATATATATATATATATATATATATATACACATACACACATATAGGTGTGAAAGTTGCGGAACCCCATCCCTGCGCTACTAAAAATTATTAAAAAAATGATCTTTTTTTTCTAGTTCTGGACATGCTACAGAGCTGAAACTTCACAGGTACACTTTTTAGATCCCCCCAGACACTAAATCCAAAGAAATCTCTTTTTCTTTTTTTTCAATAGTTTTTTCAATAATTGGCTCTCTATCAAAAACGACAATTTTTAAGAACTTTTTTTTTGCCTGATTCATAGTCCCTGGGGCATGACCCAGAACCCTAGGCACTTTTTAGGGGTATTTATTGGGTTTTAGGGCTTCAAAATGGTGTTTTTTGATTACCGAAGTTCGAGTCCCATTGATTTCAATGGGGTTCTGGAATCCGAACTAAACTTTTGGGAAATTCGGGTGTTCTGGCCGAACCGAACTTTTCAAAAGTTCGATCATACCTACTGCCTACAACTTGAAAGAGCCAGTAGCGCAACACCAATATTTTAAATGTGTATAAGGGGAGTATTCTGACCTTAATTGCAAGGGAAGCATTCTTCCCACTGGCCACCAATAAATTGTTTTTAGCAGGAGTTCACCTAAATTATTTCAAGGGTTCCTCTAAGGGAAAACGGCTGCTCTAGAATATGAAAAAAAAACATAAATGAAAGCCAGTAGGGACACAGTGACCTCTTCCTTATATCTGCATGGGAGGGAGCCAAAAGGCACAAACTATTATTATTATTATTATTATACAGGATTTATATAGCGCCAACAGTTTGCGCAGCGCTTTACAATGTGAAGGAAGACAATACAGTTACAATACAGTTCAAAACAGGAGGAACTAGAGGGCCCTGCTCGTTAGAGCTTACAATCTAGAAGGGAGGGTCAAGTGAAACAAAAGGCAATAACTGTGGGGGATGGGTTTATGGAGAAAAGGAGGTACATTTGTTAGGGGTTGGCAGGATAGGCTTCTCTGAAGAGGAGGGTTTTCAGAGATCGCCTAAAAGCTAATAGAGTGTGGGATAATCGGACAGATAAGGGTAAGGAGTTCCATAGGATTGGAGAGGCTCTGGAAAAGTCCTGGAGGCGAGCATGGGAGGAGGTGATGAGTGAGCTAGAGAGCAGGAGGTTTTGAGAAGAACGAAGAGAGCGATTAGGTTGGTATAGGGTAATCCCACATTGAGTCTTTCAGAGATGTGAGAAGCAAGCAAATGATTTAACCCACCAGTGTCCAACTTTAAAAAAAAAAAAGTTTTGAGTAGAGTTCTAAATTAATATTCAGTATTATTAATGTCAAGTTCTCTTTAAGAAACAATTATCAAAAGTGTTTCTTCATGTGAAATCTTGAACGTTGGGCTCTCTAATTTACAAGCAAGGAGAAATATCCATGAAGCTGAACATTGCTGCACTCGCCGTGGCTCATATTCAGATACTTCATCCATAATTACTCGGTCAGATCACAAGCCAAAAGAACATTCACTGCTTTCAAAGTCATTTGGCATTTAAAAAAAAAAAAAAAAAAGTACAAGAAAAATCAAAGTTATCATTAATCTCGCAAGTAGTCTTTGTCTCAGCTGCCAATAGAATAATCCATCCCAGGGTGAACATCACGCCAGTTCACATCTGCTGAAAAACTCACTGTTATCTGTCTTTCATTAAAGTGAATCATCGGAGAACAACCCCATGAGTGGCAAGACCGTGCCATAAATAATCATTGACATATTGTCAAAATGTCCAGCCCACAACACTCGTAGTAGCCACAAACAATGTTTACTGACAGATGTTTGAAACCTCTGGGTCCTAGAAATTAGATAGGACAACCATCAGTGAGAACACATTGGAACTGTATGTTTCATGAATCTGCTTCATTTTAATTGTATGGATATGCATGTAGTCATTTTTTTCACCCCGGCTATAATGGCTTTTTTTTTAGCTATGGCTAAATAGAACCATGTTGTTTTTGAAAAGAACATTTTTTTTTATTTTTTTTACCGTACAGGCTTTCACATTTCAACACGTCCATTCCAAGCCTCTGACATGACACACATTAATAAAGCAAAGGTCAGTTTTATACAGGATGAGTAGCACTGGTAGATCTTCCCACAGGAGCATTTTGTTTTAGTGCTGAGAAGTTTTTATTTCTGAATCAAAAATGCATGGAAAGTAGGCAGAGTTGTATAAAGTACTCGAAACCCATACTTGAGTAGAAGTGGAAGTGCTCGATCAAAAAGTGACTTGAGTAGAAGTACTAAAGTATTCAACATTTTTTGTACTTAACCACCCCCCATCCGCGCTACAGCCTATATACGGCTGCAGCACGGACTCACATTTTCGGGAGGCCGTCTTTATACGGCCTCCCAGTAACCCGCGAGCGCGCATCGGGGAAAATCTGTGTAGGCCGTGTCCCTTGGACACGGCCGATCACAGATCGTGGTGAATGGCCAATCACAGCGGCCATTCACCACGTGATCGGACCGTCCAATGAGAGATCATCTCATATGTAAACATATGAGATCATCTCTCATCGCCGGCGCTCCTTCCTCACACAGAGCCTGCAGTGTGAGGAAGGAGGGGGAGCCTCACAGCGCCGGGGACACACAGCAGTGTAATCAGGGCACTGATCACCAGTGCCCTGATTACTAAAGGTAAAAAAAATACACAAATTGCCCCCCCATCAGTGCCCACAGTGCCCGCCATCAGTGCCCCCCATCAATGCCCACAATCAGTGCCCATAGTGCTGCCAGTCAGTGCCCATCAGTGCCTGCTCATCTAGGCACTGATGAGCACTGACTGGCAGCACAATGGGCACTGAGTGTGGGCACTGATGGTGCTGCCCATCAGTGCTCATCAGTGCCACCCGTCAGTGTCCATCAGTGCCGCCTATCGGTGCCCATCAGTGCCGCCCGTCAGTGCCGCCTCTCAGTGCCCAGCAGTGCCACCTCTCAGTGCAACCTCTCAGTGCCCAGCAGTGCCACCTCTTAGTGCCCAGCAGTGCCGCCTATCAGTGCTCATCAGTGCCGCCTATCAGTGCTCATCAGTGCCGCCTATCAGTGCCGCCTATCAGTGCTCATCAGTGCGGCATATTAGTACCTCCTCATCAGTGCCCATAAGTGCCACCTCATCAGTGCCCATAAGTGCCACCTCATCAGTGCCCATCAGTGCAGCCTATCAGTGCCCATCAGTGCCGCCTCATCAGCGCAGATCAGTGAAGGAGAAAAATTTATTTTCAAAATTTACTCGCAGAAAATAAGAAAAACTTTTTTTTTTTTCAAAATGTTCTGTCTTTATTCTTTTTTTTTGTAAAAAATAAAAAAAACCCAGAGGTGATTAAATACCAGCAAAAGAAAGCTCTATTTGTGTGAAAAAAATGATAAAAATTTCATATGGGTACAGTGTAGCATGACTGCGCAATTGTCATTCAAAGTGTGACAGCGCTGAAAGCTGACAATTGGCCTGGATGGGAATGGGGTTTAAGTGCACAGAAGGCAAGTGGTTAAGTATTGCAAGTAATTTTTTTAAAAATGTTGCTACTCAAGTACTGAAAGTAAAAGTACAAGTACTGTGTTATGTAGTTATTAAAGAAAGAAGTCAAAAGTTGGAACATCATATTGTTTTTTATTATTTCAAATGCAGCTTTTATTTATACATACAGTAGCATTTATTTTTGTATGCGCTGATAATACACATGTTTTGAGCTTCATGAAACCTGCCATCTACTGTTCTGGCTGTGGTAATTTTTATAATTGTAACGAGTAACTATGCAGCACAAAAAAAGAATATTGGAGTAGAAGAAATCATTGAAAAAATGTAGTGAAGTAAAAGTGGAAGTAGGAGAGAAAAATTCTTCACTTCAGTGGCAGGGTGAAGCAGCGGCCTTGCCGCATTCTAAAGTCAGTTGTCCTCACCATTGTGAGTGGTTGTCATTTGGAGTGTCCCACTCATCCCTTCTCCTATCCAAGTTCTCAATAGAGCCATTGAACCAACATCCCCTGGATTGATTATTGACTGAGCCAAGAACTTTCATTGCTGTTTATCTGCTGTCAGTTGCTAGGGGTAACCCAGGGGAATCCAGAAAGCGTAATTCTCGACAGTCCTCTAGGGGGCAGTGCTACATATGGTTTTCAATGGCATAGTTCACACCAGTGCTTGAAATTCCAGTGCATTCCAGTTCCAGAAAAAAAAGTAGAATATGCTGCATTTTTCCTGCACTGGACTGTACTGGAACACTGTAAAACGCACCCAAAATGCACTGGAATGCACCAGAATGCACCTAAATGCACCAAAAACACACTAGAACACACATGTCCTTATTCAAAGTTAACAAAAAACGCGACTTCCGGTTCCGGCGCCACATGTAGAGGAATTCGGAATGGCGGCTCCATGCACATAGCCATAAAAAAAAGCAGCCTGCCACAGCCCGTGGACTGCAATTGGCCCAGTCACCTCCTCTGTGACATCCCTGGGATCAGCAGCAATGAACAGGTTTGCGCTACACAGCATCTCCGGCTTGAGCGCAGCCACCCGCTCAGAGCCTTCACTGCCTGCCTCACATGCAGCCAACAAGGCCAACGCAGAGGATATGTCTGACACAACAGTCCCCTCACATCCAGCAGCTGCAGCTCCCATCCTCCCAGAAGACCAGTATAATGGCCTGTCCCAGGCAGTAGCAGCCCTCCTGTCTCCTACCATCACTGCAGCAGTCAACAGGGCTACAGCAGCGGGCATTACACAACTCAGGAAGGAGCTGGGTTACTATGCCAAGCGTCTATCAGACGCATGTTAAACTGGCTGCCATAACCCCACTACTTTTTTTAAACAGTGGGCGATCATCTTTCATATAAAAGTTTTCTAGGCGGCGGATTCACCACGGGATTACTTTCATGGGCAGTGAAGAAGTGCCCCCCCTCCCCAGTCTTTTCCCCCACTTGCCGGACCTATCGGCAACAGCGAAAACTATCCGATCCTGTGGAGTGATGGGCAAGAAGTTGAGTGAGGGCAAGATTATCCCCACTCGACTCTATGCCCTTGGAGGACCGGAGCGATTTCTGAAGTCACTTCCACCCAACGGCCTTAAAGGGTTTTTTCTTTTTTTTTTTTTAGAAGTAAATGTAGAATTACATTTTTTTTGGTTTTAAGTGTAAATGTGAAGCCTGGGGTCTTCTTGACCCCAGATCTTGCAATAAAGAGGATTGTTTATGCTTATTTCTATTACAAGGGATGTTTAGGAATAAATAGGAATAAAAGTGATCAAAAAAAACATTTAAAAGGGACAGTGTAAAAATCAAAAATAAAAAGTAAAACAAATAAGAAAAAAGAAAAATAATTAAAAGCACCCCATCCCTCTGGGCTCGCACGCAGAAGTGAACGCATACGCAAGTCGTGCCCACATATGTAAACGGTGTTCAAACAACACATGTGAGGTATCGCTGCAATAGTTAGAGCAAGAGCAATAATTCTAGCCCTAGACCTCCTCTGTAACTCTAAACAGGTAACCTGTAAAAAAGTGTTAAAACGTCACCCATGGAGATTTTTAATACTGTAATTTGTCGCCATTCCTTGAGCATGTTCATTTTAAAACATGACATGTTAGGTATCTATTTACTCGGTGTAACATCATCTTTCACATAATACAAAAAAATTGGTCTAACCTTTCTAATTCGGTTTATTTTTTTTTTTTTTCAATACATTTTTTATTAAATGATTTTGTTGGAATAACAAAAAATAAACCATTTTGTAATGAAAAGAAGAAAATATAATAGCATGATAACAGGAAAATACATAACTGGGATATCAACATACTGCTCTGAGAGACAGTGAAAATTATTGCGGGGTACTCATCGAGTTGCTTTTTTCTCAAATTCATTAAAAGTGTCTTTTTAAAAAGAAAAAAAATTGCATTTGGAACACTGCAGCACAAATACAGTATGACATAAAACATTTCAATGACCGCAATTTTATTCTCTAGGGTGGTCTCTGCTAAAAACATATATACAGTCAGGTCCATAAATATTGGGACTTTAACACAATTCTAATCTTTTTGGCTCTATACACCACCACAATGGATTTTGAATTAAACAAACAAGATGTGCTTTAACTGCAGATTTTCAGCTTTAATTTGAGGGTATTTACAGCCAAATCAGGTGAACGGTGTAGGAATTACAAGTTTGTATATGTGCCTCACACTTTTTAAGGGACCAAAAGTAATGGGACAGATTAACAATCATAAATCAAACTTTCACTTTTTACTACTTGGCTGCAAATCCTATGCAGTCAATTACAGCCTGAAGTCTGGAACGCATAGACATCACCAGACGCTGGGTTTTATCTCTAGTGATGCTCTGCCAGGCCTCTACTGCCACTGTCTTCAGTTCCTGCTTGTTATTGGGGTATTTTGCCTTCAGTTTTGCCTTCAGTAAGTGAAATGCATGCTCAATCAGATTCAGGTCAGGTGATTGACTTGGCCCATTGCATAACATTCCACTTCTTTCCCTTAAAAAACTCTTTGGTTGCTTTCGCAGTATGCTTCCGGTCATTGTCCATCTGCACGGTGAAGCGCCGTCCAATGAGTTCTGAAGCATTTGGCTGAATATGAGCAGATAATATTGCCCGAAACACTTCAGAATTCATCCTGCTGCTTCTGTCAGCAGTCACATTATCAATAAATACAAGAGAACCAGTTCCATTGGCAGCCATACATGCCCACGCCATGACACTACCACCACCATGCTTCACTGATGAGGTGGTATGCTTTGTATCATGAGCAGTTCCTTTCCTTCTCCATACTCTTCTCTTCCCATCACTCTGGTACAAGTTGATCTTGGTCTCATCTGTCCATAGGATGTTGTTCCAGAACTGTGAAGGCTTTTTTAGATGTTGTTTGGCAAACTCCAATCTGGCCTTCCTGTTTCTGAGGCTCACCAATGGTTTACATCCTGTGGTGAACCCTCTGTATTCACTCTGGTGAAGTCTTCTCTTGATTGTTGACTTTGACACACATACACCTACCTCCTGGAGAGTGTTCTTGATCTGGCCAACTGTTGTGAAGGGTGTTTTCTTCACCAGGGAAAGAATTCTTCGGTCATCCACCACAGTTGTTTTCCGTGGTCTTCTGGGTCTTTTGGTGTTGCTGAGCTCACCGGTGCATTCTTTCTTTTTAAGGATGTTCGAAGCAGCTGATTTGGCCACACCTAATGTTTTTGCTATCTCTCCGATGGGTTTGTTTTGTTTTTTTCAGCCTAATGATGGCTTGCTTCACTGATAGTGACAGCTCTTTGGATCTCATATTGAGAGCTGACAGCAACAGATTCCAAATGCAAATAGCACACTTGAAATTAACTCTGGACCTTTTTTCTGCTCCTTGTAAATGGGATAATGAGGGAATAACACACACCTGGCCATGGAATAGCTGAGCTGCCAATTGTCCCATTACTTTTGGTCCCTTAAAAAGTGGGAGGCACATATACAAACTTTTGTAATTCCTACACCTTTCACCTGATTTGGATGTAAATACCCTCAAATTAAAGCTGCAATTCTGCAGTTAAAGCACATCTTGTTTGTTTCATTTCAAATCCATTATAGAGCAAAAAAGATTCAAATTGTGTAGATGTCCCAATATTTCTGGACCTGACTATATAGATAGATAGATAGAAAAAAAAACTTGGTCCTTAACTGGTTAGATTCCCCAACAAAATAAAGCATAGAGACATGAATGGATTAATGAGTTTGCTTTAAAAACTATAAAATTGAATTAAATAGCGTTTTTAGTTTGTGGTGCTCAGATACAGTTTAATTCCACTTTAAGGTTTAGGTCAGGGTCAGGTTTATGATTAGGATTTTTGCAATATTTTATTGTTACAGCTGAACTCCAGGAATGATCTGCATTGCATACTTTTAATTGTTCCATCTGGCACTGGGCCACTGGGTAAGCTAAAGATCACTGCTCAGGTTTTACATGAGCACCTGCCCCACAACACGCTGACCACTGAGGTTGTTGCCTTGATGATTTTTTTTCAATGAACTTGGAAGAGGTGGAAAGGTGGGACGCTGATGTCACAGTATTTACTTCATCCAATCAGAGAGTGGCTTGTACTCATTAAAAAAAATAACACATTTTATGAATGGTGGTATTATGCAGAGGGGAAGCTACTTGCACCGGACTCAGAAGATCACGGCCTATTACTGCAGTAGTGCATACTGCTACAGAGATTGTCAGCTTCCCTAGTGGCACCTCAGGTATGAGATATGCATAAATGTATTCTTATAT
Source organism: Pelophylax lessonae (assembly GCF_965119305.1). NCBI lineage: Eukaryota > Metazoa > Chordata > Amphibia > Anura > Ranidae > Pelophylax > Pelophylax lessonae. Next base: position 33,352,256 of record NC_138771.1, on the reverse strand, counting down.
TGTGGAGATCCAGCCCTATGTATACTATATAGAGACTACAACCGTCCTTGAAGGGAAGGAAAAATTAGTGGAGCTTGGGCAGTATTTGTCCCTAGTGAAGCTCTAACTGTGCCACTGGCCATTTTTTGATATTGTGTATGCCTTCGGTTCGGGATGTGTTTATACTATTTATCGGTCTCCCCTACTAAATATGATAGTTATTCATCTGATTATTGTGGTGTGGGGGATTTTTTTGGTGATATTTTATGTAAATTAATGTATGGTTTATATGTGTTGATTTCCTTTCCTTTATACACATATAAGACATGTGTGGATAACATGCAAACAACAGAAAGCCTTGAAGAATTGAGTTGTATATACTGCAAACATGTTGGCAGTTTTTTGCATGATTAGATGCTATACCACGTTTTGATGTCGTTGTATGTGCAATATGTTATGGGCTCTATATGGCCCAGTTGTTTGATTGTTTATTAGATAGAATAATAAATAAATGTTTTTTATATTTTTTTAAACAAACTATATTTGTGATTGATTCATGGGAGTTACCATTTAAAAGCCCAATATTTCCTTCCTGTCAAGGACGGTTGTAGTCTCTATCGTACCTCCCAACTTTTTGGGATGGGAGCAAGGGGCACCTATTAGCAAAAGTATGTATTCATAGGACACACCCCCTGCCACGCACTCCTTAAAGAAGAATTATGCAAAAAATGTGATTAGCTAAACCCACAAGTGCTTTTTTTTTACCACTACTATTACTTTATATCGGCTTTTGGAATGTACAAATGCAGCAATTTAGAAATTGAATGAAAGGCTTAGCGTTGGGAAACACTTTTTTAAAGATAAAAAGTTCATTTTATATAAAAACTAGATACAATCCTGATTCCAAAAAAGTTGGGACACTGTACGAATTGTGAATAAAAACAGAATGCAATGATGTGGAAGTTTCAAATTTCAATATTTTATTAAAAATACAACATAGATGACATATCAAATGTTTAAACTGAGAAAATGTATAATTTTAAGGGAAAAACGAATTGATTTTAAATTTCATGGCATCAACACATCTCAAAAAAGTTGGGACAAGGTCATGTTTACCATTGTGTGGCCTCCCCTCTACTTTTTATAACAGTCTGCAAATGTCTGGCGACTGAGGAGACAAGGTGCTGAAGTTTAGGAATAGGAATGTTGTCCCATTCTTGTCTAATACAGGTTTTTAGTTGCTCAACTGTCTTAGGTCTTCTTTGTTGCATCTTCCTCTTTATGATGCGCCAAATGTTTTCTATGGGTGAAAGATCTGGACTGCAGGCTGGCCATTTCAGTACCCGGATCCTTCTTCTACGCAGCCATGATGTTGTAATTGATGCAGTATGTGGTCTGGCATTGTCATGTTGGAAAATGCAAGGTCTTCCCTGAAAGAGACGACGTCTGGATGGGAGCATATGTTCTTCTAGAACTTGGATATACCTTTCAGCATTGATGGTGCCTTTCCAGATGTGTAAGCTGCCCATGCCACACGCACTCATGCAACCCTATACCATCAGAGATGCAGGCTTCTGAACTGAGCGCTGATAACAACTTGGGTTGTCCTTGTCCTCTTTAGTCCGGGTGACATGGCGTCCCGGTTTTCCAAAAATAATTTCAAATTTTGATTCATCTGACCACAGAACAGTTTTCCACTTTGCCACACTCCATTTTAAAAGGACCTTGGCCCAGAGAAAACGCCTGCGCTTCTGGATCATGTTTAGATATGGCTTCTTTTTAGGCCTATAGAGTTTTAGCCGGCACGAATGGCACGGTGGATTGTGTTCACCGACAATGTTTTCTGGAAGTATTCCTGAGCCCATGTTGTGATTTCCATTACAGTAGCATTCCTGTATGTGATGCAGTGCCGTCTAAGGGCCCGAAGATCACGGGCATCCAGTATGGCTTTCCGGCCTTGACCCTTACGCACAGAGATTGTTCCATATTCTCTGAATCTTTGGATGATATTATGCACTGTAGATGATGATAACTTCAAACTCTTTGCAATTTTTCTCTGAGAAACTCCTTTCTGATATTGCTCCACTACTTTTTCGCCGCAGCATTGGGGGAATTGGTGATCCTCTGCCCATCCTCTGCCCATCTTGACTTCTGAGAGACACTGCCACTCTGAGAGGCTGGTTTTATACCCAATCATGTTGCCAATTGACCTAATAAGTTGCAAATTGGTCCTCCAGCTGTTCCTTATATGTACATTTAACTTTTTCGGCCTCTTATTGCTACCTGTCCCAACAATTTAGGAATGTGTAGCTCTCATGAAATCCAAAATGAGCCAATATTTGGCATGACATTTCAAAATGTCTCACTTTCAACATTTGATATGTTATCTATATTATATTGTGAATAAAATATAAGTTTATGAGATTTGTAAATTAGTCCATTCCTTTTTTACTCACAATTTGTACAGTGTCCCAACTTTTTTGGAATTGGGTTTGTAGTTAAGACCAAAATGAGGGACAAATAAGGAGGAAAGAGGGACTTTGTTCCAAATCAGGGACAGTTGGGAGCTATGATCTCTATATGAGATATGCATACATTGTGCCAAGCTGGACCATGGTGAATATGCAATACAGATCATACCTGGAGTTCAGCTTTAAAGTATAACTAAAGGCAAAACTTTTTTGTTATTTGTTGATAGAGTAGAGAGAGGTATTATAACACATCAGGTTTTTATTGCTGTCTGTGACCCCTTTGGGGAGATTCCCTCTCTCTATTCCTCCTTAGTGTTGAGCGAACACGGACTGTATTATTCGGGTTCGTACCAAATAATTGGATTTTTGTATCCCGAACACTGAACCGAAAAAATTTACTGTATGTTCGGGTTTAAAATCCGTGTTCGGTCATTTTATTTCCGGTTTTGTATGTAATGGCGCACTTTTAATGGCGGGCTTTCAACAGCCAATCAACAAGCGTTTAACTGGTGTGCGCCATCACAGCCATGCCTACTAATGTATTAGTAGCTGTGATTGGCCATCTGAAGCATGTGACCATGTCTTTAAAGGTTCGAGAGCCCCAGCGCGCCGCGTCATTCTGCTGTAGTTTAGGGACAGAGCACACATCATACGTGCTGGCTGCTGATTAGGGACAGACAGTGATTCTGTGAAAAATTGTGTCCGAAAAGAATGCAGGGTCAGGTCGGAGTGCAGGCAGGGAAAGTTATTAGAGCATTTTAGGGTGAGGCTGGAGATTAGGCAGGGTCAGTCTTCTACATCGATTTTGCTGTGTGGGGGGTGGTGTAGTGAACAATCTTATTGAGCATATTAGGGCCAGGCTGGAGATTAGGCAGGGACAGTCTACATCGATTTTGCTGTGTGGGGGGTGGTGCAGTGAACAATCTTTTTGCCCTCACTTGAGCCCACTGAGGAGGAGGGAGAAAAAAATCTATTTTTATCAGTCTGTTGTGTGCAGCGTTCAGCTATATTTCACTACAGATTGCTGTTCTAATCTGCTATTAAAAAATTAATTTAAAGGGGAATTTTTTTTAAGAGCACTTGCCATGCTCTTAACTACATTTTGCTGCCATTTGCAGCACTCTAGCCCTTTCCATTGGTGTTTTAGAGCAATTTTAGTGCCTGAAAGTTCGGGTCCCCATTGACTTCAATGGGGTTCGGTGTCCGGGTAAAGTTCGGAAAAGGTCCAGGACACGGACCCGGACTTTTTTTTCAAGTTCGGCCGAACCCGCCGAACACGGACATCCAGGTGTCCGCTCAACTCTATTCCTCCTGTTTACCATTATAGCCATAATTAAAAGTGAACAATCCCAAAATGTTGGGGTGACCAGGGCAGCAATGGAGGAGAAATCTTTCAATGGGGACACTAGTTCTGACGACCCTGGAGGAATCTCCTCTCCACAATGAAATGCAGATGACAAGAAAAAACTGACAGGGGTATAACCATCCAGAATGGAAAAAAAAATTGCCTCAAGTCTACTTTAACCCCCACATGACCTGACAATCAGCCAGTTGTTGTGAGAAATACTCATATAAGTATGATTGCTTTCTATTATTGCACTATATGTGGACATCCCTTGCTTTCAGCCAACCATGGCTGTGCAATAAAACCAGCCCGGCACAGAGTAATCGTCAACCTGAATGCCTGCACCAACTTAAATATTCATCCAATTTTGTTTTTGCATCTCATAAAAGATGATTGCATGGGTGGACCCATCATTTTGAACACTAAAATTAAGAGAAGGAATATGCTGGTACTTAACCTATGACGCTTGATCTGTGCAGCAACTCAGAGCGTTTCTACAAATTAAGACAATATGCTTATTGATGAAGCTAATGGACTACTTTCCTCTTTGTAATCTGGCTCCCATCAAGCTGAAATGAAGCCATTTATCCTGCCTGTGGCTGATTAAACACAAAGTAAACCTATATCTGTGAGGAAGTTGTAATGATTCTCCCAAGAGCTGCTCTGTCATGCACCTGCACAGCTCCTCCAAGTAACCCATTCTGTGCTGGATCTTCCGAATTTCACGATATTTTTATGGCTTTCACAGTGCCTGCCAATTTTTTTAATTAATGTCAACTAATATTTATTAATGCCCCAGTGCCAAGTAATGGCTATACTGTTTTGTTAGGCTACATGCCAAGGAACAACAAACCCAACCTGCACGAGTAGTTCATTTAGGCTGTTACATTTTTGGTTCCCACTGGCACATGTATGAGTTTCCATTTTCAATGGACGCTTTTTTATGGTTAAGTAGTATGTATGTATTAAACGTATTGCCCGTTTTACATATTTTGCCAGTTTCCAGTACTTTTCTCAGTAACTTTTTCCAGTTCTGCAAGGAGAAATCTACCTTTAAGAACTCATTCGTTACTATGCAGAGATTTCATCAGCCTTTGAATCTTTAACCACTTAAGCCCCGGAAGATTTTACCCCCTTCCTGACCAGGGCCTATTTGTCGATTCGGCACTGCGTGACTTTAACGGACAATTGCGCGGTCGTGCGACGCTGTACCTAAACGAATTTGACGTTCTTTTTTTCCCACAAACAGAGCTTTCTTATGGTGGTATTTGATCACCTGTGCGATTTTTTAATCATGCGCTATAAACAAAAAAAGAGCTTAAATTTTGCAAAAATAACAATATTTTTCACATTTTTTATATGAAATTCCCCCCAAAAAAATTTAAAAATCAAAATTTTTTAACATTTTAGGCCAATTTGTTTTCTGCTACATATTTTTGGTAAAAAAAAAAATTGCAATCAGCGTATTTTGATTGGTTTGCGCAAAAGTTACTGCGTTTACTAACTAAGGGAAAGATTTTTGTCATTTTTGTTGTTTTTTTTTTTAACGCGTAATGGTGGCGATCTGCGATTTTTTTTTTGAGGGACTGCGACATTGCGGCGGACAGATCGGACCCTTGACTGACATTTTTGACACTTTTGGGGTTACCAGTGACATTACTACAGTAATCAGTGCTATACATATGCACTGTTACTGTAAAAATTACACTGGCAGTGAAGGGGTTAACTTTTTTTGAGAGGGAGGGGCTAGGTGTGTCCCTAGGGGCATGTTTCTAACTGTGATTGGCTGTGGATTGAGCTGTAAGAACAGTGATCAACGGTCCTACATAGCAGAACCAGCAGTATATAGCAGTATGATCACTATTCTTACACAGGGGAGAATGATAGGCGGCTTTGTTTACATTAGCCGCCTGCCTTTCTCCCGGTGTAACGGACGATCGCGAGTGCCCACACGCGCGCGGGGGTCCGTGACCGAGTGGGAGCGCGCATTCGGCTCACTCCCCAGAGCCTCACAGGCTAGTGACGTACCCCTACATCACTTTGCCTGTGAGGGGCTGACTGCCGCCTTATATAGTCGGGCGACAGTCGGCAAGTGGTTAAAGAGACTCAAATACAACTATGAGCATTGCATTGCCTAGCAATGTTTATCATTCCACTATAGGCTGGTGGGCACGTGTAGTGAGGCCTCCCTGCACACATGGCGCTGTGACAGCCGCCATGCAGAGGGTGGAGGACAGGAGGAACCTTCGTTCCTCTAAGCCAGCCTTTCTAAACCCTTTTACCCTTGAGGAACCCTTGAAATAATTTTTAGGTCCTGGGGAACCCCTACTAAAACCAATTATTTGGGTCATTAGGAAGATGCCCCCCTTACATTAGAGTCAGAATACCACCCATACAGACAGCTAAAAAGTTTGCTGCTCTCATTCCACTGACATCACCAAGTGGTGTTGGCCCTGGAACTATGCAGACACCATTAAATTGAAGGCCAATCAGTCACAGCTCAAGGAACACTTAGCAACCTCTGGGGTTCCACAGAACCCTGGTTGAGAAAGTCTCCATAGGTATCATCAGGGGAGCTATGGGAATCTGCTGCCCTGGATGATTTTGGCAGCCATCTTTCTTGTTGGCAGTGCTAATAAATAGCACTGTCCCCCTGCAGTTGACCTGCATTTGCAAAGTGACTAGGTCAGGAACAAAAACCCACTGGCTAGGGACAGAATATCTGGACTAAGGAAAGGTTCCAGTGAAGGAGGGACAGAGTAGAGACTGCACACCTGTGTCGCCAGCCAGGAGCTCTTCCCAGCTTCAGATGTCTTTTGGCCAGCCTGCCTTCCAGCCACCTCCTTTGTAAGATGTTGTCAAGCATCGTAAGTTGTTTGGAGTTTCTTCAGTAAAACTGTGTGTGCAAGACAAATCCCGTTACCACGTTGTAGGCACCGTCATGTTAATACATTTTCCTGCATTCCTTGGCCTCCATGTGCATTTTCTCCACTCTGTGTACCAAACGCCTGGCCCTGCCTACAGGCTTGTCTCTGTAAAGTGCTCAAAGTAACAAGCAGTTCTGTAATAAGAAAGGCTCAGAGCTTATAAAAGCCACCCCATCCCTCAAACCACTGCAAACCCATTCAAACACAAGCTTTATCATTACATTAGGGCTAAAATACCTTTGTCATGAAGGTCACACAAGTACGGAACACTGCATTTCTGTATGAGCATCCGTGTGCAGGCACAGTTTGTCTTGTAGATGATTGTGTGCGCAGACATGTTCTACTATTCTTGGTATTATACTAGTCTTGGAGGACTATATAATCTGGATAGCTGCACATGGCCAGTGCTGAATTGTCTTTGGCAGTACCTGTAACCTGTGTCCAGTATTTCCTGATTGATTTCCTGATCTCAGTCCGGCTTGTCCTAGCCTGACCTTGCTATCTTCTGTATTGACCCCAGCTAGACCTGCAAAAATGCTCCTGCCTCCTTCTCTTGCTCTAGATTTGCTCCTCTGATACTGACCTCAGCCTGGAACCTAACCTCACACCTGAACCTGATTCTGTACTTCATTTGCCCACCAGCTACTGACCTGGCCTGCCATACCTTCAGCCTACTTGCCTGCAGTTCCACTTCTATGCTCAGTAGTCTTCTGATCCCATATTCGGCTAAAGCATCTGCGATCAGTGACCGACTCCCTGCCTGCCATCCTCCAGGGTGAGTTCACACATCACAGACCTGTGGCTCCCATTCACCTGTACCAGTATCCAGTAGACCAGTAAGGCACTTTTACCACTTTTTGCCCTTTTGCTACCTGTCCACCCTATCGGGATCCCTGGGCTGGAGGTGTAAGAAAGGCCATTCTCATCTGGGTCCGCGGTCAAGTAGGTGACAACCCTTCAGAGAAAGTGGTCAGAGCCAGGGCCTGAGCTACCCTATTCAGTTACTATAATACCCTGCTTTTTCTAAATATGTTAAGGCAAGATTAAAGAAATGGTAGATAAAAATGGTAAAAAGGCACTGGTATCCCTGATTATAAAATAGATATCAATGGTGCACCAATTTTCTGAAAATTATATAAATGTGTAAAATACAAATATCTGTGACAAATTAATTAATGTTATATAAAATTTAAAAATGAATATAAGGTGCAATATTATTAATATTATATAAGGATCTACAGAAGAAGCCGTGATTGGGCGGCGAAACGCGTCTAGCGATTGGCTGAGCGGACCTGTCGTCACTTCCGGCCGGTGAAGCGCACGCTGCGAGAGCAGCAAACCACCGAACCGTGTTCCCATATCGCCCATATTTTACATATGTTTGTGAGTAAATTTCCTTGTTCTTAAATAAACTTTGTGTGGAATGTACTTCACCATGGATGGCCTTTTTCTTTTATCTGAGGAAACTCGGAGCAGGCATTAAGGACCATAGAAAGGATCTATTCGGACAAGATCACTGTGTCCAGGCTGGCGAGGCAGGCTGTCATTACATTAAGAAACTGCTGTTGATCGAGCCTGCACCTCGTTTGATGCACACAGTGGAGCTCAACAATATATTTGCACTTTAATGCACATTATTGATGGACTTTATGAATTTAACATTTACACAATTATGAATTTCATGCGTTTATGCATCTGATTATTTATTGAGTGGTTCGATGAGATTTGCACATTCTGTATTTGCACATGTTTGCATATTTGCACGAATCTATATAATTTGCACATTTTTAAGTATTTATTTGGAATATTGAGCAGCGCTGCAACACTGGTTTCACATAAGGTGCAATGCCTGGTGTTTGTCTGTGACAAGGCATAAATTAAGGTAAATAGTAACTTATTCTTAAAAAATGGTAAAAAATGTGTAGGTTAAATTTTATAACCACTAATCATCATAAACCTTTTTGTAAAGTGCTAGTGCCACAGAATATATTGTGCAAACCCAATAAGGTGCTGAAAGGTGCAATAAAGAACCAATAAAGTGCTAGTGATCACTTAATAAACTTCTAATTAAAAAACATATGTGAATAAAAACTCATATACAAAATAACGTATGAATTAAATTGGAAATTGGTTCCACATATACAAAATGTGAAAGGTGCATTTCTAAGGTGTTCAAAGGGTTAAATCAGTGATCCAACAAAAACAGTTTGTGCAAGGTAGTGAATGATATTGCTTGAATATCAGGTGCTCCAGTGCATAAAGATGATAATCTTTGCCTCTTACCGGAATAACCGGATACAGTTGGGTTACACAGACCCCACAAGCCTGTGATCCCTTTATCCTTTGGTGGATCAAACCATAGGAACACCTCCTCTCCTCTTGGATATTAGTTGAATGACTCCAAAAAGATAATTAGCTCCTTCTCCTCACTCCTCCAAATAATTACCTCTCACAGGTGTTTTTTAACCACTTAAGCCCCGGAAAGATTTTACCCCCTTCCTGACCAGGGGGTATTTTGCGATTCGGCACTGCGTGACTTTAACGGATAATTGCGCGGTCGTGCGACGCTGTACCTAAACGAATTTGACGTCCTTTTTTTCCCACAAACAGAGCTTTCTTTTGGTGGTATTTGATCACCTGTGCGATTTTTTGATCATGCGCTATAAACAAAAAAAGTGCGTCAATTTTGCAAAAATAACAATATTTTTCACATTTTTTTATATGAAATTCCCCCCAAAAAAAATGTAAAAATCTAAATTTTTTAACATTTTCGGCCAATTTGTTTTATGCTACATATGTTTGGTAAAAAAAAATCGCAAAAAGCGTATTTTGATTGGTTCGCGCAAAAGTTATCGCGTTTACTAACAAAGGGAAAGATTTTTGTCATTTTTTTTTTTAACGCGTAATGGCGGCGATCTGCGATTTTTTTTTGCGGTACTGCGACATTGCGGCGGACAGATCGGACCCTTGACTGACATTTTTGACACTTTTGGGGTTACCAGTGACATTACTGCAGTAATCAGTGCTATACATATGCACTGTTACTGCAAAATTACACTGGTAGTGAAGGGGTTAACTTTATTTGAGAGGGAGGGGCTGTGTGTGTCCCTAGGGGCGTGATTCTAACTGTGATTGGCTGTCTGTTGAGCTGTAGAAACAGTGATCAACGGTTCTACATAGTAGAACCGTGTGATCACAGTTTCTACACAGGGGAGAATGACAGGCGGCTTGTTTACACAAGCTGCCTGCCTTTCTCCCTCTGCAGCGGCGATCGCAGAGTGACCGGCGGACATCGGGTCCGCCGGTCACACGCGCGGGGGGGTCCGTGACCACGCGGGAGCGGGAGCGCGCCTCAGGCGGCGCGCGCTCGCTCCCTAGACCCTCACAGGCTAGCGACGTAGACCTACCTCACTTTGCCTGTGAGGGGCTGACTGCCGACGTAGATAGTCGTGCGGCAGTCAGCAAGTGGTTAAAGCCCATGTGCAGGGAGACAAATAGAAAGCTATTAGTTGTGCCCACCCGGCACAGGGCAATAGGCATTGGTTGCTATAGGTCGCTGGATGGGGACAGGATCTGCAGACTCCTGCTGTTTATCCCTCTGTGTTGCTCCCTGTAGCGTGCAGCGGTGCCAATAGGCGATCCGATCTGTGTACCAGTGCCTGTGGTTAGGAGGTAGCTTCTTCCTCTTTACTTCCGGGTTATTTCAGAGACCACAAGATTAAAGAAATCCAACATAATCATCTATGGTTTTGTAGTGGAGTTCCTTTTTACTTACTATGCTTAGAAGAAGACACAGGACCCTTGAACTTCGTTTCCCACAATTCCTTGGGTTCCTAGACTTATCCAGGAAATATTTTTTTCTCAGCTTCCCTTCTCCCTTCAGCAGCTCAGAGAGGCCACACCTGATGAAGCAGAAATAGTTGGGCAAGTAATCTGTAGCTACATAAGAGGCACTCCACTGTCAAAACCAGCAGACAATCAGGCCACAACCTAATAGCATACAGCTTCTCCAGGAGACCCAGCTACTGTGCGAAGAAGATCCCCTATTGCTACCAGAAAACTCCGGTTCCAAAGAGGTGGCACTCTTTCCTAAGGTCTGTGAGCCCTCCAGCTGTTCACCTGTGTTACCAGATCTACCTTGGACTTCACTGTGAGGGACGATGTCTATGAGGAGCAGGTGACTGTGTTCTATACTGTTTTACTAAAGTAGTAATTCTGAATCTCTTTTGTTATGAAGTCTTATAGAGACTATGGGCCTGATTCATAGTACGGCGAATTGGCGTTTCGGCGTGATTTTGCGAAGCGGCGATTATTTAAGTCTGAAATTGGCATTCAAAGAACGGCGGGCGGAAAATAGCGCCTAGTGTGAGATTCATTAAGATGCAATATGGTCAGAGCGCGACTTAAAACCACGCCAGCTAAAAGCTCGACTAAAGTTTAGCCAAATTTTCCCCTGTACCCCCAAAAATCCCAAATCACTGTGGAAGGTGTGGAAGTCAATTTGGAGATGACTTGCGTTTAAAAAATCTCAAAAACTGACTTAGAAAGAGAGATATCTGCGAAAGTGTGGAAAGGTTAAACAGCTCCTCCAGCCGCGAGCTGCGAACTCGCGAATGTGCGCATGCGCAACGTCAAATTGGCTCAAAAAATTTCGCCAGCGCGATTTTGGGTCAATTTTTTTTTGAATACCGCTTGCAAATCCGCTGTCTCGCCCATAGAAAATGGCAAAAACCGGCGGAATTGGAAAAACATGCACACTTCCAACAAGGGATCCTTTAGTAAACACCATCACATTCCATACACCTTTCCTGCTAACTCCGAAATCATAGCAGTCAAATCTACAGTGTTTATATAGAACCTCCACATTCTCTGAAAAAACCCACAAAATATTACATTGGGGAATTGGTCGTCAGATAGAAAAAAAATAGATGTAAAACATATTTCAAAGAAAGATTATTAGCATTTCACACATATCAAGGAAATGTCACAATTTTGACAATATTTTATGTGTTTCCAAAGAATGTTTTTAGAAATATATTGCAAATACTACCTTTTCTTCCATATGGGTATGGCCAAGTGTTACCATTTTACTACACATTTAACTGAAGGTATATATATATATATCCCTTATACTTGGCTAATTAGCAAAGTATGCCCAACAAACAAATAGAGCTTTAGCTCACAATATTGCTACATATTGACTTTATGGGGCATCTTTTGTATTTTGTTCATGTCTTTGGATTAAAAGTTTGCTGATACACATGCCTTTTTCAAACATGAACAAAATTAATGATGTCAACATTTGGAGGATTGGAGATATCCAAGTGTTGCCCATACAGAGGGCACCTTCCGGATTCGAACTTACAAACCTACAGCAGGAAGGCAGACTCCCTAATCATTGTGCTATTTCTCAGTGAGCGTTGGGTGTTTTCCTCATGCCGTCAAAATGCTCACATGGGAACAGGGGCCATTGAACTGAATAGGATTGGATTTTTTGCCTGTTTTGGGAGCTGATCCTTGAGCTGGACAAATCCCCCTCAAACGCCCCCAAACGGGCTACGTTCACATGTACGTGTTTGTGGTCTGTTTTTGGGGCTTTTGTAGGTGATTTCATATAACAATGCCTGCCCAAAAAATGCATGTCAAAACGCCTGGGAAAACGCCAGCCAAAATGCACATAAGAACGCCTGATATAATTGCCACGCCAAATTTAGGGATGTTCATGAGTGATGAGTCAGATTGTTGGCTTACATATCTGGTCAATCGTCACAATCTCACTTCTCAAATCCCAAAAGGTGTGTTTCAATTGTTTCCCTAAATATATATTTCTCTCTCTCTCACGTAATTGTATATATATGTATGTATTCCTGTATCTAAACATTCTAAATAATGACTAGCAAACTTCAAGAGAGAATTTTTTCAATTCACATATACTATACACACCTACATACATTTCTATTCCTCATTTCTATTTCCCTTGTTTTGGCAACTGAGCATGCTCCAAAACACACAGGATACACACAGTTAATTTTTGGACTGGGCGTTACCATTCTGGGTGTGTTTGCTTGGATTATATATAGCTCACTCAGACATCAGGAAAGATTTGACCTACGAAGAGGTCCAATATATTTGTGTGTCACATGTTTTATGGGTAACATTTTTGGCCCTTTGTTATTTATGGAGGTGAGATTTGGCTGTGTTGTGTGTTGACTCTCTGTAAGTATTTATTGCTGTTAACATAATTCTGTCAATCTGCACATGCATCTGTTGATTATGGGCTCTTTGTCGATGTATATGGTCTAAATGTTGTACAAAGGTTGTTTTGGTTTGAAAAATACAAATGTAATAAACAGCATGTTTCCAATTTTTTTTTGAAAATGTCTTCATGTGTCTAAATAAAGTTTTCTGGTGTCCACAAATGTATGTATTTGTATTTCTTTTTCTAAGTTAAATCTGCTTAATGGTTGTGTATGTTCACTATTCGCGAATTCGCGAATATACAAAACCGCGTTCTCACATTTATACATGAAACCGGAAACGAAACTTTTGCTGCGTGCACACGTTTCCGGAAATTGTCCAGGCCCTGTCGTAAGTGTGCATCATGGCTCCTGCACTGTTTACAGACGAAATCGTGGCATTTGTGTGTAAGGTAAGGAGGGGGTGTGAGTGTGCAGGGTGCGGGATGGGGGATGGGGGATGGTGGATGGTGGCAGGGTGGGTCGCTTATCTAGCGGGTGTGCAAGAAACTTTTGGTCTGCTGATCTGCGCATGCACTTTCTGCCTATTAGACGTGATCTAGAAGCTTCCTGTTATAGAAACTTCCTAGATGTGAACCTGTTCCCTATATATATATATATATATATATATGTATGTGTGTATATATATATATGTGTATATATATATATATATATATATATGTGTATATATATATATATATATATATATATGTGTATATATATATATATTATATATATATATATATATATTATATGTATATATATATATATATATTATATGTATATATATATATATATATATATATATATATATATATATATATATATATATATATATATATATATATATATATATATATATATATATATATATATATATATTATATGTATATATATATATATATATATATATATATATATATATATATATATATATATATTATATGTATATATATATATATATATATATATATATATATATATATATTATATGTATATATATATATATATTATATGTATATATATATATATATATTATATGTATATATATATATATTATATGTATATATATGTATATATATATATATATTATATGTATATATATGTATATATATATATATTATATGTATATATATGTATATATATTATATGTATGTATATATATGTATATATATTATATGTATATATATATATATGTATATATATTATATGTATATATATATATATATGTATATATATTATATGTATATATATATATATATATGTATATATATTATATGTATATATATATATATATATGTATATATATTATATGTATATATATATATTATGTGTATATATATAGATGCATGTATGTGTATCTAAAAAATATATATATTAGACAATATATATACTATGTATATATTATATACAATATATATACATTAGATACATTATAGAATATGTTATATACCATATATTAGTGTATATAATAGGGAACAGGTTCACATCTCTGAACTTTCTATATAGATATAGATAGGCATACCCTGCTTTAAGTACACTCACTTTATATACAATCGTGAGTAAGGACACAGCTTGTTCAGCTTGCCATGACACTGCTCACAAACCATAAGTGACAGGGATAACAAACTTAGGGAGCAACGACAGGGTACCCAGGTACCCAGGACTACACCATATCCATTTTGTGGCTGGCCAGCTTGCCTAGGTAATCTATCATGTCATAGTCCTGGATCCCCTTAACATGCTCCCACATGGTTTGGGAGTAAGGCTATGTCAATGTGGCCAAAATTTACAATGGAGCTGGTGTATTTTCATGCATCGAGAAAAGAAAAAAGGGATTGCTTCACTTTAAGTACATTTTCAGTTTCCATACATGCCCTGGTCCCATTGTGTACTTAAATGGGCTATGCCTGTATATAGATAGATTTGATTCGTTTCAACTTTTACACAAAATGAAACCCAATTATCTGTGACAGATTGCTCTGACGCTTTGGAATCTATCTAGATAAAGACAAATGTATTGACCCTTTTCATATATGCAAGATTAGAAACATTATATTCCCTAAATGCATAATGCCAAAAATTATTGCCTTACATACATCCATACACACTGCAAGCTCGGCCCCGTTTGTCTTGTCTGACACTCTTACCATCATAAGCTGGATCTGCACACAGCAGCTAATTGGTTCACCTGAGATGGAATCAGTGATCACAAAAATCTGGAATGGTCATGTCTTCAAAGGATTGCCTTGAACAAATCACCTCTAAAAGAAACACATGAGTGTATAATCACTTGTCTCAATGGATCACATTCCCAACAGACCCATCTCACACTGCCATATGATAATGAATGGGGGTGTCCATTGCAAGTTAAATACACCCCCAGATCCCATTGCTTTGTTAATTGACAGATCTAACTGGAATATGATGGCACTGCTGTGAACCACTATGCCATCAAATTCTGCTGGTGACCTTTAAAAAGGATTATGTGTGATTGTGTGGATAATTATGCCACCTTAAATTTGCATCTCCCACATACCATGTGCAACTCTTGCAGGAATTGTGAATCAAGGATAATTCAGCACAGCTTAATGAACAGACACATTGAGGAGTGTAGGAACACACCGTCAGATTACCCGATCACACTATGGGGTTTTAACTCCTCCATAATTTTGCCACTTTGGAAACCAAGTGCTTACTTTATGTATACTTTTTAGACGGAACTACAATTTCTAGTAGGGTGATATCATTGCATGAGATTTTCCCTCACTTCCTGTCTTAGTGTCACCAAGACAGGAAGTGAGGGGAATATCACTGTGGGGAAATAGCTTGCAATTGTTGCCTTATAATGTCCATAGTATATATAAAAGGAAAGAATTGCTGGCTGTATCCCCACGGGAGATTCCCTCACTTCCTGTCCTGGTGACACCAAGACAGGAAGTGAAGGGAAATCTCCTGCAATGATATAACACTGTTACATGTTCTAGTTATGTAGCAAACTTAAGAATATACAAAGCAAACATCTTTTTTTTTCCATTTTGGCAAAATCATGGATTCATTAAAAAAATATCTTTGTTTGTCCCGTGGCTTGCAGGAAAAACATTTTGCCTTGATTCCACCATCAACACAGACAGGGGAAACCCTCCTGCGGAGCCATTGTGTTCTCCTGGTGCTGCCCCTGCCAGGAAAACACAGTGATTATTGCTAGTGGCTACAAGAGATGCTAGCGATAAGTGTGTGTAAAATCTGACAGACTGGTTGTACGTTGTCCTCCAGGTGATCGACCAATCAACTTGGGTACCTTCAGCCTGGCCATACACAGTTTAAATCTGCATCTCAAATGAAGCAATCCCATTTACATATAACACTCCATAAAGGAGAATTGAGGGGCTTATCAGGTCTGCGTCAAAAATTAACAGCCACACCCAATCAGACAGCTCGTGTTAAAAGGGACCTGAAAAGCAATCTGCATGGCTTGCTTTTCCAAGCATTGGCTAGTTTAGTGAGCCTGGACTAATAACAGTCACTGTAATGCTACCCATACTGCTGTCCTTTTAACATGGTGACAAAAGTTGATACCTATGCTACATGTGTGTAAAGTTACTTGCACCCTGCTAAATGGACAGCAATAAGGTTGTAAATACAGTGACTGCCTGTCCCCCCTGATGGCGGCCCTGGGTGTGTCATGAAAGGCCAATTGAGAAAATGGCTATATCATGTAGAGGAAATCACCAGTGTGGGGCAACCTATGTCATGGAGGTAGATTTGGACATCGATGTATATGTATCACCAGAAATGGAATTCTTTGTTCTACAATATCTCAAAGACGACCTAGCATGTTATTTGAAGACTGTACTATTTTGGACATACTTGGACTCAAACATACACTGCTCTTTCCACAGCTCCTCCTCCTCTGGGGGTATGATAAAGTTTATACGCATCTTCACCAAAAGCACAAGATGATGTGTCGTCTCCGGATGAGGCTGCAGCGGAGATTTCAGTTTCTGCCTGAGATAGTGGATCTGCAGCGGGCCTGGAGTGATGCCAAAAGGCGCTCACCCAGGCTCCTGCTAAAGGCTGTGGAGCAAATCTCCGGTAAGTAAAAATATACATTACATGTGACCAGATAGGTTACAATTTTTTGGGTAGGTGGACATGTGTTTAGCTATGCAACAACACTAATACCAACACCCCCCCCCCCCTCCCTCTCGCTCCTACCTTTCCTACCTCCATCAAGTGTCTCTTCACAACCTTTAATACTACTATGTACATTCGTATTTTTTATGTTTTTTTTTTTCTTCTGCTTCTAGCCAAAGCGGACGGACGGCACCCTCTTGTGCTTTTGGTGAAGAAGGGGAGGAGGAGGACGGCCACACTCCAATATGCAGTCAGAGGCAGCGAGCCATTTGAGCAGCTGAAAATTGTGGATCGTAAGTAGAAAATAAAAATGTTAGAAATTTCTAATCTCTAATCACATTTTACAGAGCCCCCTTTACATCGGAGTCTCCAGACTTACTACACTGTAAGAGGGAAGTGTGAAGACTCTGATATAAGGAGAGTTTGGGAACCATTATTTGAGGGGGGAAGCTGGGGACTCTGGTGTAAAAGGGAACTCTGTGTTCCCCAAAGCTCCCCCATACATCTGAGCTTACAGAGACCCTCTTACACTTCCCTTCCTCAGTCCACCACAGTCAAGGGCACAACAAGTCCCACTGCAGAAGGCTACCTGCTTGGACTTGTAATCCTCTCTGTAGGGGAATGAGGAAATACTGCCTGCTATGCTAAGACTTGTAGTGCCCTCTGTTAGGGACTAAGGATTCCTCAGTCCTCAACATTCTAGGGCACTATAAGTCTCAGCATAGTGGGCTGTCATACCTCAGTCCCTCACAGCTCGGGTCAAAAACAACACAGTTAAACATCTAAAGGACAACTCCAAACAAAACTACCAATAATGGACAGAGTCCATATGCTCTATAATGTCAAAGACCCGCTACCACTCACCTTCCACCTCTGGTGCTGTCATTGTGTAGGGCAAAGGGCTCCATCTACACCATGTTTGGCTTTCATGTCAGATAGGCAGGACTTGCTCAGCTCCACTCTCTTCCTTGGCAATTGACTCTGGCGTCATTGTGGATCTTTCCTCCTCTAGAAAACCCCCAGGGGCCCTCTCCTTGTCCCCCAGCCACCCAGGGCCTTCTTCTCCTCCTCCTCCACCAACCATTTTCAGACTCTTCCAACTTCCCTGGGGCTACTCAACCACTTTGCATAGTGGACACAACAAATCTATGACCAGCCTGCAAAATATCAAGTCTGGGCCTGGTTACCTGTATGTTCCGGGTCCAGGGCGGAGCTCTCCTCCCAGAGCAACAACTGATGATAGCAGAGTGAGTTGACCGGCCAGTCACTTCCTACTGGTGCAGGTACACACCTACCGATTCCTCCACATCTTAGGATAACATGATCAGACGGCCAATCCCCAGGCAGAGAAGGAGGAGTAAGTGTCAGCGGACAACCGACACCTGGCAGACGCAGTGAAGGGACTGCAGCACACTGCTGCAACTTTTTGATCCGAGGATTGAAAGCAATCTTTTACTTGGGAGATTTCCCTGACTGCGCCCTTCGAAATGTTGGTGCTCCGCCACTGGCCGCAAGGCCCCTGTAGGTGCGAGGCCTTAGGCGCCCGCTTAATTTGCATGGTGCCCTCCTGTTTTAAAACATGGTCAATGCATCTCATTGGTGTAAGTGCACTTCTATGTTCTGAATTGTAGGGGCATTGAGTATGGTGCTAGCATGATGAGAGGTTACTGCCTATTTGTGTCCATAAATAATATATAATGTTTTTCTTTTATTTTAGAAACCAGTGATCAGGATGTTGCGGCTCAGCCTTCTCAGGCCCCCTGTAAGTAATGTGGATGTGCTGGTGTGTTGTGTATTAGGTCGAACTTGGAGGAATGATTGTTTGTTTTGTTTTCTTTTGTGGTTGATGTAACTTCAGCAAGAGAGGAGCCTCAGGCAGGGCCAAGTCGCCTGGATCCGGGCCAGGAACAAACTGTTGGCCAAGAAGAGGCCAATTGGTCCGACTCGGATGAGGACCTGGGCTCTCCTCAAAGGGGAAGTAAGTATTCTACATGTGTTTGTGTGTTCAATGTGTCCTGGTAAATATAAGGGCTGTAATATATATATTTTGACATTGGGGTTTTGTAGCAGCTGACATTGAGGATGTTTGTTGTGGAGGACTGGGGAAGAGGGGCCACTGCTTACCCAGTCCACTGTAACTACTACCTTCAATGTTTCCAGACTACTTTCTGTGTGCCTTTATCAAATAGCTTTTGTTCAAGGATTGTATTTGTGTCTTTGTGTTTCTAGGAGATACAACGCCATCCCCCCATGAAGGGACACCATCCCCCCATGTAGGGTCTCCCCCATCCTCCCCCACTCCAGGCTCCCCTGAACTAGTCTGTAAGTACCTAAAATTAGATTCTCACATGAATTGTGTGTGCTAGGATGATGTGTATCTAGGATAATCTAAGTTGGAGTCAAAGCAAGTGTAGTTTTGCTATATGTGACAGGAAGGTTGGTCATGAAACACTCTTGCTTAACCTTCATGTTTGAAAGGTGGTTTTGGGGAGCTTTACAGGACATGTTATCTTTTGTAAGTTATCTCAAGCCACCCTATTCTAAATTGGTGTTAGTTTCTCTACATTGGAAATGGTGTGCTTTGTACTTGTAAATTTTTAGGGGACATTGTAATTTAATCATGTCCTGATTTAGTCAACACTGAAAATGTGTGTTTGTCAATCTTTCATAAATACTCTTCCTCGGTAATGTACCACATTCCAGTTCACAATTTGTGTTCTTTTTGTGCAGTTTCTCCAGAGCCAGCCACGCCATCCACTTCAGGGGCCCCAAAAAAACCTGATGATGGTAAGTTGTGTGCTTTTCCAGTAATGTGTCTACTTAGTAAGTGGAGAAATGCTAACTGTGTATGTCCCCGCTCAGGCTTCAAGTTGTTCTAAAGGCAGCGGGTTCTTTATGTGAATGCATTCTATGCATTAGTATTCCAAGTGATAGGTGTGCATATTCCCCCTAAGACTTACTGGGACCATTTTTTACGGTCCAAATTTTTGCACTAATACTTGTCTGGAACAGACTCCCCCTCCTCCTTAACTGAGGTGACAGCATGCCAATATTGCCTCCTGATGCTGTCACTCCTAATCATTGAGACCATTGGAAGGGAGGGGGGCAAGGCTGGCTCACAGCCTAGTGCCTGAACAGGCACAGGGTGCTTGGCTTCATCTCATGTGCCTCCATAGCAAGCTGCCTGCTGTGGGGTCAAACAACAGGAGGGAGGTGCCTAGAGGTGTGTACAGGGGCCATGTAAAAAGGAGGATTGTTATTTCTCTTGTCCCCAAAAACCTAGAGAGTGTAAGTCTAACCTGATTAGTTTTCCGCAGCCCTCCCAAAATGATATGTTTCCAACACTTAGAACAGGCAGGGCTGAGGCACCAAAAACATCAGAAAAACACAATCAGCACAAAAGCAGGGAGTACGTATCCTTAACGCTACAAGCTTCACCCAGAAGAATGACGCTTGCACTGTACAAATCTGCATCACCACCATATCAATGTCTAAATAAAACTTTCAGGGAAATGTGGAGGGGTAATGAGTGGGTGTTAGAGCGTTTTCATGACTGCGTAACCTACAGTTAGCGTGAGTCCATTTGTTGATAAACTTTTTCTTCTCTCTTAACACAGCTGGGATGGCGGAAAGGAGATCAGGGGAGCAGACACATCTGCTCCGTCCAGAACTGGCCCTCAAAATTCCTAAGGGTGAGTCTCTACTATGTGTCAGGTTCAATCTATAGACAGTAAGAGTGAGAGAGAACGCTCCACAGATTCCAATGGTGATAGAGATAAATGTGTGCACATGTATCGTGTTGACCAATTGAACCCAAAACACCTTACATTCTTCAAAATGATTGCTTGTGTTTACATGCAGAAAAGCATTTTACTTAGCTTTGGTGGAACTGCTACTAACATTCCAAGCCATCTTATGTAACCTTTTGAACAATTTGCTGTGAAAGTTTGAGTTTAAGGTTTACAACAGCAATTTAGCATATTTGCTTCAGAGTGTTGATAAAAGCCAACCAATAGACTCCTAAGCATATTTGTTGAGGCACATTAATTACAATCCTTGTTTGGATCATTTTGCCTAAAACTAATTGTCATGTTTTTTTCTACCCAGGGCACACCCACCTCACCTACGAGGTCCTCCTGGATTATATGAGGTGGTGCGGAGACCGAATTCTATATTTGGAACACCTTTGTGGCGTGGATCCAGACCCTAAGGAGCCATTCGTTAGGAATGTCACACCTTTAAAAAGATCCTAGTATTTTTTTTTTGTGGTTTGTTTACTTATGTTGCACGTTGCAACACAAAGAAATGTCACATTTGTAATTGTTGCCCATTATAAACAAAAATCTAACAAAAAAATCAAAAACAGTTTAAAAAAAAACCCTTTTTTTGGGACCCAAAAAAAAAAAAAAACAAAAAAAGCCTTGTTTTTGGCAACCAAAAAAAATATAAAAATTTATAAAAAACCCTTTTTTTGGGGACCCAAAAAAAAAAAAAAAACAAAAAAAGCCTTGTTTTTGGCAACCAAAAAAAATATAAAAATTTATAAAAAACCCTTTTTTTGGGGACCCAAAAAAAAAAAAAAAAAAAAAAAAGCCTTGTTTTTGGCAACCAAAAAAAATATAAAAATTTATAAAAAACCCTTTTTTTGGGGACCCAAAAAAAAAAAAAAAACAAAAAAAGCCTTGTTTTTGGCAACCAAAAAAAATATAAAAATTTATAAAAAACCCTTTTTTTGGGGACCCAAAAAAAAAAAAAAAACAAAAAAAGCCTTGTTTTTGGCAACCAAAAAAAATATAAAAATTTATAAAAAACCCTTTTTTTGGGGACCCAAAAAAAAAAAAAAAAAAAAAAAAGCCTTGTTTTTGGCAACCAAAAAAAATATAAAAATTTATAAAAAACCCTTTTTTTGGGAACCAAAAAAACCAAAAAAAAAAAAAAAAAGCCTTGTTTTTGGCAACCAAAAAAAAAATGTTTACAAAAAAGCCTTGTTGTTTTTATGGCAACCGACAAAACCAAAAATGTTTACAAAAAAGCCTTGTTGTTTTTATGGCAACCGACAAAACCAAAAATGTTTACAAAAAAGCCTTGTTGTTTTTGGTAACAAACTAAACCAAAAATGTTTACAAAAAAGCCTTGTTGTTTTTATGGCAACGGACAAAACCACAAATGTTTACAAAAAAGCCTTGTTGTTTTTATGGCAACCGACAAAACCAAAAATGTTTACAAAAAAGCCTTGTTGTTTTTATGGCAACCGACAAAACCAAAAATGTTTACAAAAAAGCCTTGTTGTTTTTGGTAACAAACTAAACCAAAAATGTTTACAAAAAAGCCTTGTTGTTTTTATGGCAACCGACAAAACCAAAAATGTTTACAAAAAAGCCTTGTTGTTTTTATGGCAACCGACAAAACCAAAAATGTTTACAAAAAAGCCTTGTTGTTTTTATGGCAACCGACAAAACCAAAAATGTTTACAAAAAAGCCTTGTTGTTTTTGGTAACAAACTAAACCAAAAATGTTTACAAAAAAGCCTTGTTGTTTTTATGGCAACCGACAAAACCAAAAATGTTTACAAAAAAGCCTTGTTGTTTTTATGGCAACGGACAAAACCACAAATGTTTACAAAAAAGCCTTGTTGTTTTTATGGCAACGGACAAAACCAAAAATGTTTACAAAAAAGCCTTGTTGTTTTTATGGCAACGGACAAAACCACAAATGTTTACAAAAAAGCCTTGTTGTTTTTATGGCAACCGACAAAACCAAAAATGTTTACAAAAAAGCCTTGTTGTTTTTATGGCAACGGACAAAACCACAAATGTTTACAAAAAAGCCTTGTTGTTTTTATGGCAACCGACAAAACCAAAAATGTTTACAAAAAAGCCTTGTTGTTTTTATGGCAACCGACAAAACCAAAAATGTTTACAAAAAAGCCTTGTTGTTTTTGGTAACAAACTAAACCACAAATGTTTACAAATAAGCCTTGTTGTTTTTATGGCAACCGACAAAACCAAAAATGTTTACAAATAAGCCTTGTTGTTTTTATGGCAACGGAAAAAACCACAAATGTTTACAAAAAAGAATTGTTTTTGTGAAAACCTTCCAAAAAATGATGTCAAAACATAAAAAATGTTTAAAATGTTTATCTAAATTAAATTTAAGTATGTTGCTCTTTGCAACACAAATGTTACATTGGCAATTTAGTTCATTCTATTATATATTGTAATATATTTTTTGTACGCTACAGTTGGTAGACACCCACATGTGTTATTAAAACATTTATTTTATTACCCAAGTTTTCTTTTTGGTGTACACATCGAATGTCTTTTGTGTTGTATTTGTTTACTTGAGTGGTGTGGTCTGTAATTGTTAGTATGTTGGCTTTGGTTTATGTTAGCCTTGAGACTTGTTTTGAAGCTACATTTGAAGGGAGACCTTTTCTTGGGTCGTTATGTGAACATTGAGTTATCTAAATTTACATGAAATCATATGTTTGGAGATCGAGAAGCACGTGTGTATAAATGCCTACATTAACCAGGGCCATTACTTGGCCACCAACACTCCTAAAAAACCAAAGAGCAAACACAAACTAATCATTTTGCATAAAATTTTATTTCATCCCCAAAAAAAGCACTATAAGAAATCATATTGTGCCACCCTCAAATTTAAAAAAAAAATGGCCCCACAAATTGGCCAATGTAACAATCATTAACAAAACCAAAAAAAAAAAAAAAAAAGAAATTAAGTTGGTGGTGGTGGTGGTGACTGAAGCAGTGTGGTGAGCAATGGAAAGGTTCCTGCCATCAAATGGTGGGCCAATAGTCCCATCTGCTCTGGGGTTAGCCTTAGAGTTCTGGTAAAGTGGCCCATTAGAATCAGATCTTGTGTCTGAGGCTGCTGCTGATGCAGGGTGTTGAACCCTGGAAATGTCCCAGACTGAAGATCTTGTGCCAATAGTCCCATCTGCTCTGTGCTCAGCCTAAGAATTTGGGTAACGTGTGCCATTACCATGAGATGGGATCGTTGCTGCTCCAAGGCTATTTGATGCTGCTGGTGGTGCAAGGGTTGTGAAGATGTGTGGGGAGTGGTGGTTGATTGGTTGTTGTGGTCCACGGTGCGGGGGCAAACGACATGTCGCATTGGTGACAAAAAAGAAGAACGGCCTGGGGAGGAGTGAAGTGATAAAGGTGTGGAGGGAATGTAGTCAGGTGGAAGGGGTACTGTGGAACCAGTGCGCATTGAGGTTGTGCAGGAGGATTGCTCATTGAGGGGTGTGGGAGTCCGAACGGAGTGTGAAGTGCTAGGAGTGGCTACAGGAGGAATTGTCCCATCCCCAGCTGCCTGACAAGTGGCCAACACTGGCATTACCCTCCCACTACCACAACCTGCAGTGGCAGGTGAGTGAGATGTTTGGGAGGGCTCTGCCAATGGGGCATCTTCAGATCCAAACAGGCATTGGCGTGTGGCCAGCACCTGAGTGTCAACACTTTGCCGATCCCGTTGATGCTGGTCTGCTAAACTTACCAAGCTGTTACGCATATCCTGTTGAACCTGTAACATATCCTGGTGAACCTGTACCATTGTTGCTACAGATTCCTGTATGAGCCCGAGCAGACGTACTGCCTCAGTAGATTGCTGAGTACGCCTCCTTAACTCATTTTGGACCTGATACTCATCAAGCAGCCTCTCGGCTACATCCAGCATAGATGGACGAAGTTGGGTAGGTGACAATCCCTCTGCATCTAAGGCTACCTGAAAGCAGAAGAAATAGACCAAATCATTATCAAACATCATGACTAAATATTTCAGATTAGTTTGACAACTTAACACCCCAAGCAGAACGTTGAAAAGTTTGATGTGCTTCTAATGAGTACTTGTTCATTGTAAGATTATCCAAGCTAGCAACACTTCTGATAATGGGTACATATTATATTGGTATGACTAATATGACAAAGGCAAAAAAGATTCAACATGAAGGTGTTCCCAATTAACCCTGGTGTGGTAGGTTGTTTATGCTTTTGGTAAATCTGTTACTACACCAATGACTTTATACATCTACGTATGTTGTCTAAAATCTTGCCATCAATCGGCTAGAGGACAACCCAACCAAACGATACCCATGAATTTGGACCTGGAAAATCAAAGACGGGCCGGACTTTAAAGATCCTGGATGTTTTTGGAACATTAGTGGCACACCAAATTATAACATAATTCCCTGATGTTCAAGATAGAACTCTTGTTGTGCTGGTGCATCGTCAGAATGTCATAGCACTAATTTAACACACACAATGTAAGCCACATCTAGTCCAAAATCAATGCTACCATTGAAATGTTACATGTGCACCTTGTTCCCTTATATCACATACCACAGCACTGGATGCAGAATCGTCGCCAGCTCCTGATCCAACTCCAGCTGCAACGTCAAGAGGGGCCTGATGTTCTTTTAAAAACAAAAAAAAAAAAACATGTTTAGTACATAACCTTAGTCAGTAATGATTATGGCCAGATTGCCCTCCTAGCTTCATGAATGAAGCATTGAGGCCAAACATTCAAAAGTGCTTTCCTGGGCTCATAGGACACTTGCTAAACCCTCCCAAAGGTTAAGAAGGCTTGGTCTGCCTACTAATGACGGCACCCATTAATGCTGTCAACTGTGTTTTGCAGGGTAAACATCTAAAAGGCAACACTCTTTCCTAAGAAAAAACATGTGTGTTAATGGGGTTAATAAGATTCAAAAAAACATTATTTGACTAGACATACCAACACCTTCCTCCAGGCCTAGCTGCACTGGGTGTGTTCCCTGCTGCGGATCTTCTGTAAAGGACATAGCAATATGAGCTATCTTGGCCAAAAAAAAACATCTACATTGTTTGGCACAGTATGATATTGGACCTACCAGGAGGAGGGTCAGCACTGATGTCAACACCTGTGAGTCCGTCTGGTTCGCCAAGCTGCATGGGCTGTGGAGGGGCTGAGATCCGTGCTACAGATGAACAAATTGCAGGTTGGGGAAAACAAAAAAAGGACAATTGGAAGGGCAAGTATCACATTCTCTTAATGTCACACATAGGATAGTAGTTAATCTTTTCCAAACAACTCACACAATTGACATCCAAGATAATATCCTACCTCGGTGCAAAGCATCCGAATCTAAGTCCTCTCTGGGAAAGATGGTATCGGGTCCTATGATGTTCAAGAAAGGTAATTGATAATCCCAGAGAGAACTTCGTGCACGTTCATCCAGCCGACCTTGACGGTCATAAAGACCCTCCGCAGCCCATGCAATTAGCTTCTTCCGAACGGACCCACAGATGTCGTTGACCTTCTTCCGCACACTGTCACGGTGGCGAGGTGCTTCACCCAGTGCATTTACAGCATCCCGGATTTCATCCCACAATCTGTTCTTCTCTGTTACTGAGTAAGACGCGGCCCTGGTCCCATGTATCGCCTGATATCTGGCCATATAGGCGTGGACCAGGGCACAGCACTGATTGTGGGTGAAACGGGGAAGCCGGGTTAATGTGGACAAGCTGACTCTGGTGGACGGACCCGCTCCAGGACTACTGTCAGAAGAGCCAGCTTGTCCACTTGGTGTGTTAACACCTCCCCCGGCTTCCTCCTCCGGGATGGGGATGGTGGACTCCCTCATGGATACAGCTGGAGCCTCCCTCACACCAGAGCCAGACGATCTGCCCACCCTGCCCCCCCTGCCCCCCCTGGCCCCCCTGGCCCCCCTGGCCCCCCTGGCCCCCCTGGCCCCCCTGGCCCTTCTCATCCTTCCAGTGGGTGGGGCCATGGGAGCACGAGGTGGGCAGAGAATCTGGCTGTCCAGCAGCAGCAAAGAGCCCCAAACTCCTAAATCTGAAATGACAAAAGAGAAAACAGAAAAAACAGGATTTGCAGATTGCTCTTCATATACAGTATAATTAGTGAACAGTTACAGAACACACTTACCTAATGGCACAAACAGACTTGGTCGTGGTGGTGGTGGTAGTAGTGGGCAAAGAGCAGAAGAGGCTGCAAAGAAAAGGAAAAAAAAAAAACACATAAGAAAACGCATATGGGTACAAATCACACGAGGCCCTCCAAACACTTACCTAATGGCACAAACACGGTGGTGGTGGTGGTGGTGGTGGCAAAAAAAGCAGAAGAGGTTGCAAAGAAATGTACAAAAAAAACACATAAGAAAACGCATAGGGGTACAAATCACACGAGGCCCTCCAAACACTTACCTAATGGCACAAACACAGTGGTGGTGGTGGTGGTGGTGGTGGCAAAGAGCAGAAGAGGCTGCAAAGAAATGTAAAAAAAAAACACATAAGAAAACTCATAGGGGTACAAATCACACGAGGCCCTCCAAACACTTACCTAATGGCACAAACACAGTGGTGGTGGTGGTGGTGGTGGTGGCAAAGAGCAGAAGAGGCTGCAAAGAAATGTAAAAAAAAAACACATAAGAAAACGCATAGGGGTACAAATCACACGAGGCCCTCCAAACACTTACCTAATGGCACAAACATAGTGGTGGTGGTGGTGGTGGCAAAGAGCAGAAGAGGCTGCAAAGAAATGTAAAAAAAAAACACATAAGAAAACTCATAGGGGTACAAATCACACGAGGCCCTCCAAACACTTACCTAATGTCACAAACACAGTGGTGGTGGTGGTGGTGGTGGTGGTGGTGGTGGCAAAGAGCAGAAGAGGCTGCAAAGAAATGTACAAAAAATACACATAAGAAAACTCATAGGGGTACAAATCACACGAGGCCCTCCAAACACTTACCTAATGGCACAAACACAGTGGTGGTGGTGGTGGTGTTAAAGAGCAGAAGAGGCTGCAAAGAAATGTTAAAAAAAAACACATAAGAAAACGCATAGGGGTACAAATCACACGAGGCCCTCCAAACACTTACCTAATGTCACAAACACAGTGGTGGTGGTGGTGGTGGTGGTGTAATCCTTTATAGGCAAAAGGAGGCTGCAAACATTAAACATACATGAGAAATCGCATGACCTACATACGTGCACATAATAAATTACAGTTATCAGGAAAGCAAAAATGGTGTCTTTGGAAGCTGGGAAGGTAAGGGGGCAGGTTTAGATGCCAAATCTAGACTGCACACCTTTAACAAACATGAGAAAACACATGTCCAAACCACATGCACATGGGGCCAACTGCCAATGATTAAAAGACACTTGAGGGGTTCCCAAGCTATTGTGGGTTGGAGGGGATTCACCATAGACAACTTAAGCACACCCAAGATAAGTACAAATTGTCTCCTTCCTTTTTTTTGGGAGAGAGAGATACAATTGTCTTACCTCCAGATAATGTAGGTTGTGGGTCACAGGGTCTTGCTAGCACATAAGAAACATCGATCTATAACATCCAGCAGCCATATTGGCCATGTGCTCCTTTTATAGCTGGCTCACAGGTGTGATAATTAGCGGCCGTTTCTATATATATCTGCGCATTCGCGAATTTGCGCGTTCAAAATGGAGGACGATATCCCAGACGCATTAGATGGTGCAATGCTGGCATTTATTGGTGCCTTGTTTGAGGAGGCCCTGGCACAGGAGGCAGCAGAAGGTGGGGAAGCTGCAGCAGCAGCAGCAGCAGCACCTTCAGCAGCAGCACCTCCAGTCCGTGTGCCCTTACCTCGCCAGCCACGCATTTTTGCTCCAAGGATCTATTTGGACAAGCTGCGGGATTCTGATGTCAGGAGGAAGTTCCGGCTCGAGCGAGGAACTATTCTACACCTCTACCAGCTCATAGCAGAGAAAATTGACCCGGACACACAGCGCGGCCATGCGGTGCCCGGCATGGCCAGATTGCTGGCCACTTTGTATATTTTAGGGCGTGGCAGCTTCCAAGCCACTTCGGGAAGTATCATGGGCATTAGCCAGCCCACAGTTTCAAGGGTGTTCATGTTGGTCATTAATGCCATAGTGGATATAGTGCCCAATTTTATCCACTGGCCACAGAATGAAAATGAGTGGAATGAAGTCAAGTTGGGTTTCTACCGGCGGGCACACATGCCGCAAATCCTAGGGGCAATCGATGGCACCCACATAGCCATTAGGCCCCCAAGGAGCCACGAAAGTGAATACCGGAACCGCAAGCAGTACCACTCTGTGAACGTCCAATTAGTGTGTGACGCCAAACAGCGCATCATGAGTGTCAACACTGGTCACCCAGGGTCGTGCCATGATTCCAGTATGTTAAGAACAAGTACTCTGTACGAGGTGTTTGAAAGTGGACAAATGCCCGAAGGGTGGCTTATTGGTAAAGTATTTTGTCTTAACAACATAAACTGTAAGATTACATAGACATAGGAATAAGCTACATCGGTGTACACCCTGATTTAAGCAAAGCCTACCTAAAATGGATGTGTTATTAGTTGTCAGGCTGTTCACACACAACCAGATCAGCAGCTTAGCAGCTCACAAAAGAAAGATTTGCAAAGTTGTCTTTGAGTCCAATGAAGGTGGTTAACCAATGTGTAAATGGTGTCCTCTAGCCACCCAAAGAAAACCTACAAATGATTCCAATGGTATTGCCATATCCCCAAAGTACTTTGCATAAGTGAGTCAATATTGGTTTCCTCACTCTAGTTGCAGATATATTCCAGAAGTAAGACCTAGGCTAATGTAATAGGAACAGAATAGGGGCCAAGTTGTAACTTGCAAGAGAAACCCACCACTTTGTGTGTCCTTTTTCCCATTTGTATTAGTGATTTAGGCAGTTAGACAGAGTTGAGATGTTTCATATGATTTTTTGCAAACAGACGAGCAGGTTGTTTAGTAAAATGCCTAATTGTCTCCCATTTTGAGGAGTCATCTAAAGTCACATGATATGAATAACTAATGTATATTTTTCTTATTTTTCAGGGGATGCTGGTTACCCGCAGCTGACGTGGCTGATGGCTCCAATCAGGTACCCCCAGGGCCCAGCAGAGAGGAATTACAACAGGGCCTTGCGGAGAAGCCGGAGTATCATTGAGTTGACCATAGGTCTTCTCAAGTCCCGGTTTCTCTGCTTGGCCCGGCCTGGGGGTGAACTCCTGTACTCTCCTACAAAGGCTTCCAAGATCATCCTGGCGTGCTGCGTGTTGCACAACATGTGCGTTGCCCGGGATGATTCTTGGGAGCTGACGGAGGAGAGGGAGCCAGAGGTCCGTCAGCCGGCGGCCCCCAGGCGGCGGAGCACCGCTGCCGGTATGGCCACCCGGAATACCCTGGTTGCTAGCCACTTTACATGTAAGTACTGTAACCGGTCAAGATAGGGCATGTGTATTAATTAGCTAGTTAGCAGAGGTGCCACTCACAGGGAGACAGAGGGTGATTATCATCTGCCAATGACACTTGCCATTGTAGATAAAGTGTAGTCAACATTGGTAAAATTGTGTTACTTGAGCAAAAACATGCACCTCTAACCATAAACATGTTGGTATTGTGAATAGTGTAAAGGGCTGAGAAGAGCTGGCAGGTGTTTATTTGTGTCTATGCCACCTGTGTAGTTATTGATAACATGAACGGCTGCTTGGTATCTTATGGTGTTGTAATTTTCCAGAACATCAACATCTTGGAATCATGGCACGTACCATGGGAAGCCTGTGGTGATGGGCTGTCTGGCGTCACAGGTGTGTATTCAAATGTTTACATTAATGATTTCTGGTTTGTGTAAGTTGGCATAAAATGTGTTATTTCACTCGTGATGTCGAAATTAAATGAAGTTCAGAATGAAGCAAACAGGCATTAAGATGTGATTTTCATAATGAAATGTCTTATCCTTTGTTTTATTTTTCCAGGAGTGGTACTGCTTGCGGGTGTAGGTGGTAGAAACCCACCTTGATGGACTCCACTCATTTTCTTTTGTGGTCAGTGGATATTTGGTAAGGCACATGGCCAATGACCAACATGAACACCCTGGAACTTCGAAAGTGGCTTGGAAGCTGCCCAGCAACCTTGCCATGCCTGTCCCCTATGAGCTGGTAGAGGTGCAGAATGGATTCTGAACTCTGCCGGAAGTTGTGGAAGACATCAGAATCCCGTAGCCATGGAGCAAAGATCGTGGTCTGGCGCTGTAAAGGCACACGGACTGGAGAGTGACAATATTCTTTTGCTGCATCCCTCCTTCTGCTGTCATTCTCAAATAAATAAATACATTAGAATTGAACATGTGTTTTTTTGTTTTGTGTGGGTGCCTACAGACAAAAGGGCCATCCACACTGTAAGATTTAGAGAAGACTTTATCCTTCCGATTGACATTTTCTATGTAGTGCAAGGGCCTGCCTGATTGCATCCAAATTGAAAGTGTTGAGGTTTGAGCTTCTATTATATGGTTTGGTTAAGTCTACAGGAAAAAGTCTAGACAAATTGTTAGTGTATGGCCCATTAAGCTGCCAAGGCCGGAGTTTTGCACTTTGCATGCTGCTTGTACTGGTGATGTGAGGGGTTGTAATGTAGAGTAGGGATGTGACAGTGTTGTGTTGAGGTGTGAGGCAAATGTAGTGTTGGACTATGAGGGCCTGTGTTGTTGAAATATGGAGAGAGTCCAATATCAGACACCTATGTTTATTGGTCAAGAAATTGTAAGAACCATGGTAAATATGTAAAGAATTGCATCTCGATAAAACTAGGACCACACTCATAAAATCAAAATTGTGTTGTTTCCATTGATGTGCTTGAAATTTGGGTAGGACACCCCCCTCCCCCCCCAAATTCAAGATAGTTTAAAAAAACTGTTTAAAAAAATGAGAATGAAAAGAGATCCCAAGTGTAGTGATGTGATTTGAACCCATGACGTTGTGAACTGCAGTGAAGTTGCAAAGCACTTAGCTATTGTGCAGAATAAAGCTGTATGGTGGAAAAAATGGAGTGTGTTAAGGCTAAAAAGCACATATAGCTAAAGAACTAAACATTGTATGGAATGTGGGAAGAAGACCATGGTAAAATTGTGAGGTTTCATCTTGCCCTGAAGTAGGGTAGGGGTTTGGTCACTTGCCTTTGGTACTTTCCTTCATAAGATCGATTCGACACACAGACAAGATCAAAAAAACACTTAAAATGGTGTAAGCTTGCAAGCGCTTCTGAGTGTAACATTATTTAGCAATATATATGATGTAATCCGTTCCATTTTAGCAATATAAACAAAAAAAGAAAATAAAAAAAGTAGGTGGAGATGGTAAGCCTCGAACCTACAGCAGAGGGAGATGAATTACAGACATGTGATGTGTGCACTAATCCACTAGCCCACATCGCTATGTGAAACTGCTATAAGCAGGAAGACATAAGTTTGCGAATTGGCGAAGCCGCGATCGTAAGTGAATCCCGCTGACGGCGGAATTCATTATTGCTGTTTTACTCGCCAATTCGCCGCAGCGCCAGTTAATTGATTTGAACGCGGCGAAACTGAAACACGTCATAGATGTTTGAAGCTGCAGTTTCTTTAAATCCGGCCCTTTGCTACGCAGCCATGTGATAACCTAAATGAACATGTGCATAGACCTCATCTCATGTAGCATCTTGATGGTTGGAAATTAGGTTGTCACTCATCTCAACTCATGTTCTTTAATGCTTCCTCACTCAAAAAGCTGTTGGTTTTTTGTTTGTGGAACAGAGGATACTATAATATAGATATATATTATATATATCCTATATAATATAGGATAATGTAGATTATTGCTGATACATAACATTTTCTTTCAGAAGTACTAAAATATTTCATGGAGATGGACTTCCAGTGGTGGGCAGTGGACGACTAAGATTTTAGCAGTAATTCCGGTGAAACACCTGCAGAAAAAAATGTAAAGTTATAAACACATAACTTAGTGGTCCATTAATCTCTGCTAATCTTCCATTCTACTTTGCTTAGTCTGACAAAACATTTACAAGTCTGTGGTTCTGTAAACTGTATTCTGCTATACTGCCACCTGCTTATTTGATTGCCAGTGAAAATCACCACTTTGGTGACTCCCAGGCTGATTGTTTACAATCACTTTAAATAAGTAGAAGTTGTTTATAATACAGAAATATAGACACAGTGGGAGAGATTTACTAAAACTGGTGCACTCTGAATCTGGTGCAGCTGTGCATGGTAGCCAATCAGCTTCTAACTGCAACTTGTTTAAATAAGCGTTGACAATAAAACCTGGAAGCTGGTTGGTTTCTATGCACAGCTGCACCAAATTTTTCACCATGCAGTTTTAGTAAATAACCCCCAGTATGACGGCAGAAAAAAAAATGGTACATTGAGTCTGCCCCATTTTTTATTTTTTTTTTATTTTTAAACGGTTTTTATTGAAGGCAAAAGAAACATGGTACAGCAACATGCAGTGAAAATATTTGGTACATGCCTTGATAAAACAAGGCGCATTGAAATACAAAACTGCTGCATATAACATTCAAACAACATGTAGCAATGCAATATGTATATGGGATCGACCCGGCGTCCCGTCAGGGATACAATGAGGGTACGCTCAAACTGTAGGTGTGGCCGAGGCCACACTGTGGGGATGGACCCCCACACAGAAGGGGTCTCAACGAAAACCAAGGTATAGCACTTAAGTGGGTACGCCAGGGGCCGAGTGGGGGGGGGGCTGGGTTGACAGGGTTGGAAGGAAGGCTGGGTAAATAGGGGAGGGTCGTGGGGGGGAGGTATCAGCAGGTGCCCGGAGGGAGCCTCGAACCCCCCTAGGGGCCCAGGTGGGAAAAGAGAGCCGGTGATGAGGACGCCCAATCAGGTGAGTACAAGGCTGTCGTCAAGGCCAGGTGGTAGGCAATGGTCAATCCAGGGTTGCCATAGCCGTTCATAGGGGGCCAGTTTGTTTAACAAAATTGCTTCCGTTTTAGCATGTAGCATGGCTTGGCTAACCCTGAGTAGCATAGCCAGATGACAGAGCGTGGGGGTTTTCCATGCTTTCACGATGGTTTGCTTTGCAGCAGTCGTAACGTATAGGTAAAGTTTGAATTGACGGTGTGTAAGGTTAGGTGGCTTGCGATTCAGGAGAGCAGATGCCGGGTCAGGGGCAAGAGGGGTGCCAAACATGGTAGACAGGGTATTGTGCACTTTGGACCAGAAGGCTCGAACCACAGGGCATTCCCACCAGATATGTGCGTGGGTACCTGGGGATTCGCATCCCCGGAAGCAACGTGGGGAGTACTGAGGTACATATTTAGAGATCCTAGCGGGAACCAAATACCATCTGGTGAGGACCTTGTAATTGGTTTCGAGTGCAACAATATTTGGGGATGCCGATTTGGTAGCCTGCCAGATTTGTATCCAGTCCTCGTAGTCAAGCGTGATGTGCAGGTCACGTTCCCACTTGACTATGTATGTGGGCGGGGTGGTCTGAGCCGACAGGAGGTGGGTTTAGAGGTCAGAGAGGAGCCCTCGTCTGTGAGGGTCAGTTTTGCATGCACATTCAAAGGTTGAGAAGGTGGCGGAGTCCTCCCTAATCGGAGTAGCATGTGTAAAGAAATGTTTGAGTTGTAGGTAGCGGAATATTTCCCCAGATGGGAGATTGTAAGTTTCCCGCAGGGTAGGGAATGGGCAGAAGGTGCGCGGGGTGAAGAATTGAAGGGCCCGTATCAGACCGGCACTAGTCCAGGCGGAGAAGGAGGTCCGAGAGGACCAGGCCGGGTAGAAGGATGGATTGCGGAGAAAAGAGAGTAGGGGGTTATGAGGAGATTGCAGGCGGAAGCGTCGGCTAAGTCTATCCCAGATGGTCAAGCTATGCTTCGTGATTGGGTTGGTAATGCTCCACCGTTGAGTGGGTGGTAGCCAGAGCAGATTGGCCACAGATAAGGGATCACATTCCACTGCTTCTAGGGAAACCCACGTTGGCATTTCCTTTGTGGTGTGGTATTTAGGGAGCTGAGCCAGTTGTGCTGCGTAATAATATTTGGCGAAGTGCGGTACGCTCAGCCTGCCACGAATACGTGGGCGGTATAGCGTCGGTCTCGGTAAGCGAGGTTTAGATTTGCTCCAAATAAAGTCCAAGGCTCGTTTTTGTAAGATGCGTAAGAAGTAGGCCGGCACCTGTATACGGAGTACTCGAAAGAGATACAGGATTTTGGGTAAAATGAGCACTGTGATTTTCCCCATCCAAGATAGGTGTCTGCCCCATTTTTTATATATTTTGTTTTTTTGTTTTTTTTTTTGTTATAATATTACAGTAAAAACATTTTTTTTTATATTAATACAGTTAAAATAAAAATGAATATTTTTTAAGCATAAATCTTAAGAAATGATTTCCACCATTCCCTGATATATGCCTGGAAGGTTTACATTGGAGACTCCATCATGACAGTGGACGTATTTGTTTAAATAAGTATTGACAATAAAACCTGGAAGCTGATTGGTTTCTATGCACAGCTGCACCAGATTTTTCACCATGTAGTTTTAGTAAATAACCCCCAGTATGACGGCAGAAAAAAAAAAACAAGTGGTACATTAAGTGTCCATTCACACTAGTACGACTTGTCAGGCGACTTGGTCAGCCTGACAAGTCACGCACCGTCGCGTCCCATAGTGTAGTACAGGACCGGTTCTAATAGGAGCGACACAAGTCGCTCCGACTTAGAAGAAAAAGGGTCCTGTACTACTTCAGGGCGACCTGGAGCGACTTGCATAGACATTCATTTTATGAAGTCCGTGCAAGTCGCGTCGACGTCGCGCTGCACGCGACTTCACAGGTCGCCCCCTAAGTCTGAGCGACGTAGTGTGAACCGAGCCTGAGTCTGCACCTTTTTTTATATTTTTTTGTTTTTTTATTTTGATATAATATTACAGTAAAATGTTTTGTTTTTTTATTTAATTTTAATATATTTAAAATAAAAATTAACATTTTTTAAGCATAAATCTTTAGAATTGATTTCCGTCATTCCCTGACATATGCCTGAAAGATTTACATTGGAGACTCCATCATGGCAGTGGACGTATTTGTAGTGGAACCTTTGCTGTGACCCACTTGTTCTCCAGAAAAGTGCTGCTTGTTCTTCCAGCCACAAAAAGGACCACAAGGTCTCAGTATTTAGCCATGCCATTAATAATTTACAGAAAATGTGGGATAGTCCATCATTGTTAAATAGTGCATGAATAGCAATGAATGAAAGGTCAAAGGAAAGGGGAGATAAAGAGAAACACAATGAGCGAGAGATGAGGAAATATTGCTGTTAAGTGGAGATCTGGCAGATCAAATATTTAGCCAGTTAAGTTCATTAGTAATTGGTAGTTGGCGGTTTCATTATTAACGTAGCACAATTTTTTTAGTTCTGTTTTCAGAAAAGGTGGTGTGGTCTTTACTGAATTACTAAACTAAAAGTCTTTTCCTTACAGTATCCATACACTGAGTTCAATTATTGTTTGATTTGAATGACTCCGCCAACATTAACCACTTTACCACCGGAGGATTTTGCTGTCTTACGTCTGGGCCACTTTTTGCAATTGGCGCTGTGCGAATTTAACTGACAATTGCGCGGTCGTGCAACACTGTATCCAAACGAAATTCACATCCTTTTTTCCCCACAAACAGAGCTTTCTTTTGGTGGTATTTGATCACCTGTGCGATTTTTACTTTTTTGCGCTATAAACAAAAAAAGAGCGTTTATTTTGAAAAAATAACAATATTTTTAACATTTTTTTATATGAAATTCCCCCCCCAAAAAAATGTAAAAATCTAAATTTTTTTAAATTTTTGGCCAATTTGTTTTCTGCTACCTATGTTTGGTAAAAAAAAAATCACAATAAGCGTATTTTGATTGCTTTGCGCAAAAGTTATTGCGTTTACTAACTAAAGGAAAGATTTCTGTCATTTTTGGTGTTTTTTTTAACGCGTAATGGCGGCGATCTGCGTTTTTTTTTGCGGGACTGCGACATTGCGGCGGACAGATTGGACCCTTGACTGACATTTTTGACACTTTTGGGGGTACCAGTGACATTACTACAGTAATCAGTGCTATAAATATGCACTGTTACTGTAAAAATGACACTGGCAGGGAAGGGGTTAACTTTATTGGAGAGGGAGGGGTTAATGTATGCCTGGTGCTTACTGACGTGTGTGGGGGGGGAGGTGACTGAGTGACACAGGGACAGATCGCAGGTTCAGCTATGCTGAACACTGCAATCTGTCACTCCTTGTCACTTAGGAGATCCGCCCACTCTGTTTACACAAGCGGGCGGATCTCCAAACTCGATTCCCCGACGATTGGGGAAGAGCAGCGGCGATCGCCGCCGCTCCTCCCCTGGCCCGACTCCTGCTGTGACTGAAAACAGTGGGAGCGCGCCTCCGGCGGCGCGCGAGCGCCGCCTACAGGGGGAGGAGTCCAGCGACGTAGGTCTACGTCGCTGGACAGAATAGAGCCACTTTGCCGCAGTACAGTCCCAGTGACTGGTTGGCAAGTGGTTAACTGACAACTTGAAGAACTTGAAGAAATTACCAGTATTTGTACCGGGATCATCAACCAGTTCTGGACCGGAAGGATTTGCCCCCTTAATGACCAGGCCATTTTTTGCGATTCGGCACTGCGTTACATTAACAGAGAATTGCGCGGTTGTGCGATTCTGTACCCAAATAAAATTGATGTCCTTTTTTCCCCCACAAATAAAGCTTTCTTTTGGTGGTATTTGATCACCTGTGTGGTTTTTAAATTGATGCGCTATAAACAAAAAAAACCGACAATTCTGAAAAAAATATATATATTTTTCACTTTCTGCTATATAACATTCCCCTGGGCACGGGCTCTGGCCCAGGAGAAAAGAGTGTTAGAGAAGCTTTTGTGAAGGCACTGAGGTTCCAGCTAGGCTTCATTGGTGTGCGCAGGGGGTGTCCCCACAGAGCCCCCCCCCACATCAGGGTCCCCACAGAGCCCCCCCCACATCAGGGTCCCCACAGAGCCCCCCTTACATCAGGGTCCCCACAGAGCCTCCCCCTCACATCAGGGTCCCCACAGAGCCCCCTCACATCAGGGTCCCCACAGAGGCCCCCTCACATCAGGGCCCCCACAGAGTGCCCCCCACCTCACATCAGGGTCCCCACATAGCCTCCCCACATCAGGGTCCCCACAGAGCCCCCCTCACATCAGGGCCCCCACAGAGCGCCCCCCACCACACATCAGGGTCCCCACAGAGCCTCCCCACATCAGGGTCCCCACAGAGCCCCCCTCACATCAGGGCCCCCACAGAGCACCCCCACCTCACATCAGGGTCCCCACAGAGCCTCCCCACATCAGGGTCCCCACAGAGCACCCCTCACATCAGGGCACACACAGAGCGCCCCCCCACCCCACATCAGGGTCCCCACAGAGCACCCCCCTCCTCACATTAGGATCCCCACAGAGCCCCCCATCCCCTCCCATCCCACATCAGGGTCCCCACAGAGCACCCCCCCTCACATTAGGGTCCCCACAGAGCCCCCCCATCCCATCCCATATCAGGGTCCCCAGAACTGCTCCTACTCACGTTTTTAGGCTGAGGCTGACACACAAGACTTACTGTGCTGTGCTGTGCTGGCCTGGAGTAGCTGGAGGGAGGAGGTGGGTGGAGCCAACACTACACTCGGCGCGCAGCAGAGGAAGAAGGAGGCTCCGCAGTGTATGCTGCGGCCTCGCTCTCCTCCTCCTCAGATGACCTCACTGGTTGCTAGACGCCGAGCGGCGATAGCAACAAGTGCACTGCAGTACAGGCCAGCAGCGTGGCAGCTCTGCTGCCGCTGCTGGCCTGTGCTGGGACTCCGGAGCCAGGGGGACTCACTGGTGGTGACTGGTCTGGCGCAGATGTCCAAAATGAGTGTACTGGTACGCTAAGGCGCACGGAGAGGTGGCGGTACCCTCAAGAGCCATATTTGGAAGTGGTGGTACTGAGTACCGGTGCGTACCGGCCCACTTAAAGCACTGGGTCTCCTAATAAAATTGTAAAAAATAATAAAAAAATAAAATCAAAAACTACTGATACCGTCCACTACCCTACTGACGCCAATCTCTGCCCTATTGACACCGTCCACTGCTCTACTGACACCATCCATGTTTTAATAAATTTGGGGTGCACACACTAATGCAATAGGCTGCGCACACCCTATGCTAGGCTTAGTCCTCCAGTGAGACTGCACCCAGGAACACTCTGCCCCCTGCCTCAGGTCTCAGACTATTATTGGGCTCTTCTATCACCTACTAAGCACACCTCCCAGGGATTGTCTGGAGTCCCTTAAATATTCAGGTTGCCCACTCTGTTCTTCCTCGAACTATAACTCTGGCAATTCTCTAGAATACAAGAGGAAACAATTAGAGCATCAGCATGTGAGACACTGAGCAAGCTCAAACAATCAACCTGCTTTTATGGTACGTCAACACAACGTCCAATTTTCATGTAATTAGTACAGTTTTCGTCTGAAAAAAATCTTAAGAGCAAGACTAGGCATGCTCAGAAACGAAAGAACACATACAAAGCAATCCAACACATGACATCACTTCTGAAGTTGAATTCTGTCATACGGGAATTTTCGCATGAAAGTAATCTCTTTACTTTCCATATGAGACTAGCATGCAACAAAAATTGGACACAAGATCGTTCGATAATCTGATCATGTGTATGAGGCTTTACAGGGGCTGATTTATTAAAACTGGAGAGTGCAAAACCTGGTGCAGCTGTTCATGGTAACCAATCAGCTTGTTCAATTAAACTTTGACAAAAAAAAATGGAAACTGATTGGCTACCATGCAAAGCCGCAGCAGATTCTGCACTCTCCAGTTTTAGTAAGGCCCCGTTCACACGGGGCGATCCGATCCGCCTGTCAGTTTTTTAGGCGGATCTGATCGGATCCTCCATGCATCCCTATGGGGCAGCGGATGTCAGTGGAGACATCTCCGCTGACGCCTGCTGCTATTCGATCCGATCCTGTCTGTGAAATCCGGACGCATGGAAACTCTATTTTCCATCCGTCTGGCAGATCGGATTGGATGGGATCGGATCAGAATGGACAGGCGGTCCGTTCTCATCCGATTCCCCCATAGAGGACAGCGGGGATCTGACAGCTCCGTCTCCACCTGCTCAGTGGGGATAGGCGGATCGATCCCCCGCTGAGCAGAATGGACTCCGTTCCATGTGAAAGGACCCTAAGTCAACCCCACAATATCTCCACTTGTCTTTACGGGCCCCCCCGGTTACCAATACATATTTACTTGAACAAGTCTCTGAATCCCTCCTTGTTCCCAATGGCTCTTCCCACGAGTGAACAGTCTAGGGGTGTTGTTTGTTTTGTTGTTTATTGATAATTTGGGATAGGAGAAGGGCATAGTGGAATACTCCAACTGAACTATTCACATTGTTTGAGGACTTCTATCTTCAGAGTTCTACTTGGAAATATGGAACAGCCAGGCTGTGAATCCACACTGCCACTAGGGTGTATGGGTTAAGTCTCTTGTTCTCTTTGCTCTCTAACAAGATGACTTGATGGACGATAATCTATCTTCAGGAAACTCTCACTAGCATCCTCTTCCCACTCACACCCGTCCACTGACTATCCTAGGAGCAGTAGTGGCCCCCCTCAGGTCAGGCCCCTTGACACGTTCCTGTACTCACTGTACTGCAGAGACAGATCCTCCAGTGTCTCCCCTCTCAGTCTGCTCCTCTGGACATCTGGGTTCAGCTCCTCACTGCTACTCTTCCGGCCCTCAGAACGACCCCCTGAGGCCGCATGGCACCTCTACAGAGGAGGAGTCAGCTGCCCCCTCCCTCCAGGGACTCCGCTCCCCAATGAAATGACCTTAAGCACATGTGCTCCTGGCGTTTTTACAGTATCCCAGCATGCACCGAGGCGACTTTCTCTCTGCCAATCATCAGGATTGTATAAAAAGCCTATGCACCCATTCGTCAGGTTTCCTCCCACTGTCCAACATGCCTCCCTATTGGACTAGCGTGAAACCCTCTCTAGACTGAATGAATCGCATGCTGAGCACAATGAGCAGACCTCACTAACAGATCCTGCTCTCTGGTAGGCAGAGAACAATATAGATTTACCTGCAGCCCTTCTGGTAAGCAGACAGGGCTCAAAACTATACTTTCTCACTACCACCTACCTAGGAGGGTGCTACAGGCAAATCTCAAGTTCTCTGTGTATTGCTGACAATCTGCGGGTGCCGGAGGACATTGAGTGCCTGGCACCCGCAGATTGGCTTCTGCTGAGAATTATCACAGCAAAAGCAGCTTGCCAGCGGCACGCACGCGCCCCCTGAAGGCGGAAGTGCAGAATCACGTATATATACGTGATTCTGCACAGGAGAGCTGCCCTGAACCTGCTATGGGGCGAATATTAACCACTTCCCGGCCGCCCACTGCAGTTATACTGCGGCAGGGCGGCTCTCCTGCGCGAACCGACGTAGGTATACGTCGGACGCGCGCCTGCAGCTAGGGGGAGAGAGCTCCCGCCCCCGCTCGTCAGCGGGAACTACGATGCATGGGGCAGGCAGCTCTGATTGCCGCCTGACACCCGCGATCGCTCCCCGCTGAGAGAGAAGGACGGTCAGCTGTTGTAAACACATCTAACCGTTCTTCTCTCTGGAATGATCACAGAGCTCCTGTGATCCTTCTAAATAGGATCACAGGTCCCTGTGATCATTTCACAAGCCCTACCCCCATACAGTTAGAAACATGCCCCTAGGTACACATTTAACCCCTTGATCACCCACAGTGTTAACCCCTTTGCTGCCAGTGTCATTATTACAGTAACAGTGCATATTTTTAACACTGATTACTGTATTAATGTCACTGGTCCCCCCAAAAGTGTCAAAAATCTCAGTTAGGGGCCTGATTTGTCCGCCGCAATGTCGCAGTCCCGCAAAAAAATTGCAGATCGCCGCCATTACTAGTAAAAAAAAAAAACAATAAAAATTACAGAAATCTTTCCCCTAGTTTGTAGACGTGATAACTTTTGCGCAAACCAATTAAAATACGCTTATTGTGATTTTTTTACCAAAAATATGTAGCAGAAAACAAATTAGCCTAAAATGTTAAAACATTTTTATTTTTCATTTTTTTGGGGGGGGAATGTTATATATCAGAATGTAAAAAATATTGGGGTTTTTTTTCAAAATTGTTGCTCTTTTTTTAAAAAATTAAAAATCGCACAGGTGATCAAATACAACCAAATGAAAGCTCTATTTGTGGGGGAAAAAAGGACATAAATTTAATTTGGGTACAGCATCGCACGACCGCACACTTGTCCGTTAAAGTAACGCAGCGCCGAATCGCAAAATATAGCCTGGTCAGGAATGGGGTAAAATCTTCCGGTCTTAAAGCGGTTAAAAATACGCTCATTGAGGATTTTTTTGTCAAAGACATGTAGCTAAATACATCTTGGCCTAAATATATGACAAAAATTGAATATATTGGATATTTTTTAACTGTCAAAGTAGAAAATGTCAATTTTTTCGCCAAATTTTTTCTATTTTTTATTAATATCGCAAAAAATGAAAAGCGCAGAGGTGATAAAATACCACCAAAAGAAAGCTCTGTTTGTGGGAAAAAAAGGACGCAAATTTAGTTTGGGAACGGCGTTGCATGACCGCGCAATTGTCAGTTAAAGTCGCACAGTGCCAAGTTGCAAAAAGTAGCCTGGACGTAAAGCAGGAAAATCCTCCGGTGGTAAAGTGGTTAAAGATACAACAGACTATTTATGGAATGATAGTTACATAAAAAGATTCTTAAATGTATCCAAGAAATAAAAGCTTTCGCTGTAGATGTTGTAGAAGGAAATGAAAAGCGTCCTTATAATGGGAGTCCTTCAACTTTTATAAGGGATCAGTGAAGCAGATTACTGTCCTTTGCATTGTCCCGCAGATTGCTATTGTCCTGCATATGTTCTGGATCTTTTTACACTGCTATTATCTGAATCTAATTCAAATTACCACATGAAATCAAATCAAATTCCAGACTGGTAAAATAGCTGACAGGGTTCTCCAGTTGAACAGATTGGAGTGGAATGCATCTTATTCACGTTATTAATCCCGAGTTGTACAATTTGTAATGGTCAGAATGGTACAACTGTAGGTATTGCTTTCTGTTAATCTTGACAGTGGAGAGGATTTACAGCTTTCTGTGTTATGCCATTGGAAGTTAAATAGGCAAAAAAAAAATAACTCTAAAAGGATCTTTTGATCCGTTTCGCCTGGATCATACAATTGTGATTGGGAAAGGTCAGAAGGTAATGCAGAGTAGAATCATAGCTCCCATCCTAGCTGTCCCCCTTTTAGAGCCAATTCCCTCTGTGCCGCTTTCTTCCTTAGCTGTCCTTTTTTTGGACCAATGCATAGACCACTGTAAAAATGCACTAATTAACCAATTTAGGACCAATCCTTTTTCTGACACTTGTTGTTTACAAGGTTTTTTTGCTAGAAAATTACTTAGAACCAGTGGCAGCTGGTGCTCCATCGGCCAGGGGGGGGGTCAGACGGACCGCACCATACTACCCCCCCGGACCACACCAGGCCGCACACCATACTACCCCCCCGGACCACACCAGGCCGCACACCATACTACCCCCCCCCGGACCACACCAGGCCACACACCATACCTACCCCCCCACCACACCAGGCCACACACCATACCTACACCCCCCACCACACCAGGCCACACACCATACCTACACCCCCCCCCACCACAGCAGGCCACACACCATACCTACACCCCCCCCACCACAGCAGGCCACACACCATACCTACACCCCCCCCACCACACACCATACCTTCACCCCCCCCACCACAGCAGGCCACACACCATACCTACACCCCCCCACCACACCAGGCCACACACCATACCTACACCCCCCCCCCACAACACCAGGCCACATACCATACCTACCCCCCCAGCACACCAGGCCGCACACCATACCTACACCCCCCCACCACACCAGGCCGCACACCATACCTACACCCCCCCCCCACACCAGGCCACATACTAAACCTACACCCCACCACACCAGGCCGCACACCATACCTACCCCCCACCACACCAGGCCGCACACCATACCAACCCTCCCACCACACCAGGCCGCAAACCATACCTACCCCCCCCCACCACACCAGGCCACACACCATAACACCCCCCCCCCCCCATTGCCGGCTCACTCACCCTGCCTGGGTATGTGGAGGAAGGGCAGGCAGCAGCAGCACACGGCAGCTTCAGCTTAAGCTTCTCCCCCCTATCTTCTGCGTCTCCTCCCATCCTCCTCCATGGCCAATGGCATGGCTTCCTTTCGGCCAATCGGGAAACAGGTCTCAGACCCACTTCCGATTGGCCAGGAGGAGGATCCATGTGACAATAGCGAATATTCATTCATCACACAACTGGGTGGGCTCGGGGCGCAGTGCTTTAATTTTTTTTTTTCCTATTTATTCTCTCTTTTATTTTTTATTTTTACACTGCCCTTTAACCACTTTACCACCGGAGGATTTTGCTGTCTTACGTCTGGACCACTTTTTGCGATTCGGCACTGTGCGAATTTAACTGACAATTGCGTGGTCGTGCGACGCCGTACCCAAACGAAATTTACGTCCTTTTTTTCCCACAAACAGAGCTTTCTTTTGGTGGTATTTGATCACCTGTGCGATTTTTACTTTTTGCGCTATAAACAAAAAAAGCAACAATTTTGAAAAAATAACAATATTTTTCACATTTTTTTATATGAAATTCCCCCCCCCCCCCCCCAAAAAAAATTTAAAAATCAAAATTTTTTATCATTTTAGGCCAATTTGTTTTCTGCTACATATTCACTGCCCTGCCTCTTCACCTCATCCAATCAGAGAACTTTGCATTCCTTGATAAACTGCAAAGAGATCTCTAAATGGCACCCATGC
The DNA here is from genome assembly GCF_965119305.1 of Pelophylax lessonae. Lineage (NCBI taxonomy): Eukaryota > Metazoa > Chordata > Amphibia > Anura > Ranidae > Pelophylax > Pelophylax lessonae. The sequence continues at coordinate 33,307,325 of NC_138771.1, read as the reverse complement.
TGAGTGGCCAACCTCTTGTGCTCAAAATGCATCAGGACAGCCATTTAGCATGGTACTGCATTGTAGTAGCGGTACATACTATTTGGAGGGGATATCGAGTACAATCTCAGTATTTGCGTATGATACTAAACTAAGCATGCCAATATATTCTATGCAGGATGTGGAAACCTTACAAGTGGACCTCAACAAAATAACGGGGTGGGCAACTACATGGCAGATGAGGTTTAAAGTTGAAAAATGTAAAGTAATGCACTTGGGCATCAGAAACACGAAAGCAAGCTTCTCACTGGGGGGGGGGGGGGGGCTCTGGGTGAGTCTAGGATGGAAAAACACTTGGGGGTACTGGTAGACAACAGGCTTGGCAGTGGCATGCAATGCCAAGCCGATGCAAGCAAAGCCAACAGAATACTGGGATGTATAAAAAAGGGGATTCACTCCAGAAATAAAGAGATTATTCTCCCGCTCTACAAGATTCTGTTCCGGCCACATTTGGAGTATGCTGTCCAGTTCTGGACACCGGTCCTCAGGAAGGATGTGCTGGAATTGGAAAGAGTCCAGAGAAGGGCAACAAAAATAATTAGGGGAATGGAGGACATCAGCTATGAGGAAAGACTACAAGCACTGAACCTATTCTCTCTGGAGAAGAGACGACTGAGGGGGGATATGATATCAATGTACAAATACTGTACTGGCAACCCGAGCATAAGGAACAAACTTTTCAGAGAAAGGGAATACAATAAGACACGTGGCCTCTCACTAAAACTAGAGGAAAGGCGGTTTAACATTAAAATACGTAAGTGGTTATTTACTGTAAGAGCGGTAAGGATGTGGAATTCTCTTCCGCAAGCAGTCGTATCAGCAGGGAGCATCGATAGTTTAAAAAAACTATTAGATGGGCACCTTAAAGACCACAACATACAGGGGTATACAATGTATGGTTAACAGCAAACACACACATCATAGGTTGAACTGGATGGACTGATGTCTTTTTTCAACCTCACAAACTATGTAACTATGTACAATAGTGATTTCCAGCTTTCATGGGGATCAAACAGGTATGTACAAAGTTACACTGGTTCAAACTGGACTTCAAGGCCCTCTAAGATACAGTCTGCTACTGCTGATAAAAATTGAGCAGGTACTTTTGACTCACCTTTGGGTCATATATAAGCCATTTGTGGGAGGAGTCGAGAAGAGGGGGTGGAGATGAGTGTGAGTTGTCAGCGCATGGTCATGGAGGGAGAGGCTTACACCCTAGTGGGTAAAGTAACTGGGACTATGTGAGTAACTGGAGTAGCATCTTCCCCTTCAAGGGAAGCTGAGACTTTCCTTCCTTATGGAGCAATGCTTGGACAGCTAGAGCAATAAGCCTAGATAGGAACAGAATTTATTCTTACTTGTATAGTGGGCAATGGGCCTGAACCCTGCAATCTGAGGACTTTATGGGGAAACATATTTAACATATGTGGTGTGATGAGGAACTAGTTGTAAAGAAGTTCTTATGTAGCCAAGTGCTGGGCTACAGTAACATGGAGACAAAGACATTTCCCTTTGTTCTTTCACTCTCTCCTGTGATGTTGGATTTTATGCTATACTGTCCCCTCCAGCCAACAAGGGGAGAGCTACAGTCAGGAAAGCCTATGTACTTCTTCGGCAGAATGCTGAGAGTCATGGGAGTTGTAATCTGAGATATCAGCCATTGAATGGGGTCAGTAGACTCTTTACACTACAGCTCCCATGAGACACTGAGGAGGAGAGGAAACAGTCAGATGACTTTTACGAAACTGCCTGGGAAACTTTTTGCCCTTGGTGCAGAGGGAATCAATGAGGCCACATCTGCTGCATACTGATTCATCCTAACCAGTAACTCCTTTGAAGGTAGCCCTACACTTAGTATATTAAGAAAACTTTATGAAAATAAAAAGTCTCCCCTTAATTTCTCTGAGAGAGAGTTATTAAGCCTATGCCTGAGAAATGGTGACCTGCTGCCAGGGCCTTGCCTGGAAGTAAATAGGTGTTTCTGCTCTGTCGCAATGCTGTGCAACCTTGGGCCCTAACGTCTTGTGGGACCTTATGGGTACCAGCACTTGGTAGGCAAGTGTCTGGATCTGCTGGCCAAAGAGGGGCCCCTCATGGGTAACAACAAGTGTTTCCCACTGACAGCCAGGGGAGTACTGGACCAGGGGGCAGGGGGGCAATTGCCTCCTGGGCTAATCTGATGCCCCACTGAAAAAAGGCTGCACCACTCCTGCCACAGACATGCCCAAAGGATTCCTGAAGAAGAGAAGTAAAAAGTCCCAACCGCTAACCTACTGAATGCGGGATGAAGACAAGGACAGAGTGCATGCCTCCTCCCCCAGCATGGATGGTGTAAACTGTGTCTGAGCAGAGGCTGGTCTATGCCTCACTGAGGACTCTCCTCCCCTAGCCCCTAGCTAGCCACGACTGGGCTTTCCCAGCGCCCCCTGCTGCCCAGTTTGAGAACCCAGATTTGCCCAGTAAGAAGAGAGTGCCTGGAACGGAGCTTCAGCCTGCAATGGGGGTCAGGAGGAGGGGAAGTGGGACCCATCGCTGCACCATGGGTCTCTGGTTTGTACTTGCCCCCTGGGCCAAAAGTTGCCAGTCTGCCCCTGGTGACAGCCAAGGTTCTATTTAGAGGTGAGCCTAAGAAATGGCTTCTAGGTCTTAAGCTGGCCATAGATAAATGGAATTTTGGCTGGTTCAGCAGGGAGCAGGCGAATTTCATTCCATGTGTGCAGGTGCCTGTTTGACAGAAGTTGTTTTGATTTGTTAGATCGACTTTTGTCAAACGGGCTTGTAAAATTTTTCTCGAGTGCCCAGTTGTTTCCGAGACCTGCTGTCAGAATAGAATGTCCCGGTGGGGAGGATTCCTCTATCCTCCTCGCTTGTATGAATGGAGGATTCTAGTCGTTTTTCTTTTCGTTCAACCTGCTATAGCCAGCTTTAGACCCCCCCCCCCATTACTAAGATAAATGGAAAGTTGCCCTGTGGAAGTTCTGAGGTTTAGATGAATATGCTGGATGGGGCACATTACTAACAATGAACTGGTATTAGGGATCGACCAATTATCGGCAATGCTGATATATCGAGGGCCGATATGCACTTTCCCCGATTTATCGGAATCGGCCCCTGAGGTTACCGATATTGTCAATATTTCAGGAAAGTGCTGTACCAGAGTGATGCCTGCAGCTAGAGGCATCACCTCGGTACCGGCATCCATAGCCAATGGTCAGCTGTCTTGCTGAGAAGCCGCTCGGCTGTCATTACAAGGAGCGGGAGGGGATGTCCCCCCCCCCCCCCTCCTGCCACCTTCCATGGCTCGCCCGGGTCTCCCGCCCCACCGGGAGACCCAGCATTCTACCTGCACGGCCGCCGAAGAGAAGACCCAACCAAAGTCGTATTCGGCTCTGATCGGGTCTCCATGTAAAAAAACTGGAAGTGATGTCATGACATCACTTCCGGTTACACAGCGGCAAATTCAAAAAAATGTGAGCATTTAAAACAGCCAAACTTGGTGTTTTGAATGCTTTTAAGTGCAGAGGAGGGGTTTGGGGTCATTTAGACCCCCAGATCCCTCCGCAACAGTACCTGTGGAAAAAAAAAAGTCTGAAAATATCAGCCAATATCGGCCGATACCGATATCGGATGACTAAAATATCGGTATCAGCAATAAAAAAACGATATTGGTTGATCACTAACTGGTATTGCTGTAATTGTAGTCGCTAACCGTTGGTGTGCCATATGTAAACCACCTGCTGTTTATAACTGTGAATAAATGGCACCTATCTGTCAGATAAGTGGAACACCAAAGTAACAGTTAAAATTAAAAGTGGAATCAAACTCTGATTATGTCATGCAGAATCTCAAGCAGTTGACGAAGTGTACAGGAAACATAATGTGCCATCTGTATGTGATTTGTCTGTGAAACGATGAAGGCACTGGAATGTAATTCAGGCATAATTTCCAGATTTCAGCAAGACAAATTTATTTTTTCTTTTACTCTTATAGAAAAAAAGTGATATAAGGCACCGTCAAACAGTTATAGCAAATGATCCTTCCGATACAGTGCGGCTTCTACTCTTGGAGTGTTGTATCTCCGTGGTATCAATGGTAGACATGGGCTTTCCTGGGGCTCAAGGTCACCGTCTAACTAATGTCCATGTTCTCCAGGAATCAGGATGGTTTTTAGTTTCATTGCTGGCACTCCCAGGATGCTGCTTTCATCGTCATAATACTGGAATCAGCTGATGTACTACAAAGCAAACAAGTGCATTGCCGCAACTGTAGAAAGTAACTCCAAAACTTTTATTAACCACTTACCGCTCTTCATGACCAGGCCATTTTTTGCAAAAAAAAATAAAAATTTTTCTTTTTTTTACCCACAAATAGAGCTTTCTTTTGGTGGTATTTGATCACCTCTGTGGTTTCTTTTTTTTTTTTTTTTTACTTTCTGCTATGAAACACATTAAATAGAAAAATTAAATAAATCAAATTTCTTCATCAATTTAGACCAATATACATTCTGCTACATGTTTTTGGTAAAAAAAAAATCTAAAATGAGCGTATATTGATTGGTGTGTGCAAAAGTTATAAAGTCTAAAAACTAGGGGATATTTTTTTTTATAGTAATGGCGGCGATCAGTAACTTATAGCGGGACTACGATATTTTGGCGGACAAATCAGATACTGACACTTTTTGGGGACCAGTGACTAAAAATATACACTGTCACTGTACTAATGACACTGGCTGGGAAGGGGTTAACATCAGGGGTGATCAAAGGGTTAACTGTATGCCTAGGTGGTGTTTTCTTACTGTGGAGAAGTGCTTGTACTAGGGGAAGGCATAAATTGGTGCCCCTGCTTTGCAGTGACACAGGATCCGTGCCTTCTGTATGGACAGAATGGTGATCTCACTCGTTTACATAGGCAGAATGCCATTCTCCCTCTGTACCGAAGGATCGGCGGGTGCTGGCGAACTTCAAATCAACAGTACCCACGACCAGCAGGTTGTCGGCGGCGTGCGTGCGTACCCCAAACCTGGAAATGTTGGATCACGTACTGGATATGTGAATCAGTGCAACTGTGCCCCTTTGCTGCCGAATATAAAAGTTATACAGTCGGCAAGTGGTTAAACCGATATCCACAGAAAACACATCAGGGTGCCCTGACTCCGTCCCTAGCTGTCTGTTTCCTCCATTCACCGGGAGCTAGCATTGTGGAGATCAAAGGCTAGTCACTAGGTACGGGAAGAAACGGGTTCATGAGTATGCATGGGGGCCCACTATGTGCTCAGCGGGACCCCATTCTCTTAGTTGGAGTGATGTAGTGGAGGTTCACTGGACTGGAGTGGGCGAAGGCTCTTCACCTCCCTCCGAATGCAAACATACATTAGTTACAAGTGTATGGTAACATGGGATGAAGCATCTTACAGAGGTACTCTGCACATTACTGCTGCACACAAGTGGCTCATCTCTGACCGTGGCTTCCTGCACCGGGATTGCCGAACACTGGAGCTTGTGATGATACAATCTGGTGGATGGTTAAGATTAAAGGAAGGACAATAATCGCAGGCTTTTCTCCCTCTTTTATGTTTGAAGTAAAGTTGCTAAATATGATCCCCAGCCTTTGATATCTTACATATAACATAAATTCTCTGTGATTGGAACTACATTAGGTTCTCCCTCCTTGAGCCATTCAAGGGCCTGGGTAAATGCAAGTGATCACTTGCCCTTACATCCTAAACCTTTTGAGAATATGCAAATGATGGTATTGGGAAAATACGAAAATACAAATAGGATCTTTTATTTCTGAGGTGTTCTGCTGGGGTTCCCCCCCCCCCCCCCATTTGCTCCAGTGGGGACGTATGTGCTGTATCCGATGCTGAGAGGATTACTGTACTAAACTCACGCATCCTGATGAAGCTTAACTTCGGTGAAATGCGGTGACACACAAGGATTTCTCTTTTATTGGATTTATCAAGCAAGAGCAATACTATTGTTCCATGTACAGTTAAAGCGGACCTTCAGTCATTATTTCATCTTTCCATCTATTAAATCTTCTGCCCGTGTTTTAACTTCAGATAGTAAAATATTTACCTTATAATACCTTATACAGCCCACTTCCTCTTTCTTGTCTGGTAATTAGCCCAGGCTAATGACATCATGCACAGCTCTCTCTCTCTCTCTCTCTCTCTCCAGCAAGGGAGGAGGGGCCGAGGAGAGCTGCAGAGCTGGAGGTGGCTGGATGAGGGCAGAGATAACAGGAGTCTGCAGGGATCCATAAGTATTCATCGTGAGAGGAGAAATGTGCAGGCAAGCAGTAGTGTGAGTGTTTCCGTCTGTCTATATATATGCGTATGTGTGTGGGTCTATATATATGTGTGTGTGTGTATATGTGTGCGTGACTGTGTGTCTCTGTGTGTCTGTGTAAATCCAGGAAGTGAACAGGCAGCAGCTTCAGCCCTTAGTTAAAATGGCTGCAGCCAGACTTAGTGGAGGGAGATTTCTGCAGCATATTTGGTAAGTACAGAATCACAATATATATAAAATAAAATGCAAAGTGATTGGAGGGAAGCATCAGAATGGCAAATGTGTTTTTATTACGAATTATGTGAGCAGACTGCAGTTCATCTTTAATCAGGTAAGCACCATAAACCAATGCTTTTATGAGGTTTTCTGTTTTTAAGATTATGTACAATAAAAATTAGAATTTTATCTAAGACTCCTTGTCTGGTCTATATCGTTTGACTTTCTCTCTAGTTTTTGTTTGTATTGATGTGCTCTCAAACCACCTTCTGGACACAGCTTTCCAAGGGTTGGCAGGGTTCCCAAGATGCTCTCCCATTCTTCCTCCCATTGTAATTCTGTAATATATAAAATAATAATGTTTTTTTAAAAATATAACATTTAAATAAAAAGAAATATAATGTAAATAGACTTGCATGTCTGGCAAACAGATCTCTGAAAGTTTGATCACTCATTTCCACACGATCACATCCCCATGTGTGACCAGCTTTAACGATCCCTTCCCTACCCATACCACGCCTGATGCTCCACTTCCCTTGTTGTGGTGTTCCGTCCATACATGTTCTATACCAGTGGGGTTTTTTTTTAAAAAACTTTTTTTAATCAAGGCACCGGTTAAAATTATGGACAGTCTTGAGGCACCCCATTCTAAAATGTAAAAACAATTCTAATAATTTTACATAATACAGCAACATCCAGACACGTAGGACACCCAACATTAGAGGTGATTTATTCTTCAAAAGAAATTACACTTTTGCAAACTGGTACTGACTAGTAGTCCAATGTTACTCTTCTCCTGGAGAGGGGCAGGGGAGGGTGAAACAATGATTCTATGCAGGCACCCGACATCCTCCTTATCAACTGATGAGGTCATTGGTTGTTAGGAGGTTCGCAGATAGAAAGTTGTAATGGTGCACAATGAAAACCTGTGACTTTGTGTAACCAGGGTTTTTTTTCAGCTGGAACTTGGTGGAACCCAGGTCCCCCACCTCTGGTTCAGGCCCTCTGCTCCCTGCTCACCACTATCATTTGTAAACACTGAAGTCCGGCTTCTGTGTTTATAAATGATAGCTTGTCTCCCAGTGGCTCCCATTGAGTGCAGGATAGGGACAAGGGATGATGCAGGTGCCCGGGGTGCATTGCAGATGCCGACACCCCAGCTGGATGATCTCCCTCGAAGTGAGAGATGCAGAGCCACCTACAGTGTGCGGGAAGGTACTAGAGCCAGCTGTGTGGTTTAGCCTGATACAGCAACAAAAGTAAGACATGTGGAGGATGGTGGAGCTTTTAAGGGGGGAGATGGGGGCAGTGGAAGGGGTATGTATGTCAAGAAAAGCCAAGGGATTTCTCACAACTAACCAACCAGCGACCAACCAAATTAACCTGTCTAACAGTATGCGTTAAAAACCAGAGTTTAGTTACACACATTTGCAAATACATGCGCAAGCTGCAGGCCACAACAAGGCACCCTGATTTCTGCAGACCCTAACTCTACCTTTAAAGAGTCTCCACAGTGAGAGCACATGTATTATAATGGATAGGTGGAGGACAGGTGACTGGAGGGAGCTCACCCCTCCTTAAAGGCGGGGGGGTCACTCTGAACACCCAGCACATTGCACAATGGCAGCAAAGGTGTCAGTGCGTTGCCTGACCAATATAACAACAATACAAAAAACGGTCACTTCCCCCACCTATAACTGGTTTTGACAGAAAGGCAAACGCATGTCAAAAAAAAAAAGCCAAGGGGTTTCTAGTCAAAACTTACCAACTGCCTGTGACCAACCAAACTGGAGGACAGGTGATTAAAGGGAGTATTTGCAAATGTGTGCAACTAAACCCCTGTTTTTAACGCATACTGTTAGACAGGTTAATTTGGTTGGATGCAGGCTGGTTGATAAGTTGTGACTAGAAACCGCTTGGCTTTTTTTTTACATGCATTTGCCGTTCCAGTGCTCCTTGCTGTCAAAACTGGTTATAGGTGGGGGTAGTGACAATTTTTTTGTATGGAGGGGGGTTTGTATGCAGAGGTCAGAGCTGAGGAGGGGTGAAAGTGAGATGCAGAGGTAAGCAGCTGTGGATGAAGGCTGAACTCTGAGCTCTGTGTGTATCGCACCCCCAAACTCTGCACTCTGTACGTAATGCCCTGGTATATAATGCCCCTTTAGGTCCCTTCCACTGTTTGTGAAATGTGGCCACACCCACTATTTGATGTGATTTATGGGGTGTGTGTGTAGGGGGGGGGGGGGCTTGGTTGAGTTCCTGCACCTATTTTCTGAGAAAAAAAAACCCTGTGTGTACCTATAAGGCAGCCTTCAACCACATGCTGGCTTGTATACATTTTTTGGGCAATTTTTAGGCATTTTTAGGCACCCCCTGAAGAAACCTGAAGGAATTCAACCAAGGCCCCCCCCCCCCCCTCACCCTACAAAAGTAAGACATGTGGAGGATTGTGGAGCTTTTAAGGGGGGGGGCAGTGGAGGGGAGTTTGTATGCAGAGGTCAGAGCTGAAGAGGGGTGAAAGTGAGATGCAAAGATAAGCAACTGTGGATGAAGGCTGAACTCTGCGCTCTGTGTGTATCGCACCCCCGAACTCTGCACTCTGTACGTAATGCACTACTGGTATTTATTGCCCCTTTAGGACCCTTCCACTGTTTGTGAAATTTGGACCACACTCACTATTTTGTGTGGTTTAAAGGGTGTGTGTGTGGGGGGGGGGGGGCTTGGTTGAGTTCCTGCACCTTTTTTCTAGTATTTATTGCCCCTTTAGGACCCTTCCACTATTTGTGAAATGTAACCGCAACCACTATTTGATGTGGTTTATAGGGTATGTGTGTGTGTGTGGGGGGGGGGGGGTGCTTGGTTGAGTTCCTGCACCTATTTTCTAAGAAAAAAAAGCCCTGTGTGTAACTGTAAGGCAGCCTTCAACCACCCGCCGGCAATTTTTCCAAAACAAATTTCCCACCCCTGAAGAAATCTCAAGGCACCCCTGAAGAAACCTCAAGGCACCCCTGAAGAAATCTCAAGGCACCCCTGAAGAAATCTCAAGGCACCCCTGAAGAAATCTCAAGGCAACCCTGAAGAAATCTCAAGGCACCCCTGGCCCTGAAGAAACCTCAAAGCACCTCTGAAGTAACCTCAAGGCACCCCTAAAGAAATCTCAAGGCACCCCTGAAGAAACCTCAAGGCACCTCTGAAGTAACCTCAAGGCACCCCTGAAGAAACCTTAAGTCACTCCTGAAGAAACCTCAAGGCACCCCTGAAGAAATCTCAAGGCACCCCTGAAGAAATCTCTAGGCACCCCTGAAGAAACCTCAAGGCACCCTGAAGAAACCTCAAGCCACCCCTGAAGAAACCTCAAGGCACCCCTAAAGAAACCTCAAGGCACTCCTGAAGAAACCTTAAGGCACACCTGAAGAAACCACAAGGCACTCCTGAAGAAACCTCAAGGCACCCCCTGAAGAAACCTCAAGGCACCCCTAAAGAAACCTCAAGGCACCCCCTGAAGAAATCTCTAGGCACCCCTGAAGAAACCTCAAGGCACCCTGAAGAAACCTCAAGGCACCCCCTGAAGAAATCTCTAGGCACCCCTGAAGAAACCTCAAGGCACCCCAGGGAGCCCAGGCACGCTAGTTGAAAAAGGCTGCTCTACACTGTCATTAAACGCCTCGCTCTTGTTCATTTCACAACCCTCGTTTCCAGCACACACTTGTCTTACAACAAATGTTAATTCTCGCTCGCATATCTTCTTTCTGAAACTGCAAACCATTAAAGAAAGTTTATAGGCTGCCAGCCTCGGCTACAGTAAACCAGGAGGAGTGATAGATACAGAGTCCATGTAAAATAATATGGATCCCAGTTGTAGAATGCTGTAGCCAAGATCAAAGGGAGAAATTGTTTAAACTACACGACTTCAAAATATTCCCATTGTTTTGAATTATTCCTGATATCTGGCAAAAGTGGAGAAAGGCCAGGGCTTTCCCTCAATGATCTGCTGAGCGCACTGTCAGCACGGACGAGAAGAAATGAGCTATGAGGCTTTTTTTTTAATAGAATATGTTTTGGCTGTATAGTTTACATACTAAGAAAGCAATTTACTTCATGGCGCCAAGTAAGGATGTTTAATTCTTCTGAACGTATCTCATGTTTGTTGACAATGGCCCATAAATAAAACATGATTGCTGCTGTAATTTATATGGCTGCATGTGTAAACCTAGCGATCCCATTCAATTAGCCGACAAAATAAAAAGTGAGAGAGGATGTCTTTCCATCAAGCCAGGCATTAGCCGTGTGTGGGAAGGTAAGTGAAGGAAATCCTGACAACCTGGAGATTTTCACACCTAGGAATTCAATTTTCCCCCATTAGCATATTAGCATCAAACTGATCGCCCTATGACAGCGCTGTTTACGGCTGACGCACAGCTTCAACGTGTTTATTCATAGTATGAATTTGGAATATTTATTAGTTATTGGAAGAACTGTCATTAGAGGTAAATTCCGAGCAGACGGAGGAGACACAAATTAATGCAGCTCTATATTCATTAAAGTGGTTGTAATGTCTCGTTTTTTGTTTTTTTTAACCACTTAAGCCCCGGAAGATTTTACCCCCTTCCTGACCAGGGGGTATTTTGCGATTCGGCACTGCGTGACTTTAACGGACAATTGCGTGGTCATGCGACGCTGTACCGAAACAAATTTGACGTCCTTTTTTTCCCACAAACAGAGCTTTCTTTTGGTGGTATTTGATCACCTGTGCGATTTTTTGATCATGCGCTATAAACAAAAAAAGAGCGACAATTTTGCAAAAATAACAATATTTTTCACATTTTTTTATATGAAATTCCCCCCCCCAAAAAAATGTAAAAATCTAAATTTTTTAACCACTTTTGCTGTCTTCCGTCCAGGCCACTTTTTGCGATTCGGCGCTGTGCGAATTCAACTGACAATTGCGCGGTCGTGCGACGCCGTACCCAAACGAAATTTAAGTCCTTTTTTTCCCACAAACAGAGCTTTCTTTTGGTGGTATTTGATCACCTGTGCGATTTTTACTTTTTGCACTACAAACAAAAAAAGAGCGTTTATTTTGAAAAAATAACAATATTTTTAACATTTTTTTATATGAAATTCCCCCCAAAAAAGATGTAAAAAACAATTTTTTAAAAAATTTTTGGCCAATTTGTTTTCTGCTACCTATGTTTGGTAAAAAAAATCGCAATAAGCATATTTTGATTGGTTTGCGCAAAAGTTATTGCGTTTACTAACTAAGGGAAAGATTTTTGTCATTTTTGCTGTTTTTTTTTTAACGAGTAATGGCGGCGATCTGCGATTTTTTTTGCGGTACTGCGACATTGCGGCGGACAGATCGGACCCTTGAATGACATTTTTGACACTTTTGGGGTTACCAGTGACATTACTACAGTAATCAGTGCTATACATATGCACTGTTACTGTAAAAATGACACTGGCAGGGAAGGGGTTAACTTTATTGGAGAGGGAGGGGTTAAGTGTGTCCCTAGGGGCGTGTTTCTAACTGTGATTGGATGTTGCTGTGTGTGTAACAGCACAGATCAACGGTCCTACAAAGCAGGACCGAGTGATCTGTGCTTTTACACAGGGGAGAATGACAGGCGGCTTTGTTTACATTAGCCGCCTGCCTTTCTCCCTCTCTATCCGACGATCACACGTGCCAGCTTCGTCGGGTACGAGCGGGGGCGGGAGCGTACCTCTGGTGGCGCGCGCTCGCCCCCTATTCGCTCACAGGCTAGTGACGTACCGGTACGTCACTTTGCCTGGGAGGGGCTGACCACCACCATATATAGTCGGGCGGCGGTCGGCAAGGGGTTAAAGAGGTTGTAAATCCCAAAAACATTTTTTTTTTTCTTTTTGCAACCTGAAAGAGAAACACATAATGAGCTAGTGTGCATCGCATACTAGCTCATTATGAAATACTTACCTTAGAACGAGCCCCCGCCGTGCCGCTCGCTTACCTGTATGACGGGCGACATGTCCAGTCGCCCGTCTTCCGGGATCGCGGCATCCGGCCATCTGATTGCCCGGAGCCGTGGTGATGTCACTCCCGCGCACGCACGCGGGAGCCGACGGTCACGGCATGGGGCTCTGAAGAAATGGCACCAGCGGCCGTTCCTTCAGAGCGCATGCGCCAGTGACGTCACTGGCTGCATGTAAGGTAAATATCTCCTAAACTGTACATGTTTAGGAGATATTTACAGTACCTATAGGTAAGCCTTATTATAGGCTTACCTATAGGTACAAGTTACAGAGGAGGGTTTACTTCATCTTTAATGACCAGGCCATTTTTTGCATTTCGGCATTGTGTTACTTTAAGGGACAATTGCGCAGTCGTGCGACGCTGTACCCAAATAAAATTGTTGCCTTTTTTTCCCCACAAATAGAGATTTATTTTCGTACTATTTGATCACCTCTGCGATTTTTATTTTTTGCACTTTAAACAAAAAAAGAGCGACAATTCTGAAAAAAAAATAGATATTTTTTTAACTTTCTGCTACAGGCATACCCCGCTTTAAGTACACTCACTTTACATACACTCGCGAGTAAGGACACGGCTTGTTCAGCTTGGCATGACACTACTCCCGGTTTTTAACATTGGCGTCTATAGGAAATCTTGGTCAGCTTGACATGGCACTGCTCCCAAACCATAAGTGACAGGGATACCAAACTTAGGGAGCACCGAGAATGGACCCAGGACTACAACATATACTTTTTGTGGCCGGCCAACTTGCCTAGGTAATCTACCATGTCATAGTCCTGGATCCCCTTAACATGCTCCCCAAGCTTGGTGTCCTTATCACATGGTTTGGTAACAATGCCATGTCAAGCTGACCAAGATTTCCTATGGAGCTAGTGTATTTACATGCATTGAGAAATGAAAAAATGTATTGCTTCACTTTAAGTAAATTTTCGTTTTACATACATGCTCTGGTCCCATTGTGTACTTAAAAGTGGGGTATGCCTGTATATAACATTTCCAAGAAAATAAAAATGTAAAAATCTAATTTTTTCATCATTTTAGGCCAATTTGAATTCTGCTATATATTTTTGGTAAAGTCCCAATAAGCGTCTTTTGATTGGTTTGCGCAAAAGTTATCGCGTCTACAAACTATGGGAAAGATTTATGTCAGTTTTATTTATCTTTATTTATTTTTTTACTAGTAATGCCGGCGATCAGTGATTTTTAGCAGGACTACGATATTGCGGCTGACAGATTGGACCCCTAACTGACATTTTTTACATTTTTTGGGGGGACCAGTGACATTATTACAGTAATCAGTGCTAAAAATATGCACTGTTACTGTAATAATGACACTGGCAGGGAAGGAGTTAGCCCAGGGGGGAATCAAGGGGTTAAGTGTGAGCCTAGGGGGTGTTTTCTAGCTGTAAGGGGGATGGGCTTGTGGAATCAACACAGAGACCTGTGTTCCTAAATAGGAGGAGGATCACAGGCCATCTGATTCCTCAGAGAACAACGGTCTGCTGTGTTTACAACAGCAGACCGTTGTTCTCTCTCCACGGGGAGCGATCGCGGGTGTCCGGAGGCAATCGCGGCCACCGGCCCAGTGAGTCAGCTTCCCCCAGGATAGCTCCCACGGATTGCCGTAAATGTACTGCGATTTACACAGCCGAGCCAGCCTGGCACAGTATATCTACGACAGGCGGGCGGGTAGTGGTTAAAAATAACAAACATGTTATACTTACCTCCTCTGTGCAGTTGGTTTTGCGCAGAGCAGCCTGGATCCTCCTTTTCTCGGGTCCCTCTTTGGCTCTCTTGGCCCCTCCCTCCTGTTGAGTGCCCCCACAACAAGCAGCATGGGATCAGACGGAACCCAATCCGAACCCAAGCTCATCCCTCGCCTCCTCCCCTGTCAAACAGGGCTGGGGAGACCAAACAGCTGCAACCGGGGCATTCCCCACCCCGCAGCTGCACATACACCAAGGCGCTTAGATTCTCATTGACCTAATATGGCCATATGAAGTCAATTAAGTTAAATATTTTTACCTAGTTACATTAGGTATATACATTGATCTAATATGGCCATGTTGGGTCAATGACATTAGACTAATATCTCCATGTGGCCATATTAGGTCAATAATGTTATGAGCATCCCCACTCCTTTGTGTACATGAAAGTGAATGTCTTGGCCACAGCTCATTGGGCCGGCGGGGATGCTTTGATGTGGCAAATTCTCACAGATTCGGCCAAACTGAGCTTTCGAACCCAGCTCTTACCTATTAGAGGCTTAGTGGATCTCTGGCAGGGTCAACAGGTGCCTAACTATGTAATGATTTTAAAGAGACAAAACATGGGAAATGTACATGTTTTGACTGGATACACTAAATATATATATATATATATATATATATATATATATATATATATATACAGTATCTCACAAAAGTGAGTACACCCCTCACATTTTTGTACATATTTTATATCTTTTCCTGTGATAACACTGAAGAAATCACACTTGGCTACAATGTAAAGTAGTGAGTGTACAGCTTGTAAAACAGTATAAATTTGCTGTGTCCTCAAAGTAACCCAACAAACAGCCATTAATGTCCAAACCGCTGGCAACAAAAGTGAGTACACCCCTAAGAGAAAATGTCCAAATTGGGCCCAAAGTGGCAATATTTTGTGTGGCCACCATTATTTTCCAGCACTGCCTTAACCCTCTTGGGCATGGAGTTTATCAGAGCTTCACAGGTTGCCACTGGAGTCCTCTTCCACTCCTCCATGACAACATCACAGAGCTGGTGGATGTTAGAGATCTTGCACTTCTCCACCTTTCATTTGAGGATGACCCACAGATGCTCAATAGGGTTTAGGTCTGGAGACATGCTTGGCCAGTCCATCACCTTTACCCTCAGCTTCGTTAGCAAGGTAGTGGTTGTCTTAGAGGTGTGTTTGGGGTCATTATCCTGTTGGAATACTGCTCTGCGGCCCAGTCTGCAAAGGGAGGGGATCATGCTTTTCTTCAGTATGTCACAGTACATGTTGCCATTCAGGGTTCCCTCAATGAACTGTGGCTCCCCAGTGCCAGCAGCACTCATGCAGCCCCAGACCATGACACTCCCACCACCATGCTTGACTGTAAGCAAGACACACTTGCTTACCGTTTGCCGCTACACAGGCTTAACACCATCTGAACCAAATAAGTTTATCTTGGTCTCATCAGACCACAGGACATGGTTCTAGTAATCCATGTCATAAGTTTGCCTGTCTTCAGCAAACTGTTTGTGGGCTTTCTTATGCATCATCTTTAGAAGAGGCTTCGTTCTGGGATGACAGCCTTGCAGACCAATTTGATGCAGTGTGTGGTGTATGGTCTAAGAACTTACAGGCTGACCCCCCCTCCACCCCTTCAACTCTGCAGCAATTCTGGCAGCACTCATATGTCTATTTCCCAAAGACAACCTCTGGATATGACGCTGAGCATGTGCACTCAACTTCTTTTATTAGCCATGGTGAGGCCTGTTCTGAGTGGAGCATGTCCTGTTAAACCGCTGTATGGTCTTGGTCACCGTACTGCAGCTCAGTTTTAGGGTTTTGGCCATCTTCTTATAGCCTAGGCCCTAGGCCATCTTTATGTGGAGCAGCAATTCTTTTTTTCAGATCCTCAGAGAGTTATTTGCTATGGGGTGCCATGTTGAACTTCCAGCGACCAGTATGAGAGAGTGAGAGCGATAACACCAAATTGAACACACCTGCTCCCCATTCACACATGAGACCTTGTAACACTAACGAGTCACATGAGACCGGGGAGGGAGAATGGCTAATTGGGCCCAATTTGGACATTTTCACTTAGGGGTGTACTCACTTTTGTTGCCAGCAGTTTAGACATTAATAGCTGTGTGTTGAGTTATTTTGAGGGGACAGCAAATTTACACTGTTATACAAGCTGTACACTCACTACTTTACATTGTAGCAAAGTGTCATTTCTTCAGTGTTGTCACATGAAAAGATATAAAAAAAATATTTACAAAAATGTGAGGGGTGTACTCACTTTTGCGAGATACTGTGTATATATATATATATATATATATATTTTTTTTTTTTTTTTAAATATTACCCAGTCATACGCATAAGTTTAGTCTATTGTGGATAAACCGGTATAGCAAGTAGAACAGGTTGAGCCTTACAACTTTACAAGTTGTGTTTATATATCTTATAACCAATTTAATACCAACGCACTTCTTTTCTGAACTGAAGAATACATACGTTGGGTGTGTGGTTTGTTATTGGTAAGCCTACATTTTTATACACATGCTGTGTTAATTGATTTACTTACTGCAGAAGCATGTGTCTCTGAGTTTTTCATTTATTTAAGTGTAAACCAGTGAATGTGTGCATAGTATATACTGCTCAAATGTAATACAAGTGTACAGATTGCTTTTTAATTCAAGGGCATTCAAGGTATTCGAAGTATTTATATAGAGCCAACAATTTACGCAGCACTTTAGATATTTTACATTGAAGTCGGTCCCTGCACTCATGGAGCTTACAATTTATGGTCCCTATCTCATATTCATACATTAACATAATAGGGTCTATTTAGACAGGAGTCAATTAACCTACCAGCATGTCTTTGGATGTAGGAGGAAACCAGAGTCCCCGGAGGAAACCCGCACAGATACTACCCTGACTTGGATTTAAACGGGATACCCCAGCAGGGTTGCCAACCGTCAGTAAATTTACAGACAGTTTGTAAAAATCTGTGATTTTTACAACTGTCTGTAAATATCAGGGGGTGATAATTTGTCATACTGTGTTGGCTTTTTAAGTGTAAACCAGCCAAATGACTTGTTCTGGGTATTGTCAGTGTTTCCATACTGCTTAACCCCTTGGAGCCTAAGCCTTTTACTGACACATGTTGCTTACAAGTTAAAATCAATATTTTTTGCTAGAAAATTACTTAGAACCCCCCAAACATTTTATATACGGTATATATATATATATATATATATATATATATATATATATATATATATATATATATATATATATATATATATATGTATATATTTTTTTTTTTTTTTAGCAGAGACCCTAGAGATTAAAATGGCAGTTGTTTCAATATTTTATGTCACATGGTATTTGCGAAGCCATCTTTAAAATGCAATTTTTAAAAAAAAAAATCATTTTCATAAATAAAAAAGAACTTAACAGTAAAGTTAGCCCAATTTTTTGTATAATGTGAAAGACGATGTTATGGCAAGTAAATAGATACCTAACATTTCATGCTTTAAAATTGCTCACACTTGTGGAATGGCGACAAAGTACGATACTTAAAAATCTTCATAGGCAACGCTAGAATTATTGCTCTCGCTGTAACGATCGCAGCAATACCTCACATATGTGGTTTGAACAGTATTTACATTTTCGGGCACGACTTACATGTGCATTCACTTCTGCACGTGAGTACGGAGGGAGAGGGGCACTTTAAATTTTTATTTTTCTTGTTTATTTTAGTTTTTTTATTTTTACACTGTACCTTTAAAAAATGTTTTTGATCACTTTTATTGCTGTTAACATCCCTTGTGACAGTAATAGGCAGTGGCAGGGGGACATGGGGCGAGCCGCAGAAGTTGGAAGGAGGGGGGGTCCCCTCCCGTTGCTTGTAATAACAGCTGAGCGGTTGATTAGCAGCTTCATTTGTTATTAAAAAGAAAGCCGACCGTCAGCTCTAAAAGAATGGCTGCAAAGATGAAGTGCAATCACAATATAAGACAGAACATTTGGATCCAGCTTGTGAACCAGGGCTTCCTGCTATGCACTTGGCAATTTTATTTTTTCGAAAAAGAGCCCCCCAATAAAGCAGACCTTTACACCAAAACTTATGTTTGTGCTAGTGCAACCTTACTCTCTTTGCATATGTAAGAAGACAACATTTTAAACCTTTTTTTAATAAACTTAGCTCTGGCCCATTCCTTACCTCCATCCTGGCCTAGGCCAGAATGCTGAGCACCACAGCCACAGTCTCCTGGGATACAGACATTACAGAAGGCATTGGCGTCCATAGAGTAGAAGAAGGACGGTGTACCTGGTAGCTGTGTCATCAGGGGTTCAGCTGCAAAAACCTGCAAGGGAAAGCTGACCCCCTGATGGTGTCAGAGGAGACGATGGTGGCACAGGACTTGGCATATGGAAGCTAATGGTGGGTTACAGAAGGACAATGTTGGATTTGCTGGGCAGGAGGGTATGCTAATTGAGGACAGCCAAGAATTACAAGTAAGAGGGGTTAGCAGGAAACACTTAGCTGGGGGGGAATGAAGTTCCCCTATACAAACAAGTCTCTGTGCTGGGGTAGGGCTGGTGTCAGAGAAATGGTTGTGGTGTGACTGGCAGCTCCACCAGTACTTATGATAGGTACATCCGGCACATTACCGCATGCATACGCACTGGCAGAGGAATGGCAAATGGGCATACGCTGGGTTCGCCGCAGCTTGCATGTGCAAACGCGCGTACGTGATGGTGCACGCATTACGCCATAGATACGACCATTTGCTGTCCTATATAAGACCTCTGCTCAGCCCATCAAGTTGCTGGATTGTCATCAACTTCCCCTGTGTCCTGAGCATTTGCTACCTTCCTTGGATTTCCAGTTGTGACCCAGCTTGTTCCTGACCCATCTGCTCTCCTCTCCTGGCTTGACCCTTGGCTTTGTCTGACCTACCTTGCTCCAGTTTTGGCTCTTCAGTATTTGACCCCGGCTTGGCCCATGGACTTGCTATCTATCTGCCTGCCCACCTATATATGACCTTGGCTTGCTTTACGGACTTCTGCCTTTCTCCTGTCCTTCTGTTGTGACCTTGGCTAAGTTCCTGTTGCCGCTACCTGCCTGAGCCCTTGGACTGATTTACCGTGTTTGACCCTCTGCTGGTCTCTTCACCTGCTGCCTGGTTGCTCCAGTTGTCAAGTCCATCTGAAGACTCCCAGAAGACTTCTGCCCAGCATCCTCCTGGTGACCCCTGGTCTACTCCACGGACCCTGTTGGCAAACAGTGCTTCTGTGGGCGCTACACCTTCTGTTCCAACCTCAGGGGTATACTGCACTCAGCCGCAAGGGGAGCCTTCTCTGCATCTCGGCCTCCGATCAGGTACGTGACAGCTGGTCTAAGTATTTTCAGCTATTTTTCGCCAGAACAGCCCATCTACCTGCCTCGTATCATTGGATCTGGGCCACTGAGCTGCACGGACCCATTTTGCAGGATTGATTACATATGGGGGCAGGACATATTATGAAGGGCTGTCAGACAGCCAAATGTAGGAGCAGACATCAATAGATAGCAGTTATTAACTGTATTAGCCCTGATTCACAGCTAAGCTCCAAGCTCCAAAGAAGTCGACAGCCAAAATACCATGCTTCTGAGTGCTCAGGTGCCTGTAGCTCAATGCCTGACACTGAAAAAGGTATATGAGATACTTTTGAAGCATAATGAGGCATTTTCAGCCCCTAAACTTCAATGGGAGTACCCGAAAAATGAATGAAAGCCAGAAAATCTTCTGTGCTTTTATTGAGTGTCACATTGTTACTGGGGTCTGAATTTCTATTCTTCGTAATTAAGCCCTGCCAACTGATATGCCACATGTTTTAAAGAGTGTAGTGCTACCTCGCAAGGGCCCGCTGATTTGTGTGCCAGGTTCTTCTCCCACTATTGCAGAGTTAGCCAGACAACAGCAACATATTTAATCCTCTGGCTCAGAAAAACAGTCTAGGGATTGCCTTTTTAAAAGTTTATTGCAGATTAGCTTGGATGAGATTTCGGAAAGCTGTGGGATACTTCAAAACGCTGAACAGAAATGTGAGGACACTTTTCTTTGCAGCTACTTCTTAACACAGTCCTTTGAGTAGTAATGCATAAAGTGGACAGCACTAGAACCCATTTACAATGTTCCAAGCTAGGCAAGCCCTAAACTTAATGCAGCAGGGGCTAACACAGTGGCGGCCGGTGCGTTGGGGGCGCAGGGGTGCCGCCCCCCCTATCCATGCGTCCGGACGCATGGAGCTCAATGGGTTTTTTTTATCACCTGATTAGAGCCAGAGGCTCTAATATACTTCAGCAAAGGGTGGACCCAGGGCGCAGAGCAGTGCGCCCCGAGCCCACCCATTGTGTGACAATAGCGAATGAAAAGTCGCTATTGTCACACGGATCCTTTTCCTTATTGGCCGAAAGGCAAACCCCATGCCATTGGCCGAGGAGGAGGCGAGAGGACTTGAGGAGATGCCGGGGGACTGAGGAGAAGCCACCGCCACTGCAGGTAAGTGCACTGGTCTCGGGGGGGGGCACGATGATCTCTGCATTGAAAGGGGGCACGATGATCTCTGCATTGAAGGGGGCACACTGATCTCTCTCTGCATTAAAGGGGGCACACTGATCTCTCTCTGCATTGAAGGGGGCACACTGATCTCTCTCTGCATTCAAGGGGGCACACTGATCTCTCTCTGCATTAAAGGGGGCACACTGATCTCTCTCTCCATTGAAGGTGGCACACTGATCTCTCTCTGCAATGAAAGAGGGCACACTGATCTCTCTCTGCATTGAAAGGGGGCACACTGATTTCTCTGCATTGAATGGGGGCAAACTGATCTCTCTCTGCATTGAAAGGGGGCACACTGATCTCTCTCTGCATTGAAGGGGGCACACTGATCTCCCTCTGCATTGAAGGGGGCACACTGATCTCTCTCTGCATTGAATGGGGCACACTGATCTCTCTCTGCATTAAAGGGGGCACACTGATCTCTCTCTGCATTAAAGGGGGCACACTGATCTCTCTCTGCATTAAATGGGGCATACTGATCTCTCTCTGCATTAAAGGGGGCACACTGATCTCTCTCTGCATTGAAAGGGGGCACACTGATCTCTCTCTGCATTAAAGGGGGCACACTGATCTCTCTCTGCATTGAAAGGGGCACACTGATCTCTCTGCATTGAAAGGGGGCACACTGATCTCTCTGCATTGAAAGGGACACACTGATCTCTCTGCATTGAAAGGGGCACACTGATCTCTCAGCATTGAAGGGGGCACACTGATCTCTCTGCATTGAATGGGGGCACGATGATCTCTCCGCATTTAAAGGGGGCATGCTGGTCATTCTGCATTGAAAGGGGGCAAGCTGGTCTGTCTGCATTGAAAGGGGGCACGCTGGTAACTCTGCATTGAAAGGGGGCACGCTGGTCATTCTGCATTAAATGGGGGCACGCTGGTCATTCTGCATTGAATGGGCGCATGCTGGTCTGTCTGCATTGAATAGGGGCAAGCTGGTCTGTCTGCATTGAATAGGGGCAAGCTGGTCTGTCTGCATTGATAGGGGGCACGCTGGTCACTCTGCATTAAAAGGGGGCACGCTGGTCTGTCTGCATTGAAAGGGGGCACGCTGGTCACTCTGCATCGAAGGGGGCACACTATACCTTGATTACTGAAGGCCCCTTTAACACTTTTGTGACCTCAAAGTCACGCAATTTTTTACAGCGTTTTTTGCCGCAAAGCAATGCCTATTACATTTTTCTGTTTGCGCCCCCCCCCCCCACCCCAAAAAAAAATTTTGAGCACCAGCCTCCACTGGGCTAACAGCAGCAACAATCAAGAGGATCCTTCTTTCAGGTCTGTACTCACTGTGTCCCTGAAACTTAGATGGTTCCCTCTAGACTAGCTTCCAGGATCCCCTGCAAAACCCCTTTCTCTTAGCTCCAAAAGGAGTTTGCAGTAGGATAGGTCCCCCAGCTATGCTCCATTGGGGCCTTGATGAGGCAGACAGTATCTTCAGCTGGACTGCCACCTTCTGGCTGGGAACCTCTTCTTCGGGGGAAGAACCCTGCTCTCTGAGGCTCCAAACAATTGAAGCACTCCCCAACCACCATCTGGGCACACCTCCCCAGGGATTGACTGGAGCTGCATAAATATTCAGGCTGCTCATTTGATTCTCCCAGCCTCCAGGAGACAGGGGGAAATAATCAAGCTCACAGCCTGCAGAACCCAAAGCAGAAAAGAGCAATCACATGCTGCTCTGCTAATTACAGCAGAGACACAAACTAAATTTGGCTAATCCTCACTATCTGCAAGAGTTCTACATCAGGTTGCCTCAATGGCCAGTAGGGGCCCTGTCACTGGGTAGGGGTGGAGCTTAGCCATGTGTTTTGGGAAAGTCAGGCCCTAGTAACAAAGTAAAACTAGAGAGCAGCACAGAAGAGCATTCTCTGGCTAAAAGTTGTTTTATGGTACCTGCCCTTAAGCAGGACATTTTTTCATTTAAAAAGTGAAGAACTCCAGGTATGGAAATGTTATTCATAGTTACATTGGTCCAGCTTGGACCCTTGTAACCATACATATACCATATCTGGCTGATGCCCCTGGAAGCTAGAAAATGCTGACGTAGACACTGCTACTCCAGTGATCTCCCCTTGCTTTCGGGTTTTATGCTGGGCTGTTGCCTTGCTGGATTCTGAGTACAGGAGGTAGGCTGCAGGGCATGGGTACCATTCAGAGAATGCTTTACATTTTCTAAATAAATGCAAAGCATTCTATGACTAGATGGAGAGGCAAGGGGTGACATTGCAAGCTCCAGCTCGTCCAATTAGCAAACTCTTTGCATTAATTTAGAAAATGCAAGGCGTTCCCTGGATGGCAATCATGCCAAGCGCCAACTTCTTGTCTTTAGTAAGCAGATGTGCAGCCACATAGCACAGGACCCAGAAGTTAGTGGAGATCACAGGAGTAGCAATGGCAACTTCAGTGACAGCTAGCTTCCAGGTGTATCAGTTAGGCATGGTATATACTGTATATAGTTACATTGATCCAAGCTGTACCACTGTAACTATGTAAAAATATACCATGCCTGGAAGTCTATAATGCTGTGCATGTTCAAGTGAACAGGCATGTCTGTGATGGGGCACAAAGAAGTGGTTACTGCCCCCACCTGTAACTGGTCACTGCAGCAAGGAGCATTGGAAAGGCAACCCCTTTTAAAAGAAAACAAAGACATTGCCAAGCTTAAGCCTGCGACCAACCGAATTGACCTGTCCAACAGTATGAGTTAAAAGCAGGGGTTTAGTTGCACACATTTGCAAATACATGCGTAAGCCAAGGGGCCTTGGCAAAGCACCCCATTTTCTATGGAACTAATGTCTGTGAGTCTCCAACAATGGAAGCACATGCATTTAGAGGGACAGGTGTAGGGAAGATAAACCTGGAGGTAGCCCACCCCTCCTTAAAGGCACAGGGGCAAACTGAACACCCAGCCCATAGCACTGTGGCAGCAAAGGTGTCAGTGAGTTGCCTGGCCAATATAAGTCATAGTACAAACAAGTGGTTACTGCCCTCACCTGTAACTGGTCACTGCAGCAAGGAAAAGTAATGCACATAAAAAAAAACAAAGAAAGAAAAAAACCAGATTGCGACCTATGGTAAGTTAAGCTTGGAAATTTCTTTGTTTTTTTTTTACGTCTGTGATGGGGGTCTTTAGGATGGCCATACAAAGCAAGGTCCTTGAAGACATGGATAAGCGAGTTTGGGGTGGAGGAACTTGACTGGCCTGGGTTTAGTCCTGACTTCAACCTGATAGAACACCTTTGGGATGAATTAGAGCAGAGATTGTGAGGCCAGGCCTTCTAGTTCAACATCAGTGCCTGACCTCAAAAATGCGCTTCTGGAAGAATGGTCAAACATTCCCATAGACACACTCCTAAACCTTGTGGACAGCCTTCCCAGAAGAGTTGAAACTGTTATAGCTGCAAAGGGTGGGCCGACTCAATATTGAACCCTATGGACTAAGACTAAGATGCCATTAAGGTTCATGTGTGTGTAAAGACAGGCATTCCATTACTTTTGGTAATATAGTGTACTTCTAATGCCTTGTTTATCATTACTGCATAGACCTTAGTGGAATGGGGTATACCCCAAAAGCTTTTCCTGAAAATGTAATTATTATTCCGGTATGTGATATGATGGGATCTCCAGGCTTTCCAAGATCATGAGTTCCATGGACACATACCTTATTGCCCAGCGTCTCCATCCCTGTATCAAGAAAAAAATTAGGTTGAAGGATTATAGGAGGTGCATGAAAGTCAGCCAGCCCCCAGTCTGATGTACTCACCCTCCAGTCTGTCACCAACCAAGTAGACCTGTCTCATGATACAAAGAACAGGGGTTTAGTTGACACACATTTGCAAATGCATGTGTAAGCTGCAGAGCCACTACACAGCACCCTGTTTTATCTGCAGTCCTAACACTTCCTAATTTAGTGTCTCCACACTGGGAGCACATGGCTGCTAATGGATGGATCGGGGAACAGGTGGGAGGGAGATAGCCCAACCTCCCCCAACCCACCCTCATCCATGACTGGTCTGTTGTCTAAAAATACAAATAACTAAGTTGTAACGATGGTACAAACTGGAAAGGACCAGCTGAGAAGCATTACACCTCCATCCCCTTGGTGGATGCAGTATAAAGACAAATAGGGATTTTATATATGGGGCATGGCCTGTAAAGCACAAGATACACACATACCTTATTGCTGTCCTATAACTTAGACAGCATTTGGCTCTGGTGAGTTTGAAATCTACCTATACGGTGAAGGATGCATCTGCACGTGTGACTATAACGGCATATCTCTGTACTGGGACACTTTAAATTAGCACCAGAATTAACTTTTTCTTTAAACTTTTTAAGCTGTTTTAAGTGTATTTTATATCCCATCGTTGGGATACTATATATATTTTGTGCACTTTAATACTTTTGCACTTTATTTTTTTTTTTTGAGCGCTGCAATATTTGTATTTATGATTATGTAGTGTATGTATATTTTGCACTTTTTTGCTAGCAGCTATTGGTTGTTTTATGTTTAAAGCGCTGATTCATTGTAATATCTTTACTGTCCCAATAATTTTGACAATATAGTGTAGGTTAACAATGTAGGGGCATTTTTAATGGCGGAAAAAAAGAAAAAACGCTCAAACGCCTGTAAAAGCTGCGTTTTTGGGCTCAATTTTGCACGAGGCATATTTGTATTTATGATTATGTAGTGTATGTATATTTTACACTTTTTTGCTAGCAGCTATTGGTTGTTTTATGTTTAAAGCGCTGATTCACTGTTATATCTTTACTGTCCCAATACTTTTGACAATATAGTGTAGGTTAACATGTAGGGGCATTTTTAACCACTTGGCCACTGCTCACATTGCTGCTACTGCAGCAATGTGGCTCGTTATCGTCCAGCGACGTAGACCTACGTCGCTGGACTCCTCCCCCTGTAGGCGGTGCTCGCGCGCCGCCGGAGGCGCGCTCCCGCTGTATTCATTCACAGCGGGAGTCGGGCCAGAGGAGGAGCGGCGGCGATCGCCACCGCTCTTCCCCGATCGTCAGGGAATCTAGTTTGGAGATCCGCCCGCCTGTGTAAACAGAGCGGGCGAATCTCCAAAGTGACAGGGAGTGACAGATCGGAGTGTTCAGCATAGCTGAACATCCGATCTGTCCTTGACTCACTGAGTCACCTCCCCCCCCACACGTTAGTAAGCACCCGGCATACATTAACCCCTCCCTCTCCAATAAAATTAACCCCTTCCCTGCCAGTGTCATTTTTACAGTAACAGTGCATATTTATAGCACTGATTACTGCAGTAATGTCACTGGTACCCCCAAAAGTGTCAAAAATGTCAGTCAAGGGTCCGATCTGTCCGCCGCAATGTCGCAGTCCCGCAAAAAAAATCGCAGATCGCCGCCATTACGCGTTAAAAAAAAAAACACCAAAAATGACAGAAATCTTTCCCTTTGTTAGTAAACGCAATAACTTTTGCGCAAACCAATCAAAATACGCTTATCGTGATTTTTTTTACCAAACATATGTAGCAGAAAACAAATTGGCCAAAAATTAAAAAAAATTTGATTTTTACATTTTTTGGGGGGGAATTTCATATAGAAAAATGTTAAAAATATTGTTATCTTTTCAAAATAAATGCTCTTTTTTTGTTTATAGCGCAAAAAGTAAAAATCGCACAGGTGATCAAATACCACCAAAAGAAAGCTCTGTTTGTAGGAAAAAAAGGACGTAAATTTAGTTTGGGTACGGCGTTGCACGACCGCGCAATTTTCAGTTAAAGTCGCACAAAGCCGAATCGCAAAAAGTGGCCTGGACGTAAGACAGCAAAATCCTCCAGTGGTAAAGTGGTTAATGGTGGAAAAAAGCAAAAAACGCTCAAACGCCTATAAAAGCTGTGTTTTTGGGCTCAATTTTGCATGAGGCATATTTGGATTTATGATTATGTAGTGTATGTATATTTTGCACTTTTTTGCTAGCAGCTATTGCTTGTTTTATGTTTAAAGCGCTGATTCACTGTTATATCTTTACTGTCCCAATACTTTTGACAATATAGTGTAGGTTAACATGTAGGGGCATTTTTAATGGCGTTAAAAAAAAAAAAAAAACGCTCAAACGCCTGTAAAAGCTGAATTTTTGGGCTCAATTTTGCACGAGGCATATTTGTATTTATGATTATGTAGTGTATGTATATTTTGCACTTTTTTGCTAGCAGCTATTGGTTGTTTTATGTTTAAATCGCTGATTCACTGTTATATCTTTACTGTCCCAATACTTTTGCCAATATAGTGTAGGTTAACATGTAGGGGCATTTTTAAAATGGCGTTAAAAAAAAAAACAAAAAAAAAACGCTCAAACGCCTGTAAAAGCGGCATTTTTGAGCTAAATTTTGCATAAATCAGCAAGTGAAAAAAAAGGAATAAAAGCCTAAAATAAAGCAGCCACGACATCCAAAGACTGCCAAGCTGAGACGTATTAAATTTTAGCTTTTGGGTTTAGATACGCTTAAGAGACAGGCAATGAAAAGATCATGACGACCCTCCATAGACACAGGTTGTGTATAATAACGAATTACAAATGGTTGTAAAAGCGAATGTTTTGTTTAACGTTATTGAACAGGACCATATGCCTCTGGTGACCTTGACGGAGATATTTTAATTTAAAACACCGAACTTGCAAAGGTTTCAGATGAAAAATCAAAACCTGCCTTGAATAGGAGAACCCCAACCTACGTGTTTATAACACAGTAATGTGTTTCATTATCCCCTATTCGGGGAGGGGGGGTTATTGGAGGGGGGGTTGGTTGGATTATGTTTTCCATCCCTCCCACAGTGCACTAGGTGTAAGCACACAGCATATATAATAAAGAAAAAAAAAACAGCTGAAAACCTATCTCCAGTTTTTCTGGATGAAAGCTTTTTTTTTTTTTTTTTCTTTTAACAAATCCCTATTCAGTGAACTGTTAAAATAATCTAGGAGGTATAAATCTTGTAAAGACGTGCAAGGCTTCCATTTGTTCATTTTTTTTTATGTGTATGGCTGTTGACCTTGATCTTCTACAGGCAAGTTATAGTCTGCTTTCTATGCGCTATTTAAAAAGAAGAATTGAATGGTTTAAGTGGATACTGACATCTAAGTCAACAAATCTGAACACTTGAAACTAACACGCGGGTAAATATGACAGGAGATATAACGCCTTTGTTAAGCACTGGCAAACATACGGCAGGCTGAGGCTTCAGAATGGCGGGTACCGTGCCAGTCCGTGAAAGGAAAAACATTAAACTCTCTCTCTAATAAAAAGCCAAAATATTTTACACCGCTCCGCAGATGGAAACATTAAAAGACACGGCAGTGTGGCTTAAAGAGGTAAAACCCAAAAAAAAACAAAAATGGAATAAATTGCGGTTTTCCAGTCTTTTAACCACTTCCTGCCAGTAGGACGTCATATGATCAGTGGTGGTCCGTCCATTGGGGGCACAGGGGCGCCACCCCCCCCCCCCATCCATGCATCCGGCCCCCTAATCTACATGCAGGGCGTCGGACGCATGGATTCCAATGAGTTTTTTTTTTTTTTGAAGCACATGATTAGAGCCAGATGCTCTAATAAGCTTCAAAAAAAGGTGGGCTCGGGGCGCAGAGCACTGCGCCCTGAGCCCACCCAGTTGTGTGACAATAGCGAATTAATATTCACTATTGTCACACTCCTGAGACCCGTTTCCCAATTGGCCGAAAGGAGAAGCCATGCTATTGGCCAAGGAGATGAAGGAGGGAGGAGACGCAGGGGAAGCCAGACTCATGGAGGAAACTGAGGGGGAAGCCGCCGCCGCTGCCTGCCCTCCACATGTCAGCCGAGGGTGAGTGAGCCGGCGACCGGGGGGGGGTATGGTGTGTGGGCTGGAGCTGGTGTGGTCCGGGGGGGGGGTATGGTGTGTGGGCTGGTGTGGTCCTCCCCCACCGGCCTATGGAGCACCAGCCGCCACTGCATATGATGTCCTGGATGTTGAGTGGAGATAACTGAATGATGCCTGCCATTCTTTTCTGCTGGCGACCCCCTGCAATGTAAAAAAAAAAATTGTAACTGCTGTTCTGAAAAAAAGGCAATATTTTTTACTTTCTGCTATAAAACATATCCAATAAAAAAAAAGATTAAAAAAATCAAATTTTTTTCATCAATTTAGAACAATATGTATTCTGCTACATATTTTTGGTAAAAAAAATCCCAATAAGTGCACAAAAGTTATTGTGTCTACAAACTAGGGGATAGATTTATGTCATTTTTATTTATTTATTTTTTACTAGTAATGGTGGCGATCAGCAATTTTTAGCAGAACTGCGATATTGCGGCAGACAGATCGGACACCTGACACTTTTGAGAGTACCAGTGACATTACTACGGTAATCAGTGCTAAAAATATGCACTGTCACTATACTAATGACATTGGCAGGGGTGCTTTCTAAATAGTAGGAACACAGGATCCCTGTGTTCATCTGTGACATAACAGCGGTCTGCCTGCCACCGTTCTGTCTCTATGGAGAGCGATCACGGGTGGCTGGCGGACATCGTGTCTGCCGGACCCGCTGATTTGCTCCCCCTCTGGCCAATTGACACCTGTGCGTGCTTCCCGCAGCGCACACGCCCCCCCCCACGGTCTATTACACAAAGTGACTTACAGGTACGTGGTTTTGCGTAATAGAGCCGACGTGCCGATACGGCGGCTGGTCGGCAAGTGGTTAATGTGACCATTGGTGAAACTACACCTCCAAATAATGCTCTGATCATGCAAACTTTCTTGCTGTTGACATGTGTCTTTATAATGCACATCACACTGCTACTCACCAGATACTAGGACCCAATGGTGCATGGGCCACCTTACACTCAGTCAGCCAATCGCTCTCTCCTGGGCTTTGCTCCTCACCTGATATTTAACTCAGAGAGAAAAAATGTAAAGTAATGCACTTGGGTGCCAGATACCAGAAAGCAAGCTTCTCACTGGGGGGGGAAACCTCTGGGTGAGTCTAAGATGGAAAAGGACCTGGGGGTACTGGTAGACAACAGGCTTGACAGTGGCATGCAATGCCAAGCCACTGCAAGCAAAGCCAACAGAATACTGGGATGTATAAAAAAGGGAATTCACTCCAGAAATAAAGAGATTATTCTCCCACTCTACAAGACTCTGGTCCGGCCACATCTGGAGTATTCCGTCCAGTTCTGGGCACCGGTCCTCAGGAAGGATGTGCTGGAACTCGAGAGAGTCCAGAAAAGGGCAACAAAAACAATTAGGGGAATTGAGGACATCGGCTATGAGGAAAGACTACAAGCACTGAACTTATTCTCTCTGGAGAAGAGACGATTGAGGGGGGATATGATATCAATGTACAAATACTGTACTGGTGAGGACCCTAGCATAAGGAACAAACTATTCAGAGAAAGGGAATACAATAAGACACGTGGCCATTCACTAAAACTAGAGGAAAAACAGTTTAACCTTAAAGTGCGTAAGGGGTTCTTCACTGTCAGAGCAGTAAGGATGTGGAATTCTCTTCCACAAGCAGTGGTATCAGCAGGGAGCATCGATAGTTTCAAAAAACTATTAGATGGGCACCTTAAAGACCACAACATACAGGGGTATACAATGTACGGTTAACAGCAAACACACACACACATCATAGGTTGAACTGGATGGACGGATGTCTTTTTTCAACCTCACTAACTATGTAACTATGTAAGACAAAGAAACAAACATGGTTCTCATAGCGCAACCAGGCTTTATTATAAAAATAGTTTAAAAAACAAAGTACAATTGAAAACTCACATTTGTTGGTGGCCAAGCCGTCACCGAGCGATATCAGCAGTGTCTGCTGTAACGCCGGCCGCCTTCACCCAACATGGAGACTTGGCATGTGTTCCAGCGACCAGAAACTCCATCAACCGGATGTAACATCAGAAACCACATAATCCCTCCATAGATTATTATTATTTTTATACAGGATTTATATAGCGCCAACAGTTTGCGCAGTGCTTAGCAAAATTAAGGAAGACATTACAGTTACAATACAGTTTGGTACAAAAGGAATCAGAGGGGCCTGCTCATTAGAGCTTACAATCTAAAAGGGAGGGTCAAACTTCTGCACAGTATTGTACATAGTAAAGTTTTGAACAAAAGATATTACTTCTATTAGTTTGGAACACTGCATATTTGGAATAAACTTAATATTAACCACTAGTGTTGAGCGAACACGGACTGTATTATTCGTGTTCGTACCGAATAATTGGATTTTTTGTACCCGAACACGGACACGGACACTTTACTGTATGTTCGGGTAAAAATCCGTGTTCGGTCGTTTTATTTCCGGGTTTTGCATGCTTTGGCGCTCTTTTCATGGCGGGCTTTCAACAGCCAATCAACAATCGTTTAACTGGTGTGCCTTAAGCCATCCCAGCCATGCCTGCAAATGTCTCAGTAGCTGTGATTGGCCGTCTGAAGCATGTGACCAAGTCTTTATAAGTTCGAGGCAGCCGCAGCGGCGTCATTATGCTGCTTAGATTCAGGGACAGAGCACACATCAACGTGCTGGCTGCTGATTAGGGAAAGATAGGCAGGAAAAAACCATTTGTGTCCGGATAGAATTGAGGGACAGGTCGGAGTGTTTAGGCAGGGCGAGTTGTAGGCATTTTAGGGATAGAGTCTGCTGAATTATAGGGTCAGTGTCTTCTACAAACTACAATCGATATTGCTGTGTGGGGGGTGGGGTGAATCTGCACTCAATCCTGATCTACGATCTCTTCTCAATCCTGTTAGGGACAGAGTCTGCTGAATTTTAGGGAAACTGTGTTCTACAAACTACAATCGATATTGCTGTGTGGTGTGGGATTGGAGATAGGCAGGTGTCAGTGATCCACATCCATTTTTCTGTGTGTGAGCTGCAGTGAACACAATCTTTTTGGGCTGCAGTGAACACAATCTTTTTGGGCTGCAGTGAACACAATCTTTTTGGGCTGCAGTGAACACAATCTTTTTGGGGTGCAGTGAACAAAATCTTTTTGGGGTGCAGTGAACACAATCCTTTTTGGTGTGCAGTGAACACAATCTTTGTGGGGTGCAGTGAACAAAATCCTTTGTGGGGTGCAGTGAACACAATCTTTTTGGGGTGCAGTGAACAAAATCCTTTTTGGGGTGCAGTGAACAACATCCTTTTTGGGGTGCAGTGAACACAATCTTTTTGGGGTGCAGTGAACAAAATCCTTTGTGGGGTGCAGTGAACACAATCTTTTTGGGGTGCAGTGAACACAATCTTTTTGGGGTGGAGTGAACAACATCCTTTTTGGGGTGCAGTGAACAAAATCCTTTTTGGGGTGCAGTGAACAAAATCATTTTTGGGGTGCAGTGAACACAATCTTTTTGGGGTGCAGTGAACACAATCTTTGTGGGGTGCAGTGAACACAATCTTTTTGGGGTGGAGTGAACAACATCCTTTTTGGGGTGCAGTGAACAACATCCTTTTTGGGGTGCAGTGAACACAATCTTTTTGGGGTGCAGTGAACACAATCTTTGTGGGGTACAGTGAACAGAATCTTTGTGGGGTGCAGTGAACACAATCTTTGGGGGGTACAGTGAACACAATCTTTGTGAGGTGCAGTGAACACAATCTTTGTGGGGTGCAGTGAACACAATCATTGTGGGGTGCAGTGAACTCAATCTTTGTGGGGTACAGTGAACACAATCTCATACTTCTGAAGGTTTGAGGGTGCTGCCTGTTCCATACTCCCCCTACTCCTCATCTAGCCTTTTAGGGGTACAAACAATAGTAATTGGGGCCTAGTGTGGTTGTGTACGTGTGATATACATACACTTTTTTGGGATCATATTTTCTATTCCGCTATTTAATCAAAAACCTTTGGGGATCAGTTAAATTGGGGGATAGTCTGTGTTGGTACGTGTGAGAGAGATCCACCTTTCCAAGTTGTTGGGGTTCATCTCATACTTCTGAAGGTTTGAGGGTGCTGCCTGTTCCATACTCCCCCTACTCCTAGCCTTTTAGGGGTACAAACAATAGTAATTGGGGCCTAGTGTGGTTGTGTACGTGTGATATACATACACTTTTTTGGGATCATATTTTCTATTCCGCTATTTAATCAAAAACCTTTGGGGATCAGTTAAATTGGGGGATAGTCTGTGTTGGTACGTGTGAGAGAGATCCACCTTTCCAAGTTGTTGGGGTTCATCTCATACTTCTGAAGGTTTGAGGGTGCTGCCTGTTCCATACTCCCCCCTACTCCTAGCCTTTTAGGGGTACAAACAATAGTAATTGGGGCCTAGTGTGGTTGTGTACGTGTGATATACATACACTTTTTTGGGATCATATTTTCTATTCCGCTATTTAATCAAAAACCTTTGGGGATCAGTTAAATTGGGGGATAGTCTGTGTTGGTACGTGTGAGAGAGATCCACCTTTCCAAGTTGTTGGGGTTCATCTCATACTTCTGAAGGTTTGAGGGTGCTGCCTGTTCCATACTCCCCCTACTCCTAGCCTTTTAGGGGTACAAACAATAGTAATTGGGGCCTAGTGTGGTTGTGTACGTGTGATATACATACACTTTTTTGGGATCATATTTTCTATTCCGCTATTTAATCAAAAACCTTTGGGGATCAGTTAAATTGGGGGATAGTCTGTGTTGGTACGTGTGAGAGAGATCCACCTTTCCAAGTTGTTGGGGTTCATCTCATACTTCTGAAGGTTTGAGGGTGCTGCCTGTTCCATACTCCCCCTACTCCTAGCCTTTTAGGGGTACAAACAATAGTAATTGGGGCCTAGTGTGGTTGTGTACGTGTGATATACATACACTTTTTTGGGATCATATTTTCTATTCCGCTATTTAATCAAAAACCTTTGGGGATCAGTTAAATTGGGGGATAGTCTGTGTTGGTACGTGTGAGAGAGATCCACCTTTCCAAGTTGTTGGGGTTCATCTCATACTTCTGAAGGTTTGAGGGTGCTGCCTGTTCCATACTCCCCCTACTCCTAGCCTTTTAGGGGTACAAACAATAGTAATTGGGGCCTAGTGTGGTTGTGTACGTGTGATATACATACACTTTTTTTGGATCATATTTTCTATTCCGCTATTTAATCAAAAACCTTTGGGGATCAGTTAAATTGGGGGATAGTCTGTGTTGGTACGTGTGAGAGAGATCCACCTTTCCAAGTTGTTGGGGTTCATCTCATACTTCTGAAGGTTTGAGGGTGCTGCCTGTTCCATACTCCCCCTACTCCTAGCCTTTTAGGGGTACAAACAATAGTAATTGGGGCCTAGTGTGGTTGTGTACGTGTGATATACATACACTTTTTTGGGATCATATTTTCTATTCCGCTATTTAATCAAAAACCTTTGGGGATCAGTTAAATTGGGGGATAGTCTGTGTTGGTACGTGTGAGAGAGATCCACCTTTCCAAGTTGTTGGGGTTCATCTCATACTTCTGAAGGTTTGAGGGTGCTGCCTGTTCCATACCCCCCCTACTCCTCATCTAGCCTTTTAGGGGTACAAACAATAGTAATTGGGGCCTAGTGTGGTTGTGTACGTGTGATATACATACACTTTTTTTGGATCATATTTTCTATTCCGCTATTTAATCAAAAACCTTTGGGGATCAGTTAAATTGGGGGATAGTCTGTGTTGGTACGTGTGAGAGAGATCCACCTTTCCAAGTTGTTGGGGTTCATCTCATACTTCTGAAGGTTTGAGGGTGCTGCCTGTTCCATACCCCCCCTACTCCTCATCTAGCCTTTTAGGGGTACAAACAATAGTAATTGGGGCCTAGTGTGGTTGTGTACGTGTGATATACATACACTTTTTTTTGATCATATTTCCTATTCCGCTATTCAATAAAAACCTTTGAGGATCAATTGAATTGCGGGATAGTCTGTGTCGGTACGTGTGAGAGAGATCCACCTTTCCAAGTTGTTGGGGTTCATCTCATACTTCTGAAGGTTTGAGGGTGCTGCCTGTTCCATACTCCCCCTACTCCTCATCTAGCCTTTTAGGGGTACAAACAATAGTAATTGGGGCCCAGTGTGGTTGTGTACGTGTGATATACATACACTTTTTTGGGATCATATTTTCTATTCCGCTATTTAATCAAAAACCTTTGGGGATCAGTTAAATTGGGGGATAGTCTGTGTCGGTACGTGTGAGAGAGATCCACCTTTCCAAGTTGTTGGGGTTCATCTCATACTTCTGAAGGTTTGAGGGTGCTGCCTGTTCCATACCCCCCCTACTCCTCATCTAGCCTTTTAGGGGTACAAACAATAGTAATTGGGGCCTAGTGTGGTTGTGTACGTGCGAGATACATACACTTTTTTTGATCATATTTCCTATTCCGCTATTCAATAAAAACCTTTGAGGATCAATTGAATTGCGGGATAGTCTGTGTCGGTACGTGTGAGAGAGATCCACCTTTCCAAGTTGTTGGGGTTCATCTCATACTTCTGAAGGTTTGAGGGTGCTGCCTGTTCCATACTCCCCCTACTCCTCATCTAGCCTTTTAGGGGTACAAACAATAGTAATTGGGGCCCAGTGTGGTTGTGTACGTGTGATATACATACACTTTTTTTGGATCATATTTTCTATTCCGCTATTTAATTTAACTGGGCCTCCATGCGAGACCTGTGTGCCTTGTTGCGCTGTTTTGAGTACTCCACCAACATGGCCAGTGGCAATGACGCCGTTCTCAGCTTAACTATCCCACTTCTATGCCTCCTTGAAAAAACAATTCGGGCGATGATGGAAGAGGATGTGGCACAGGATGAGGAGGAGGAGGAGGATGAAGAGGTAACATTTCCAAGGCTTTCAGGGCAGTCATTCGCAAGGGGCTCCGAGGGTGGGTTCCTGCACACGCAAACGCCAGGGACGCAATTGTCCAGCAGGGGCACAGTTCTGGAGGATGAGGAGGATGAGGAGGAGGAGGAGCTGGAGGAGGAGATGGAACCATGTTCACAGCAGGGTGGCACCCAGGCCAGCTCATGGCCATCACTGGTGCGTGGCTGGGGGGATACAGAGGACACGGACGATACACCTCCCACAGAGGACAGCCTTTCGTTGCCTCTGGGCAGCCTGGCACACATGAGCGATTACATGCTGCAGTGTCTCCACAACGACCGCCGAGTTGCCCACATTCTAACTTGTGCTGATTACTGGGTGGCCACGCTGCTGGATACCCGTTACAAGGACAACGTACCGTCCTTAATTCACTCACTGGAGCGCGATCGCAAGATGCGCGAGTACAAGCGCACGCTGGTAGACGCCATGCTGCTGGCATTCCCATCTGACAGCGGGGCCACAGTGGAAGCACAAGGCAGAGGAGGAGGAGGAGGAGGTCGCCAACGCAACCAGGGCACCGCCAGCACCTCAGAAGGCAGGGTTAGCATGGCCGAAATGTGGAAAAGCTTTGTCAGCACGCCACAACAAACAGCAGCACCAGCAGCTCAGATGGAACGTCTTAGCAGGAGGCAGCATTTTACCAACATGGTGGAGCAGTATGTGTGCACACGCCTACATGTAGTGAATGACGGGTCTGCCCCCTTCAACTTCTGGGTCTCCAAATTGGGCACATGGCTTGAGCTTGCCCTTTACGCCTTGGAGGTGCTGGCGTGCCCTGCAGCCAGTGTATTATCTGAACGGGTATTTAGCACGGCTGGGGGCGTTATAACAGACAAGCGCAGCCGCCTGTCCAGAGACAATGTGGACAAGCTCACGTTCATTAAAATGAACCAGGCATGGATCCCACGGGACTTTTCCGTACCTTATGCAGAATAGCAATGGATACCGACCTTACCCACCCATTGTTCCATTTTTGCTCTTTCTCACTCTTTTGGGGTGTACCCTCATTTAAAATTTTTGAAAAGAAGCAGTGTTGGCTACCTCGTCCTCCTCCTCAGGGCCAGATTAATGTAGGGGCTATTGGAGCTGCAGCTCCAGGCCCCTACCTTTTATATAGGCCCCGGGTTGGCCATATTCACTGTTACCGCTCTTCTGTCACTTGTAAACACAGAAGTCTGGCTTCTATGCTCGCTTCCCCAGGCAGCACCCTCAGAACCTCCCCACACAGCGTGAAGGCCGGACAAGGAGGGACAGTTGGCGATGCATGGATGTGTTTATGGGCTTCAGAGACAGCATCCCATGTTGAATTAGGCATGCATGGCTGCACCCTTCCTCCTCTGGGTGCATGGCAAGGCACGGCCCTTAAGGCCCTTCAAAATCCTCAGCACCAAGCCCATGATGCTGTTAATCCGGCCCTGGTCCTCCTCCACCGCCGCTTCCACCTACACCGCCCATAGGTGTGCGCAGCCTATTGCATTAAGGTGTGCACCCCAAAGTTGAAATACACATGCATGTGTTTGCCAGCAGGGAGAGTAATGTATCGGGGCCATGTACCTGTAGGCAAGGAGAAATAGAGCAGAGCAGGTCCCAGGGAGATCTTTCCCATCTCCTCACTGGCAATGCTATGTGCCCTAGGTGATTAGGGTGTGCCCAGGCACACCCAGCACACCCTGTGCGCACGCCTATGTCACCGCAACATCCACCACCACCTCAACCTCCCTCCTACTCCATATGGGCCTCGTCCTTCAGAGATGAAGAAGAACATTGTTTTATTTTTCTGTTTTTTTTTTGTTGTTTTAAGTTATTTCCCTATCCACATTTGTTTGCAGAGCACTTGCCATGCTCTTAATTACGTTTTGCTGCCATTTGCAGCACTCTAGCCCTTTCCTTTGGTGTTTTAGAGCCATTTTAGTGCCTTAAAGTTCGGGTCCCCATTGACTTCAATGGGGTTCGGTGTCCGGGAAAAGTTCGGTAAAAGTCCGGGACACGGACCCGGACTTTTTTTTAAAGTTCGGCCGAACCCGTCGAACACGGACATCTAGGTGTTCGCTCAACCCTATTAACCACTTCTGGACCAGAAGGATTTGCCCCCTTA
Organism: Pelophylax lessonae; assembly: GCF_965119305.1. NCBI lineage: Eukaryota > Metazoa > Chordata > Amphibia > Anura > Ranidae > Pelophylax > Pelophylax lessonae. The sequence continues at coordinate 33,269,468 of NC_138771.1, read as the reverse complement.
ATAATCAGGCCTTTTTTTTGCGTTTTGGTACTGCATTACTTTAACTGACAATTGCACGGTCGTGCGATGCTGTACCCAAATAAAATTGAAGTCCTTTCTTTCCCCACAAACAGAGCTTTCTTTTGGTGGTATTTGATCACCTGTGTGATTTTTATTTTTTGCGCTATAAACAAAAAAAGAGCGAAATTTTTGAAAAAAATAAAAATAAAATTTCACTTTCTGCTATATAACATTCCCAATAAAAAAAAAAATTAAAATCTAATTTTTTTATCCTTTTAGGCCAATTTGTATTTTACTACATATTTTTGGTAAAAAAAATCCCAATAAGCGTATTTTAATTGCTTTGCGCAAAAGTTATTGCGTCTACAAACTAGGGGAAAGATTTATGTCATTTTTATGTCATTTTTTAGCGGGACTGCGACATCGCGGAGGACAGATTGGACCCCCTACTGACATTTTTGACAGTTTTGGGGGGGACCAGTGACATTACTACAGTAATCAGTGCTAAAAATATGCACTGTTACTGTAATGATGACACTGGCAGGGAAGGGGTTAACCCAGGGGTGATCAAAGGGTTAAGTGTGAGCCTAGGGGAGTGTTTACTAACTGAATGGGGGAGGGACTTGTGAAATGAACACAGAGACCTGTGATCCTAAATTGAAGGCTCATAGGCGCTCTGTGATCATTTCAGGGAGAACAACGGTCTGCTGTGTTTTCAACAGCTGACCGTCGTTCTCTCTCAGTGGGGAGCAATCGCAGGTGCACGGCGGCAATCAGAGCCGCCGGCCCCATGGATTGGCATCCCCACTGCCTTGTGGGGGCGGGAGCGTGCAGGCAGCAGTGCGCGCTCGCCCCCCAGCACCGCTTCCGTGAACCGACGTACCCATACGTCGATTTGCACAGCCGAGCCAGCCTGCAGCAGTATATCTGCGGCGGGCTGTCGGCAAGCGGTTCATACAAACAAGATCAATGTGTACAAATAACTCAAATATCTCAAATTTTCGATTTGACCGATTCTAAATTTATTGATTTGAACGTTTCGTATTGAGAAAAAAAAATTTGGTAAATTTGAAGAAAATGTTAAAAATTTTGAAAATTTGAAAATTTGAAAAATACATAAGATACAAAATTTGAAAAATACAATAAGAATTCAAAATTTGTATCCCGCATACGAATTCAACGATTTAACCGAATTTAACTAAACTAAATAACTAGATTAACGAATCTAAACAAAACGAAACAAAACAATTTTTTTCGTCATGCATATGTCTACTGTACAGGAGGCTAATGAGTGGGTGTCAATGAGCACTGCTGTAGTTCATGTCAGAAGCTGCTGTCCATTTGCTAGAGTCATCTAGAAAGTGAGTAGGGTGTCAGGACCCCTCCGCAATCAGCCTTCGGCAGATCCGTTATTGCCATTGATACCAGCGCCAGGAACTCACTTCCAGCCTGGGGTCAGTGGGCATCTGTATCACAGACAGCTTCCTGGAATGCAATATAAATAAAGATATTAAAATAAAAACATATACAATAAAGGATACCATTACACATGATATTCACATACAGTTATCACTGTTTATTATTCATATTACTGTTAATATTATTATTGCAGCTCCCTTGTCATAAACAGGGGTTACTATGTCAATTACATTTTTGGCTGGTCTGTAGTTAGCTCAGTCTGATTGTATAGTTTTTCACCTGGTTTTTCCCTAGGCTTAAAGCAGAGTTCCACTCAAAAGTTCCGCTTTAAGTGGTCCTGACTCCCTAACATGCCACATCTGGCATGTCATATTTTTTTTTGGGGGGGGGGGGCAGTGGGTAGCTAGTTTTGACAGGTACCCGCTCCCACTTCCGCTCGGAGGTGCTTAGGCGGCTCGGGCAGAAGTTCTCCTCTCCCCTCCCTCCCTGCAATCTTCTGAGACAAGTCAGAGGTCCCAGAAGATTGTCCGTCCATTCAGGACGCGAAGCGCGACACGCACATGTGCAGTGCGCACCCGGCTGTGAAACCGCAAGCTGTCACAGCCGGGTGCCCACACTAGAGATGCCGGCGCAACGGGGAGAAGAGGGAGAGAACTGAGACTCCGCCCCCGGCCGCATCTGGACCATGGGACAGGTGAGTGTGTGTTCATAATGGGACAGGTGAGTGTGTGTTCATTAAAAGTCAGCAGCTACAATTTTTGTAGCTGTTGACTTTTAATAAACACAAAAGCCAGTGGAACTCCGCTTTAACCCATTTGCGCCTAAGGGTTAAACAAATATTAATGCCTAAGCACAATTTTGCAACTTTGACATGTCTTAGTAAAACTGTACATATCCTACTGTGTGCATCCAGGTGGATTATACCTTGTTTTATTCAGACCAAATTGGGCTTTCATTTGGTAGGTAAATGCTAATGGATATCTTCTGATTTTATTTTTTATTATCAAAGAAAAACTGGCTCAAAAAAATGTTTTTTTTTTTTAATTTAACTGTATATGCCTTGCTACTACTATAACCTTCCACCAAAGAACAACCCAAAATATTTTCTCCTACTCCTGTGATTTCAGTGATGCCACATATGTGTATGCTAGTTGTTGTATGTACCTGTGGTACAGCCCAGAAACAATAGTGCGCATTTTGCTTTTTCTTTTATCCTACCTAAAACACACTGACACTATATGACACTGATACTAATTAAAAAATAAAAAATAAAATCCTGCAAAAAAAATACTGACCCTGACCCTTGACCAAAACACTAACCCTGGCACTGACCTAGATCAAACCTTGATCTAGGTATTTATTTATTTTTTTTTTATTTGTTTAATATTATTATTGTCTTTTGTGGGGTTTTTTTTTTTTTTTCTACACACGTTTTTTTCTCTCTGCAAGGAAAGAGAGAGATACATGGTATCTCTGCCCTCCATTCACAAAGAGAGAAAACATAGGAGCAGACTACCGCAGTGATCAGGTGACCTAACTATCGGGACCCGGGGCTCTCAGCTTCCAGCACAAAGGGACATAAGCAAATATGCAGCCCCACGGAAAAAAGCCCAGTCCAGTGAGGCCGCATATTTAAATTAGGTCGGCGTCAAGGAGTTAAGTTGCCATGTGATTTCTTACTGCCACCTGCAGATATCACTGGTATCACTGATCATAGTATGAGATTTCACAAACAAAACTAAGCTATAAATATTTATATTTTCACCACTGTGTAATGTTCCGGTACCTTTGGTACCCTAAATTACTCTTTTCACAAGTGTATGCGCCCCACCATTCTCTTTTGGAAAGGTGCGCATACACCTTTAAGACTGAAGCTGTCATCACTCAGCGCCGGACTAGATGGCTATTTAAATCGCCGGTTCTCACTCACATGGGTTCGTTCAATCTGTAACGCTCCTGCGTTTCATGTATGGTGTGGATTTTCAGCTGCAGAAATATTCCACTTCAGTAGTCATGTAAGAGAGATGCTGAGATACCATTCCCAACCTCAATGACTCATCATGTGTGGAAGGTCTTAATTCAGCTAGTAAATACACACACTCAACAAGCTGGTTCCTAGAGTGACTTTATGTATGTAGTAACACAGTGATGAAGATTTAAGAGACAGGTTGAGTGGAGGTGGTAGGTGACAGACACTTGAAGGTAAGACAGTAGCAGATGGATGCAGGTAGGTTTAGCAATCATGTATGGTAGCAGATGACAGAGTAGCAGGTGGACATACAAGAGTGATCAACCCAGTGCAGGAATAAGTAGCAGTAGTCTTAAGAGCTAGCAATCTAGATATGCAGATGTGATAAATAGTCTTTACTATGCAGAGCTAGATAGTGTAAGCTTAGTATAAGTTTATAGAGGGTTCCCCTGCGGGGTACTTAGCACTAATAGCAATACAGCCGAAGGTTGGTTCAGGAGGAGCGGATGATCCGGAAGCGGGATGCAGGGATCAGCGCAGCGAGGTTCAGTCAGCGAGGTATGCTTGCAAGCACGAAAGCTTCAAGCCAAGTTAGCATCCAGGTAAGGGTGTTTGAACGAACACATGTGAGTGAGAACCGGCGATTTAAATAGCCATCTAGTCCGGCGCTGAGTGATGACAGCTTCAGTCTTAAAGGTGTATGCGCACCTTTCCAAAAGAGAATGGTGGGGCGCATACACTTGTGAAAAGAGTAATTTAGGGTACCAAAGGTACCGGAACATTACACACTGGCGCATGCTGGGGGAGGATATACATATTTGGGACAGGCTATGTGCTCTCTATGTTTTTCCCCTGAGCTGAGGCCTAGAGAGGTGCTGCTTGTGGAGCTCTGCTGTTAGGCCCGATAGCCTGGTTTGGGGTCTAAAGTGTGCTGAGGTCTTCTTGAATCGACCCTACCTGGTCTGGAGGAAGTTGTGCCAAGGAGGAGAACCAGGGGAGGCCCCTTGCTGGAGAGAGACAGGAATAAGGTTGTTCTCTCAGAAGGGCCTGGTGACTCGCTTGGAGGATGCACTGAAATTTTGGAATGTGCTTACAGTGTTGCCTGGTCTGCTTAAAGGTTCTGACACCGAAGCTGGATGTTTATCTGAGTTTGGAGAGTCTGAAAGTGATCTGCTACGGTATCTGGGACCCCTAACCCTCACCTTCTTAACAGTTCTGCAATAAAATTTTAAAAAGATAAAAATCAGTTTGGAAATCGATAGAAAACTGGCTAAAAGATAGAATTCAGAGAGTAGTGGTAACGATTCTTACTCTGAATGGTCTAAGGTTATCAGTGGTGTACCCCAAGGTTCAGTGTTGGGACCCTTACTTTTTAATACCTTTATAAATGATATAGGATCTGGGATTAAAAGTAGCATTTCAGTCTATGCAGATGACACCAAGCTATGCAGTGGAATAACTTTCTTACAGGATGTCTCCAACTTACAAGCTGACCTCAATGCACTGTTTCATTGTCAACTATGTGGCAAATGAGGTTTAATGTTGAAAAATGTAAAGTTATGCACTTGGGGGCTCAATACTATGGGGAGTACAACTGAGGGAATCACGGGTGGAGAAGGATCTAGGTGTTCTGGTAGATCATAAACTTATAAATGTCACGCAATGCCAAGCTGCGGTTTCCAAAGTGAGTAAAATCCTTGTAAATCTTGTTTTAAGAGAGGCATGGATTGCAGAGAGTTGCAGTTCAGTTTTGGGTACCAATTCACAAAAAGGATATTAGGAAACTGGAGAAAGTGCAGAGAAGGGCAACCAAACTGATAAGAGTGTATAGAAATAATAGTAGCGCTGAAACAATCTAAAAAAGTTCCTAAAATGCAATAAACCATGGATATTGCATTTTAGGAACCTTTTTAGATTGTTTCAGCGCTACTATTATTTCTATACATTGTCATCAAATATTTCCAATATTTTCAATATTTTCAATATTTGCCGAAGTAGCAGCTATCAGTGGGATTTCTTTTTACCAGCTGTACGCTGGTGCATCCTAGAGCGCGGAGTTAATCATACAGTTTGGGCGGGAGACTGAGGATTATTATTCAAACTGATAAGAGGCATGGAGGGCCTCAGCTATGAGGAAAGATTAGAGGAACTGAATTTATTCTCTCTTGAGAGGAGGAGATTAAGGGGGGTTAATGATATACATGTACAAATACATAAGGGGTCCATATAGTTAGTCACTTTAAAGTCATCACAGAGGACAAGGGGGCACTCTTTACGTCTAGAGGAAAAGAGATTTAATCTCCAAATACGGAAAAGTTTCTTCACAGTAAGAGCTGTGAAAATGTGGAATAGACTCCCTCCAGAGGTGGTTCTGGCCAGCTCAGTAGATTGCTTTAAAGAAGGCCTGGATTCTTTCCTGGGTGTACATAATATAACTGTATTCTGATATTTATAGGTAAAGTTGATACAGGGAAAATCTGATTGGAAGAATTTTTTTCACCTACTGGATCAAATTGGTTCATGATTTGCTGGTGTTTTTTGCCTTCCTCTGGATCAACTGTGGATATAGGATTGTGTATACAGTAAAACCTTGGATTGAGAGTAACTCGGTCAGAGAGCGTTTTGCAAGACAAGCAGCATTTTTTTATAAATCTTGACTTGATCAACAAGCAATGTCTTGATATACAAGTAGTGTCATGTCACAACTGAATATAAAAGAGAAGAGAGGCGACCCTAAGTGTAGCAATATGGTTACATTTAATGAAGGTTCAACATTTAGCAACTCACATGGTTAATGATTAAAACAGGCACATCTCAGTATGCAGGCATCCGGGGGAAAATATGTCCACATAGACCGTCCTCCTCACCGCCATCAACGTCACCCCTAAGCCTCGCTTTCAGATCGCTCTACTTCACGGTCATAACTGCAGACTGACAGCGGTGAGAGCCGGCGGTGCGGAGAATGTTCTATGTGGACAGCTTTACCCCGGATGCCTGCATTCTTAGATGTGCCTCTTTTAATCATCAACCATGTGAGTTGCTAAATGTTAAGCCTTCATTAAATGTAACCATATTGCTACACTTAGAGGTGCCTCTCTTCTCTTTTATACTCTGTAGCCCCTGCTAGATTTTGTTTCTAATCCCCTTGTGGAGGTTTCCATTTGTGGATGGACATTTTATGATTACACAACCTATCACATTTCTATAATCTATTTATATGGATTATAAACTGAAGGAAACTGAATAAATGGTTGTGGAACGAATCATTTGAGTTTCCCTTATTTCTTATGGGGAAATTTGCTTTGATATAAGAGTGCTTTGGATTACAAGCATGTTTCCGGAAAGAATTATGCTCGCAATCCAAGGTTTTACTGTATGTAGCAATGCCTCCTTGAGGACTGCTGGATAACACACTCTCGGGTCCCCCCTGGGTTACCATTAGCAACACCGACATTCACAGATTAACACTTTACTTCTTGGCTCAGTCAATGATCAGTCCAGGGGTATGTAGTTGTTATCTGTGTTTATTTTAAATAGGGATGGAGAAGGGAAGAGTGGGATACTCCAAATTAAACTATTCACAATGGATGAGGGCTCGTGTCTGTAAATTCAGCCAGGCTGCAGATTCACCTTGCCATTAGATGAATTTAGGTTAAGTCTCTGTTCAGACGACTTAGTTGGATAGATTATCTTCAGGATACCAGCCTAGTATCCCCTTTTACTCTGCAGAAAACGGTGGCGTAGCTGGTAGAATAATGGGCTTGCAAACTAGAGGCTGTGGGTTCGAGTCCCTGGCCAGCGGATGATTAATTTTAATTATAGTTATTAAATAAAATCTATTAAATTAATTATGGATGCGGGGACTCGAAGTTCCCACGAAGAAGCCCATTTGTTCGCCATTCGGCGAATGAGTGAACAGGCAGTGTTCGAGTCGAACTTAGGTTTGACTCGAACATGAAGCCAATCACTAGTATCTACCACTCCGGTCAGTTCAGCTGGACCTCAGGGTTCAGTTCCTTTCCTCTGGTCCCCAGGCCGACCGCCTGTGACCACGTGCCACTGCTACAGAGGAGGAGGCAGCTGTCACCCTCCCTCCGGGACTCTGCTCACCAGCCAAAGATCCTGCAGCATATGTGCTCCTGGCTTTTATACAGTTTCCCATAATGCAACGGGACAGGCAGTCTCTACCAATCATCAAAGCCTGTGTACCCATTGGTCAGGTTTCCTCCCACTGTCCAACATGCCTCCCTATTGGACCAGTGGGAACTACTGTCTAGACTCAATGAATCACACACTGAACACACGGAGCAGACCTAACTCATAGATCCTGCTCTCTGGTAGGCAGAAAACAATAGAGATTTACCTGCTGCTCCTCTGATAGGCAGAGAGAGCCAAAAACTATACTCTCTCACTAGCACCTATCGAGGAGGGTGCTACATGTATGATTTCCCCCCCCCCCCCCTTTTATTGCATGAACTGGATGGACTTGTTTTTTTTACAACCAGACCAACTATGTAACGATGTAACAGTTCATGTTTTGTTATTCTTCTTCTGGTGTGATGATCAGGCCATTGCAGGCAGAAGAAAGTGACATGGAGTATTTAGATGTACTGAGTGACAACCTGAGATTACCTAATTGGTTGAGGATTTCTCCAGTTAACACTGAAAGATAAGCACCCTGTGCACAAAGAGTAAAGAAAAAAAGAACAACAGTATGTCAAGTTGTGCTATTAAAGTCCAGTAAAAGTATCTGCTGTGTGTTCTGGGGAGGGGGGAGGAAGGGGATGCCTCCCAGACACAAGAGATGTTTGAAAGTTGAGTCAGTCTATGGGTTGTTTCCAGCTTCAAAGGCTGATTTGCATCCACCCTATCTCAGTACGTGAGCTCCATGAATGGAATCACACACCTATATCTCTAGAATTTAATTAGTTGTTTAGACATGTAGCTTTGTTTGGTTTTTAACTAAGTGGTGCAGCTCTAGTCTACCCTTTTCTTCTTCATTTTACATTCTTTCCCTCCCTCCCTCCCTCTTCCATCGTAGAAAATACCCTTCATTAATCAAAATACAATTTTGAAACCTTTTTGAAAAAAAAGTTATGGTATGTGAGAATTAAAAAAAAAAACGAATAGACCTGATTTGTAAACTCATTGACTGAGCATTCAATTTTCAGCGATGTATCAAAGAGTATTACCCTGATTTAAAAGCAGAACTCTGTTAAAATATAAAAAGACACACATGGATAGCCCATTAACCACTTTAAGACATTACTGCGGCAATGTGGCATGATCCCGTCCAGCGACGTAGACCTGTTTTCAGTCACAGCGGGAGTCGGGCCAGGGGAGGAGCGGCGGCAATCGCCGCCGCTCTTCCCCGATCGTCGGGGAATCGAGTTTGGAGATCCGCCCGCTTGTGTAAACAGAGCAGGCGGATCTCCTAAGTGACAGACAGGGTCAGATTGCAGGATTCAGCATAGCTGAACCTGCGATCTGTCCCTGTGTCACTCAGTCACCTCCCCCCACACACGTCAGTAAGCACCAGGCATACATTAACCCCTCCCTCTCCAATAAAATGAACCCCTTCCCTGCCAGTGTCATTTTTACAGTAAAGCCCCGTACACACGTACCGATCGTCGGCCGAACGATCGACCGTCTTTTGTCCGTTGCTGTCCTGTTGGCTGAAAACTGCAAAAGACTGCACATGAATTTTGTCGGCCAACAACAGCCGACTGCAGAAGTGATGTCATGTGATGGTTAACTTTCCGTATCTTTTTTCTTTTCTGAGCATGCCCAGTCGTGCTAATCGGCTGTTTGTCGGCCGAATTCTGTACTGACTGGCGAACAATCGGCCAGTCTGGTGTTGGCCAACAAAAATTTTAATGCCTGCACGACAGATTCTGTTCGGCCGAAAATGCGCTGTCGGCTGTCGAAAGCATCATACTAACAAGCCTACAATCGGCCGATCGGTCGTCGGCCGAATATTTACGGCCGACAATCGGTACGTGTGTACGGGGCTTAACAGTGCATATTTATAGCACTGATTACTGTAGTAATGTCACTGGTACCCCCAAAAGTGTCTAAAATTTCAGTCAAGGGTCCAATCTGTCTGTCACAATGTCGCAGTCCCGCAAAAAAAATCGCAGATCGCCGCCATTACTCGTTAAAAAAAAACACCAACAATGACAGAAATCTTTCCCTTAGTTAGTAAACGCAATAACTTTTGCGCAAACCAATCAAAATACGCTTATTGTGATTTTTTTACCAAACATAGGTAGCAGAAAACAAATTGGCCAAAAATTTAAAAAAAATTAGATTTTTACATTTTTTTGGGGGGAATTTCATATAAAAAAATGTGAAAAATATTGTTATTTTTTCAAAATTGTCGCTCTTTTTTTGTTTATAGCGCAAAAAGTAAAAATCGCATAGGTGATCAAATACCACCAAAAGAAAGCTCTGTTTGTGGGAAAAAAGGACGCAAATTTTGTTTGGGTACAGCATCGCACGGCCGTGCAATTGTCAGTTAAATTCGCACAGCGCCGAATCGCAAAAAGTGGCCTGGACGTAAGACAGCAAAATCCTCCGGTGTTAAAGTGGTTAAGCCCCTGTTCACAGCGGTGCGACTTGTCATGTGATTTGACAGGTTACATCGCATGGCAAGTGGCACCCTATGGTCGGCGATGGAACTGTTCAAATCGGTGTGACGCCGACTTTGCCACCTCATCCCTTTAAACCCAAACACATATGAATTACATTGGTTCTGAAGCTAATTTAATGCAGATAAGGCACCAAATGAGTTTAATTACTACTAGTGTTGAGCGAACACGGACTGTATTATTCGTGTTCGTACCGAATAATTGGATTTTTTTTACCCGAACACGGACACGGACACTTTACTGTATGTTCGGGTAAAAATCCGTGTTCGGTCGTTTTATTTCCGGGTTTTGCATGCTTTGGCGCTCTTTTCATGGCGGGCTTTCAACAGCCAATCAACAATCGTTTAACTGGTGTGCCTTAAGCCATCCCAGCCATGCCTGCAAATGTCTTAGTAGCTGTGATTGGCCGTCTGAAGCATGTGACCAAGTCTTTATAAGTTCGAGGCAGCCGCCGCAGCAGCGTCATTCTGCTGCTTAGCTAAGGGACAGAGCACACATCAATGTGCTGGCTGCTGATTAGGGAAAGATAGGCAGGAAAAAACCATTTGTGTCCGGATAGAATTGAGGGACAGGTCGGAGTGTTTAGGCAGGGCGAGTTGTAGGCATTTTAGGGATAGAGTCTGCTGAATTATAGGGTCAGTGTCTTCTACAAACTACAATCGATATTGCTGTGTGGGGGGTGGGGTGAATCTGCACTCAATCCTGATCTACGATCTCTTCTCAATCCTGTTAGGGACAGAGTCTGCTGAATTTTAGGGAAACTGTGTTCTACAAACTACAATCGATATTGCTGTGTGGTGTGGGATTGGAGATAGGCAGGTGTCAGTGATCCACATCCATTTTTCTGTGTGTGAGCTGCAGTGAACACAATCTTTTTGGGCTGCAGTGAACACAATCTTTTTGGGCTGCAGTGAACACAATCTTTTTGGGCTGCAGTGAACACAATCTTTTTGGGCTGCAGTGAACACAATCTTTTTGGGGTGCAGTGAACAAAATCTTTTTTGGTGTGCAGTGAACACAATCTTTGTGGGGTGCAGTGAACAAAATCCTTTGTGGGGTGCAGTGAACACAATCTTTTTGGGGTGCAGTGAACAAAATCCTTTTTGGGGTGCAGTGAACAACATCCTTTTTGGGGTGCAGTGAACACAATCTTTTTGGGGTGCAGTGAACAAAATCCTTTGTGGGGTGCAGTGAACACAATCTTTTTGGGGTGCAGTGAACACAATCTTTTTGGGGTGGAGTGAACAACATCCTTTTTGGGGTGCAGTGAACAAAATCCTTTTTGGGGTGCAGTGAACAAAATCATTTTTGGGGTGCAGTGAACACAATCTTTTTGGGGTGCAGTGAACACAATCTTTGTGGGGTGCAGTGAACACAATCTTTTTGGGGTGGAGTGAACAACATCCTTTTTGGGGTGCAGTGAACAACATCCTTTTTGGGGTGCAGTGAACACAATCTTTTTGGGGTGCAGTGAACACAATCTTTGTGGGGTACAGTGAACAGAATCTTTGTGGGGTGCAGTGAACACAATCTTTGGGGGGTACAGTGAACACAATCTTTTTGGGGTGCAGTGAACACAATCTTTGTGGGGTGCAGTGAACACAATCTTTTTGGGGTGGAGTGAACAAAATCATTTTTGGGGTGCAGTGAACAACATCCTTTTTGGGGTGCAGTGATCAAAATCCTTTTTGGGGTGCAGTGAACACAATCTTTTTGGGGTGCAGTGAACAAAATCCTTTGTGGGGTGCAGTGAACAGAATCTTTGTGGGGTGCAGTGAACACAATCTTTGGGGGGGTACAGTGAACACAATTTTTTTGGGGTGCAGTGAACACAATCTTTGTGGGGTACAGTGAACAGAATCTTTGTGGGGTGCAGTGAACACAATCTTTGGGGGGTACAGTGAACAGAATCTTTTTGGGGTGCAGTGAACACAATCTTTGGGGGGTACAGTGAACACAATCTTTTTGGGGTGCAGTGAACACAATCTTTGTGGGGTGCAGTGAACACAATCTTTGGGGGGGTACAGTGAACACAATCTTTTTGGGGTGCAGTGAACAACATCCTTTTAGGGTGCAGTGAACACAATCTTTGTGGGGTACAGTGAACAGAATCTTTGTGGGGTGCAGTGAACACAATCTTTGGGGGGTACAGTGAACACAATCTTTGTGAGGTGCAGTGAACACAATCTTTGTGGGGTGCAGTGAACACAATCATTGTGGGGTGCAGTGAACTCAATCTTTGTGGGGTACAGTGAACACAATCTCATACTTCTGAAGATTTGAGGGTGCTGCCTGTTCCATACTCCCCCTACTCCTCATCTAGCCTTTTAGGGGTACAAACAATAGTAATTGGGGCCTAGTGTGGTTGTGTACGTGTGATATACATACACTTTTTTTGGATCATATTTTCTATTCCGCTATTTAATCAAAAACCTTTGGGGATCAGTTAAATTGGGGGATAGTCTGTGTTGGTACGTGTGAGAGAGATCCACCTTTCCAAGTTGTTGGGGTTCATCTCATACTTCTGAAGGTTTGAGGGTGCTGCCTGTTCCATACCCCCCCTACTCCTCATCTAGCCTTTTAGGGGTACAAACAATAGTAATTGGGGCCTAGTGTGGTTGTGTACGTGTGATATACATACACTTTTTTTGGATCATATTTTCTATTCCGCTATTTAATCAAAAACCTTTGGGGATCAGTTAAATTGGGGGATAGTCTGTGTTGGTACGTGTGAGAGAGATCCACCTTTCCAAGTTTTTGGGGTTCATCTCATACTTCTGAAGATTTGAGGGTGCTGCATGTTCCATACTCCTCTTCCTCATCCTCCCTTTAGGGTAGGAAAAAATTTAATCGGGCCTAGTCTGTGTTTGTACGTGTGAGATACACAGTTTTTTATCCTATTCCGCTATTCAATACACACCCTTTTGGTGTAAAAAACATTAAATTGCGGCATAGTTTGCATATTTGACATTTGCATATATTGTGCCTTGTTGCGCTGTTTTGGGTACTCCACCAACATGGCCAGTGGCAATGACGCCATTCTCAGCTTAACTATCCCACTTCTATGCCTCCTTGAAAAAACAATTTGGGCGATGATGGAAGAGGATGTGGCACAGGATGAGGAGGAGGAGGAGGAGGATGAAGAGGTAACATTTCAAAGGCTTTCAGGGCAGTCATTCGCAAGGGGCTCCGAGGGTGGGTTCCTGCACACACAAACGCCAGGGACACAATTGTCCAGCAGGGGCACAGTTCTGGAGGATGAGGAGGATGAGGAGGAGGAGGAGCTGGAGGAGGAGATGGAACCATGTTCACAGCAGGGTGGCACCCAGGCCAGCTCATGGCCATCACTGGTGCGTGGCTGGGGGGATACAGAGGACACGGACGATACACCTCCCACAGAGGACAGCCTTTCGTCGCCTCTGGGCAGCCTGGCACACATGAGCGATTACATGCTGCAGTGTCTCCACAACGACCGCCGAGTTGCCCACATTCTAACTTGTGCTGATTACTGGGTGGCCACGCTGCTGGATCCCCGTTACAAGGACAACGTACCGTCCTTAATTCACTCACTGGAGCGCGATCGCAAGATGCGCGAGTACAAGCGCACGCTGGTAGACGCCATGCTGCTGGCATTCCCATCTGACAGCGGGGCCACAGTGGAAGCACAAGGCAGAGGAGGAGGAGGAGGAGGTCGCCAACGCAACCAGGGCACCGCCAGCACCTCAGAAGGCAGGGTTAGCATGGCCGAAATGTGGAAAAGCTTTGTCAGCACGCCACAACAAACAGCAGCACCAGCAGCTCAGATGGAACGTCTTAGCAGGAGGCAGCATTTTACCAACATGGTGGAGCAGTATGTGTGCACACGCCTACATGTAGTGAATGACGGGTCTGCCCCCTTCAACTTCTGGGTCTCCAAATTGGGCACATGGCCTGAGCTTGCCCTTTACGCCTTGGAGGTGCTGGCGTGCCCTGCAGCCAGTGTATTATCTGAACGGGTATTTAGCACGGCTGGGGGCGTTATAACAGACAAGCGCAGCCGCCTGTCCAGAGACAATGTGGACAAGCTCACGTTCATTAAAATGAACCAGGCATGGATCCCACGGGACTTTTCCGTACCTTATGCAGAATAGCAATGGATACCGACCTTACCCACCCATTGTTCCATTTTTGCTCTTTCTCACTCTTTTGGGGTGTACCCTCATTTAAAATTTTTGAAAAGAAGCAGTGTTGGCTACCTCGTCCTCCTCCTCAGGGCCAGATTAATGTAGGGGCTATTGGAGCTGCAGCTCCAGGCCCCTACCTTTTATATAGGCCCCGGGTTGGCCATATTCACTGTTACCGCTCTTCTGTCACTTGTAAACACAGAAGTCTGGCTTCTATGCTCGCTTCCCCAGGCAGCACCCTCAGAACCTCCCCACACAGCGTGAAGGCCGGACAAGGAGGGACAGTTGGCGATGCATGGATGTGTTTATGGGCTTCAGAGACAGCATCCCATGTTGAATTAGGCATGCATGGCTGCACCCTTCCTCCTCTGGGTGCATGGCAAGGCACGGCCCTTAAGGCCCTTCAAAATCCTCAGCACCAAGCCCATGATGCTGTTAATCCGGCCCTGGTCCTCCTCCACCGCCGCTTCCACCTACACCGCCCATAGGTGTGCGCAGCCTATTGCATTAAGGTGTGCACCCCAAAGTTGAAATACACATGCATGTGTTTGCCAGCAGGGAGAGTAATGTATCGGGGCCATGTACCTGTAGGCAAGGAGAAATAGAGCAGAGCAGGTCCCAGGGAGATCTTTCCCATCTCCTCACTGGCAATGCTATGTGCCCTAGGTGATTAGGGTGTGCCCAGGCACACCCAGCACACCCTGTGCGCACGCCTATGTCACCGCCACATCCACCACCACCTCAACCTCCCTCCTACTCCATATGGGCCTCGTCCTTCAGAGATGAAGAAGAACATTGTTTTATTTTTCTGTTTTTTTTTGTTGTTTTAAGTTATTTCCCTATCCACATTTGTTTGCAGAGCACTTGCCATGCTCTTAATTACGTTTTGCTGCCATTTGCAGCACTCTAGCCCTTTCCTTTGGTGTTTTAGAGCCATTTTAGTGCCTTAAAGTTCGGGTCCCCATTGACTTCAATGGGGTTCGGTGTCCGGGAAAAGTTCGGTAAAAGTCCGGGACACGGACCCGGACTTTTTTTTAAAGTTTGGCCGAACCCGTCGAACACGGACATCTAGGTGTCCGCTCAACCCTAATTACTACCTTAAGGTGGTTGTAAACCCACCTTTAAAACTTGTACCTACAGGTAAGGCTATAATGAGGCTTACCTATAAGTACTGTAAATATCTCCTAAACTTGCACTGATTAGGAGATATTTACATTGCATGCCACCCATGCCGTTTCTTCAGAGCCCTGTGCCATGACCAGCGGCTCCCTCGCGCACGTCACGCGGCTCCGCCCATTAATACAGTCAGAAGAGTCTGCAGATCCGGATGGAAGGCGGATGAAGATAGATGCGGCCGCTGGCGGGGACAACACGGGCTTTGTTTGCAAGTAAGTGTCACATAATGTGACTAGTGGAAGGCATGGATCTGTGCCTCTGCTTTGCAGGAACACAGGATCCATGTCCTCTGTAGTGACAGAACAGCGATCTGCCTTGTTTATATAGGCAAACAACTGTTCTGTCACTGTACCAATCAGCTCCCGCTGTGCCTGATCACAGTGGGAGCGGGCGCGTGTGCCTAAAACCTGGAAGTTCAGGATCACGCACTAGGTACATGGTCCTGCATGGGAGAGCCACCCTGCTGTCGAATATATACAGCGGTTAACCCACTTCCTCTGAAGCCCTTCTCTGAGCCCAGGTTATCCTAGACCTACCCAACCTTTGATTGGACAGTGAAAGGTGAAGGAGTTTTAATGATGATGATGAGTTCATCTCTCTGTCACTCTGCTATCCCCTCCTACCAGCATCGTTCTAAGCAGCAGAAGAATTTATTGGAATTCTAGTTCTACTTCTTGTTTTAAAAATCCAACCCTGCTGCACAGAGATTGCAAGAGGCTGATACCAGGTTCTTACACTGCTTAAATATAAAAAATACATATTTAAAGTAAAACTCCATTCAAAAATGAAATTTTTCCTATTATTAGTATGTTAAATATCTTTATCTTTGAGATTATTCATTTTCTGGCTAGCTGCTTGTGTAGCTTATAAAGTCTTATCTAGACTAGACAATCAGCTTCTTCCTGTTCTTTGCCACAATGCTATTTCCTATCATCTGAATTTGCTAAGCTGTCTCTCTAAGACAGACCTGCCCAGCCCCCCCCCCCCCCCCCCCACCCCATCACTCCTATCCTTCATCATGATCTCATCCTGTCTTCATAGCCTTGTTTAGGCTAGCAGCTTCTCCAGAGAGAGAGAGAGAAAAAGCTAGAGGGAGAGGGAAAGAGAAAGAGAGAGGGAGGGAGGAAGAGAGAGAGAAAGAGAGAGGAAGGGAGAGAGAGACGGGGGGAGGACAGAGAAAGAGAGAGAGGGGGGGAGAGGGGGAAGAGAGAGGGGGAAGAGAGAAAGAGAGATAGAAAGAGAGAGAGGGTGGAGAGAAAGAGGGACAGAGGGGGGGGAGGGAGATAGAGAGAGAGATGGGAGAGAGAGAGAGAAAGAGAGGGTGGGAGGAGGGAGGGAGATAGAGAGAGAGAAAGAGAGAGAGAGGGAGAGAGAGAGAGAAGGAGGGAGGGGGAAGGAGGGAGGAGGGAGAGAGAGAACGAGAGAGGGAGGGGGGAGAGAGAGGGAGATAGAGAGGGAGAGAAAGAGAGGGGGAGAGGGAGGGGAGGAGAGAGAGGGAGGAAGGGAAAGAGAGACAGAGAGAGGGAGGGAGAGAGAGAGAGAGAAAGAGAGAGAGAAAGAGAGAGAGAGAGAGAGAGAGGGAGGGGGAGAGAGAGAGAGAAGGAGGGAGGGGGAAGGAGGGAGGAGGGAGAGAGAGAACGAGAGAGGGAGGGGGGAGAGAGAGGGAGGGAGGGAAAGAGAGACAGAGAGAGGGAGGGAGAGAGAGAGAGAGAAAGAGAGAGGGAGGGAGAGAGAAGGAGGGAGGGAGGGAGAGAGAGAGAGAGAGAGAGAGAGAAACTCAACTGTGTGTTAAGTTATTTTGAGGGGACAGCAAATTTACACTGTTATACAAGCTGTACACTCACTACTTTACATTGTAGCAAAATGTAATTTCTTCAGTGTTGTCACATGAAAAGATATAATAAAATATTTACAAAAATGTGAGGGGTGTACTTACTTTTGTGAGATACTGCATTTAGCTCCTTTGCCCCAAAAAGTATCAATCCACTTTGTGTAAACCAAAATTCTTTTGCAGATATTACTTCGTAAGAGTAGCAATGGCATCATCATTGTGCTACAGGGAGCAGAGCTGTGGGAGGGACCCAACAAGCCCCACCCTCTATAGGCTGCCTAAAGAAAATTACAGGAGGGGGCGGATACAAGACCAGTCACCCTACACAAGGAGAGAGAGCAGCAGTGAGCGGTCTTTATTACAGGAAGCTCCTGCACAGAGGGAAAGTCTCACACTGGATAACTGGATCTGGAGGACATACACAAAGCACAGCAAGATTCAAGAAGAATACACGTGACTCATGTATTTAGACAATATTTGTAGAGGACGCAAAGTGTATTTCCACTTTTGCAGACAATTTGGGATAACACCTACTTTATATTTGTTACATGTTCCCATAGCATAACTTAACCCCTTCCTGCCTAAGGGTAAAACAAATGTCTAAGCACAATTTTGCAACTTTGACATATGTTAGTAAAACTGTACATATCATCATTATTATTATTATACAGGATTTATATAGCGCCAACAGTTTGCGCAGCGCTTTGCAATGTGAGGGAAGACAATACAGTTACAGTACAATTCAAATCATGACTACTTTGTGCACCCTGGTGGATATCACCTTGTTTTTTTCAGGACAAATTGGGCTTTCATTTGGTGGTAAATGGTAATGGATAAGTTCTGATTTTTTTTTTAAATAAATAATATATTAATAAAAAAATATATATAATATATTAATAAAAAAATAATAATATTTTTAAAATAATAAAATAAAATCTTTTTCTATGTTTAGCTGTATATTTCTTGCTACTACCATAACCTTTTACGAAAGAACAACCACAAATAAATTCTCCTGCTCCTGACAATTGCGGTGATACCACAGATGTGTATGGTAGTTGTTGTTTGTAGCCATAATACAGCCCAAAAACAATAGAGCGCATTTTGCTTTTTTTATCCTACCTAAAACACACTGACACTAATTAAAACAAAGGAGAGAAAAACCGCAGGGGCGGGCATCACACTGACTGATCACTGTAATAGCCAATCAGAGGCTATCAAAGTGATCAGGTGACACGGAATGGGGAGTTGCGGGGTCCTGATCATTAGTACGTGGCCTGGGGCTCTCTGTGAGCCCCCCGGTCTCTGTTCTGGGAGCGCTCCCTGCACAAAGGGAG
The DNA here is from genome assembly GCF_965119305.1 of Pelophylax lessonae. Classification (NCBI taxonomy): domain Eukaryota; kingdom Metazoa; phylum Chordata; class Amphibia; order Anura; family Ranidae; genus Pelophylax; species Pelophylax lessonae. Next base: position 33,250,926 of record NC_138771.1, on the reverse strand, counting down.
ACATGCAAATATGCGGCCCCATGAAAAAAAGCCCAGTCCGGTGGGGCATATTTGTGTTAGGCCAGCATGAAGGGGTTAAGAAAAAATTTACAGGAATCAGATTGCATTTGTGTGAACTAGGGATCGACCGATTATCGGCAAAGCCGATATATCGAGGGCCGATATGCACTTTCCCCGATATATCGGAATCAGCCCCGAAGGTTACCGATATTACCGATATTTCGGGAAAGTGTTGTACCGGAGTGATGCCTGCAGCTAGAGGCATCACCCCGGTACCGGCATCCATAGCCGATGGTACGCCCCCTCCTGCCGCCTTCCGTGGCTCGCCCGGGTCTCCCGTCCCACCGGGAGACCCGGGGCATCCTACCTGCACGGCCGCCGAAGAGAAGACCCGATCAAAGCCGCATTCAGCTCTTATCGGTTCTGCATGCAAAAACCCGGAAGTGATGTCATGACATCACTTCCGGGTACTCGGCGCCAGTTTAAAAAAAAATGACAGCATTCAAAACAGCCAAATTTGGCGTTTTGAATGCTTTTAAGTGCAGAGGAGGGGTTTGGGGTCTTTTAGACCCCCGGGTCCCTCCACAAGAGTACCTGTCAATTGATAAAAATAAAAATTTTTTAAATGTACAAAAATATCGGCCCATATCTCCCCGATATCGATACGCGATGACCAGCAGGTGAGTGGATGCCCGCTTACAGGTGCTGCCATGATGGATTTGAAATGACATGTGCTCTTTAAGGCCCCTTTCACACTGGCTTTCCGATCAGGTCCGCCTGTCAGTTTTTCAGACAGACCAGATCGGATGCTCTATGTACCTCTATGGAGCAGCGGATGTCAGCGGTGACATGTCCGCTGACACCCGCTGCTCTCCGATCCAATCCTGTCCACGAAATCCGGACGGATAGAAACCCTATTTTCCATTAGTCTGGAGGATTGGATCGGATGAAAACGAACAGATGGTCCGTTCTCATCTGATCTCCCATAAAGGACAGCGGGGATCTGACAGGTCTGTCTCTGCAAAGTAAGCGGAGACGGACCTGTCATCCACCTGCTGAGAAAAACGGAGTCCGCAGAGCACACCGCTCATGCGATAGGACCCCTAATGTAAGGACTCATTCTTGCTGGTAGTTAGAATTTTTAATATTTAGGCTCCATGTACACGGGATGTTGTAAATGGCCGTTTAGGAGCAGTTGGGCGTTTTTTTCAGAAGCCCCTGAACCCACCTCCACGTTATCTTATCTGTCCATGTACACAGGGTCGTTTACAATCATTTGCAGGCAGTTGAGTTCAGGGACGTTTTTTGTAAAGCAATTATTTGCGTTCAAACGTGTGTTTCCCGGCGTTTCAAACGCAAAAACGCGACCAAACGCGACCAAGCGCAATAACCCGCGTTTAGCGCTCGCGTTTTTCCATTTTAAAGGGGAATGATTTTTTTGACCTCTAGGAACGGTTTTAGACACGAACGCCCACAAACGCCTGCAGAATGCGGGTGAAAACGCGACACAACGGACGTTTTAAACGTCCTAAAAAAAAATTCCAGCATTCAAGGGACTTTTAACAACGTCCCGTGTACATGGAGCCTTACAAATAAAAATGAAGGTTTCCTATTTAGAAAAATAAGCTGTCAGATTAGTAAAACAGCGATATCAGAACCGATTAAATCATACAGTTTGTAGTGTACATAGGTTTGCAAAACAATAGGATAAAGGAATATTCCTGAGCTTTGTTTTATCTCATTGTTACTGTGAAATTGTGTGAATGCATCAATGCAGTGCATGCTATCTCAGCTTGCAGAGCTTGGATTCATTGAATGAGTTTACCAAAAATGTAAATATTGCAGAATATACAGCCTCATGCTACATAACTAAGCTCCATTTCATGTTGAATAAACAAAATTATTAATGCATCTTAATTAGAAAACTTTCTTTAGATAGATTTTTACTCCGAAAGCATTTTCTTAAAGCCGTGTTCCAGCCCCCTCCTCCAAAAATTAAAAGTCAGCAGCTGCACATACTGTAGCTGCTGACTTTAAATATTAGGACACTTACCTGTCCTGGAGTCCAGGGATGCCGGCACCACAGCCGATGTTTCCATCAGCTGTCGGATACTGCCGCCGACATTGCTGGTAAGGGAACCCAGCCGTGAAGCCTTGCGGCTTCAGGGCCGGGTCCCTACTGCGCATGTGTGAAGTGCACTGTGCTTGGTTACTGGCTAGAAAGCAGAGGAAGGAGGAGAGAGGAAGAGGGGGGCCGGGAGGCGAGACGTATCTCGCCGTGGAAATGTCCGACGGAAGTGGGGACAGGGTACCTGTCAAAAACAGGTACCTGCTCCACTCCCGAAAGATGCCAAATGCCGTGCGACGCTGTACCTAAATAAAATGGATGTCCTTTTTTTCCCACAAATAGAGCTTTCTTTTGGTGGTATTGATCACCTGTGTGATTTTTATTTATTTTTTTTGTGCTATAAACCAGAGGCGTAACTAGAACCTTCAGGGCCCTGATGCAAGAAACCATGAAGGGCCCCCCAGACCCCTGGCCAGGGCCCTTACCTTCAAGCCCAGGGCTCTTCCCACTAATCCTGGGGCTCTTTACACTGGTTGCATGGCCTTTTATTACGGTCCCGCAGCAGGATCCTTTCACAGGTTCTGCAGTGGGCCCCCTTCCTGCAATCTTGTGGGCCCCCTTCCTGCAATCTTGGGGCCTCCCCACAGTGGTGCAATGCCAGGGTCCGGTCGCAAGTGTGACCTTTGCGATCCCACTGGTTTGCTACCGGGCCCCCTGGAGCATGGGGCCCGGTAGCGATTGCAACCCCTGCATCCCCTGTAGTTACGCCCCTGCTATAAACAAAAAAAAAGACAATTCTGAAAAAAAACAATATTTTTCACATTCTGCTATAAAACATTCCCAAAAAAAAAAAGTAAAAATCATAATTTTTTAACATTTTAGGCCAATTTGTCTTCTGCTACATATTTTTGGTAAAAAAAAAAAAAAAATGGTAATAAGCGTATTTTGATTGGTTTGCGCAAAAGTTATTGCGTCTACTAACTAAAGGAAAGATTTATGTCAATTTTATTGTTTTTTTTTTACTAGTAATGGCGGCGATCTGAGATTTTTAGCAGGACTGCGACATTGCGGCGGACAGATCGGACCCCTGACTGACATTTTTGACACTTTTGGGGGGACCAGTGACATTACTACAGTAATCAGAGCTAAAAAATATGCATCGTTACTGTAATAATGACACTGGCAGGGAAGGGGTTAAACCTGTGGGTGATCAGGGGGTTAATAAATGTGTGCCTAGGGGCGTGTTTCTAACTGGGGGGGGGGCGTGGCTTGTGAAATTATCATAGAGAACTGTGATCCTATATAGAAGGATCACAGGCGCTCTGTGATCATTCCAGGGAGAAGAACGGTCAGCTGTGTTTACAACAGCTGACCGTCCTTCTCTCTCAGCGGGGAATGATCGCGGGTGTCAGGCGGCAATCGGAGCCGTCTGCCCCGTGGATCAGGATCCCTGCTGCCTTAGCTGCAGGCGCGCGACCGACGTATACCTATGGCGGTTCGTGCAGGAGGGCCAGCCTGCCGCAGTATTTCCTGCGGCGGGTGGTCCGAAAGTGGTTAACATGGATTCCTATGGGTCACGTTCACATCTGTGCATTTTATGGAAAGGGACTTTTTTCTGTTTTTTTGGTTCCATAGACTCCGATGGATCAAAAATGTGTATTAAAATATGTAAAATGCACCTGGAATATGCAAACTGCAACCTGCATAGGTGTGAACCGGGCCTTAACCACTTGCCGACTGCCGCACGACTATCTACGTCGGCAGTCAGCCCCTCACAGGCAAAGTGACGTAGGTCTACGTCGCTAGCCTATGAGGGTCTAGGGAGCGAGCGCACGCCGCCGGAGGCGCGCTCCCGCTCCCGAGTGGTCACGGACTTCCCCGCGCGTGTGACCGGTGGACCCGATGTCCGCCGGTCACTCTGCGATCGCCGCTGCAGAGGGAGAAAGTCAGGCGGCTTGTGTAAACAAGCCGCCTGTCATTCTCCCCTGTGTAGAAACTGTGATCACACGGTTCTACTATGTAGAACCGTTGATCACTGTTTCTACAGCTCAACAGACAGCCAATCACAGTTAGAATCACGCCCCTAGGGACACACACAGCCCTGCCCTCTCAAATAAAGTTAACCCCTTCACTACCAGTGTAATTTTGCAGTAACAGTGAATATGTATAGCACTGATTACTGCAGTAATGTCACTGGTAACCCCAAAAGTGTCAAAAATTTCAGTCAAGGGTCCGATCTGTCCGCCGCAATGTCGCAGTACCGCAAAAAAATCGCAGATCGCCGCCATTACGCGTTAAAAAAAAACCAACAAAAATGACAAAAATCTTTCCCTTTGTTAGTAAACGCGATAACTTTTGCGCAAACCAATCAAAATACGCTTTTTGCGATTTTTTTTTACCAAACATATGTAGCATAAAACAAATTGGCCGAAAATGTTAAAAAATTTTGATTTTTACATTTTTTTGGGGGGAATTTCATATAAAAAAATGTGAAAAATATTGTTATTTTTGCAAAATTTACGCTCTTTTTTTGTTTATAGCGCATGATCAAAAAATCGCACAGGTGATCAAATACCACCAAAAGAAAGCTCTGTTTGTGGGGAAAAAAAGGACGTCAAATTAGTTTAGGTACAGCGTCGCACGACCACGCAATTGTCCGTTAAAGTCACGCAGTGCCGAATCGCAAAATACCCCCTGGTCAGGAAGGGGGTAAAATCTTCCGGGGCTTAAGTGGTTAACATGGTTTCCTATGGGTCACGTTCACATCTGTGCATTTTATGGAAAGGGCAAAGGACTTTTTTCGTTTTTTTTGGTTCCATAGACTTCAATGGATCAAAAACGTGTATTAAACCACACAAAATGCACCTGCAATATGCAAACTGCAACCTGCCTAGGTGTGTCCCAGGCCTTAGTAGAAGGAACAGACCAGCAAGAGTAGAGACAATAATGCAATTTGCTAAATGTTGAAGTTCAGGTGATGCGGCTCTCTTCGCTCCGCCATCATCCATCTGTCTAGCGCCAAACACGGTCAGCATGTTCAGACCTGAGCAGTGCTTTCTACCTGTATACGGTTCACATGCATCCAAGTTATCTCCAAACAACATTTAAATGCACCGGGCTGCCCCCGTGCCTCCTGAAGTTCAAGGGTTCAATAACAATGGCTGTCTTGGCAGGTACGGCCGTTCAAAGTGCGTTTAGGATCAAGACATGTGCATTCCTAGGCCAATAACTTGTCCAGTAATTGGTATATTGATTGCTAATGTCATCATGTTTTCGAATGTATAAACCCTTCAGTATATCACACAGCCGGCAACCATCCAAGAAAGCATTGTTTATTCATTGGAGTTCCCATACTGGCCTGGCTTGGATTGTGCTTGAGGGCCTGCTGATAAAGATCAGCAGATGATTGGGTGCACACATTCTTAACATGTCTGACCCATGACATCCCAAGGGCAACAGGCAGCCTGTCATTACAGGCACAATGCTCCTCTTTCTTTCCACTTATCTAAACCCAGATGACTTTGAAATTTTTATTAACTCATTAATGACTGAAAATGTCATTAGAGGCACCAGGAAAAAGAGAGTTAGTGGAGTGCAGAAGGTACGGCTTGCACAGAAATTCCAGCACTGGCTATAATTAGAGGCATACGGCTCCTTTTTTTTTTTTACACGGCAGATCCGGCCGGCTAACCACACCTGGGCCCAACTCCTAATGATAGGAAAATGGAGAGAGGTTTACTAGAATTATTCCCCTCATCTATAACTCCTATTATTAATATTTCCCAGCAGTGCCATGAAACGTTCACCTAGCGGGTTGGGAACAGATAGAGCATATTGAATGGATCAGCACTGTGTTGGAATATTTCAGGGTTTCTGGAATATAGGAACGCTTATCACAAATAGATTTTTTTTTTTTAATATCAAACAATTCATGGTAGTGCAACAAGGTGGCTGTTTATTTAAAGCGTAACTCCACTTTTGTTAATAGAAAAATATTCCCCTCTGGGTGATCGATGTACGTTGCAGGGTTTTTAACAAACTTTGTTGCAGATTCCTACCTTTTGTTATTCTGAAGAAAAAGCTGTCTGTTTGTCTGTGTCCATGTGCACAGTGAATCTAATAGGAGTGGTTTTAAAATTAAAAATCAGCTGCTGCACTTGCAGGGTTCTAATGAGGAAAGTGGTAGGGTCTGCATCCCTTTAGATTAGCTTTCCCTTTCAGGAAGGAACTAGTACAGCTGAAGCCTCTAGACGTCCACGGGTGCACAGGCGCAGATGTACGGGTACCCCTTTTCCTCTGAATAACACATGCTTGCCTCCACTGCTATTAGCATCAATTACACTATTTAAACTGCAGCAGTGCTATTAGCCAGTGCTATCTGATCTGCAGCAAAAACCTGTATTCCTGTATCCATTCCAGTATTGACTCCTGTTATGGACCTGGCTTGCCTTGACCTTGGTTGAATGCTTCCTTCCCTGACATTGGCTTATCTCTGGATTTGCCCTGCCTCCTGCTCATGTGCCTGATGCTACGTTGCTGACCCCTGCTTGTATCCTGACCATTTTCTGCCAGCCGTCAATGCCTGTATATGGCTGTCTGTTTCTGACCTGGTTGGTCTGACCTTGCATCCAGTTATTCTCCAGCTCTACTCTGCATGCTTGCCCACCACTGCTATTAGCATCAATGACACTATTTAAACTGCAGCAGTGCTATTAGCCGGTGTTGTCCGATCTGCAGCAAAAACCTGTGTCCCTGTATCCGTTCCTGTATTGACTCCTGTTATTGACCTGGCTTGCCTTGACCTTGCTTGAATGCTTCCTGCCCTGACCATGGCTTGTTTCTGGATTTGCCCTGCCTCCTGCTCATGTGCCTGATGCTACTTTGCTGACCCCTGCTTGTATCCTGACCATTTTCTGCCTGCCGTCAATGCCTGTATATGGCTGTCGGTTGCTGACCTGTTTGGTCTGACCTTGCATCCAGTTATTCTCCAGCTCTACTCTGCATGCTTGCCCACCACTGCTATTAGCACCAATGACACTATTTAAACTGCAGCAGTGCTACTGCAGCAAAAACCTGTGTCCCTGTATCCGTTCCTGTATTGACTCCTGTTATTGACCTGGCTTGCCTTGACCTTGCTTGAATGGTTCCTGCCCTGACCATGGCTTGTCTCTGGATTTGCCCGGCCTCCTGCTCATGTGCCTGATGCTACGTTGCTGACCCCTGCTTGTATCCTGACCATTTTCTGCCTGCCATCAATGCCTGTATATGGCTGTCAGTTGCTGACCTGGTTGGTCTGACCTTGCATCCAGTTATTCTCCAGCTCTACTCTTCATACTTGCCTACCACTGCTATTAGCATCAATGACACTATTTAAACTGTAGTAATGCTATTAGCCAGTGCTGTCTGATCTGCAGCAAAAACCTGTGTTCCTGTATCCGTTCCTGTTTTGACTCTTGTTATTGACCTGGCTTGCCTTGACCTTGCTTGAGTGCTTCCTGTCCTGACCTTGGCTTGTTTCTGGATTTGCCTTGCCTCCTGCTCATGTGCCTGATGCTACGTTGCTGACCCCTGCTTGCATCCTGACCATTTTCTGCCTGCCATCAGTGCCTGTATAGGGCTGTCTGTTGCTGACCTTGTTGGTCTGACCTTGCATCCAGTTATTCCCCAGCTCTATTCTGCATGCTACCTGCTCCCTGCTCCCTGCTGGTTTTTCACCTGCTAAGCGTTACCTGTCCTGCAGCACCAGCCACCTGCTAGCTGCCTGACAAGCACGGGTGGAGTATGTGCCGTGTGGGAGTGGGTGGTGGGGAGGGCAGTGTGTTGTGCCTTCACCTGTGTGTACAGGGATCCTTGCACTGGCCCTGGTTTTATGCCCTGGCACAGTTCCCAATTGAACCAGACCCCCTATTTCAATAGGTCCCGGACACAGTATGTCTAACAGTGCCCATGCAAGATTTGGAGCACTCACACTACACAAGCAACCTAGACTAAGGCAGTGCACAATTTGCCACTTTTCATCATGAGTTGTGAGGCAATGAAACAGCCAGTCCCTAGGTCAGTAGATGATGAGGTTGCTTCAACAGGCAAGGCTAATGCAGCTTGTTGGTGTAAAACACCAGCCAGCTTGTGTGTTGTAGCATTGAGGGTAAGGATTGGCATGCAATGGAGCTTTATTTGTCTGCCCCATATGGGTTTGGCAGGTGTATGACCAGCTTTAAGAGTGGATCATGGAATATGGGATAGTTAGTTCCAAAAATTGTTTGGAAATTGTGTACACGGTGTTCTTTTAATTAGGCGTTAGGCAACTTTATCTACCAAATTTAGATGTTACATTACATGGTGTGTAGAGTTGACTACAGAGTATAAGACTTTATGTTAGCCAGGAACATGAATACGTGGAGTGATGCCAGTTAACACTTGGGTTTATGAAGCATGCGTGAGCTAGTTTGCTAAGTAATTACATGGTGGATGGCACACCTGTAGTGTAATCGTTGTTACTCATAATCTTCAGTTTGTGTTAAGCGACTTGAACTTCCAAACATATCTCCTGCTATCTCAAGAGTTTTACATTTAATATATAAAATGTATGGCTCAAATCACATCGCACAGACATCTTATGTGATGTGCACACTAATGTGGTGCGATGTTTGTGCAAATCACATGAGGTGTTTAGCATGCACCAGTGTGAACACAGGCTTAATTTTTTTTTTTTTTTTCGTGTTATAGCTCGTTTATCTGTGTTTATTGACCTTAGAGAATTTTTACAGATGAAAAACTCCTCTCAAAACCTACTTGTTTGGGATTTTTTTGGACAGCCAGAAAACGCCCTTGCCAAAAACTGCTGATAACAGCCTATGTGTGCATGGACACACGGGATAACATCCTGGGGCGTTTACTGGCTGTAGAAAGAAACGCCTGTAATCACTGGAGCTGCTTGTGATTGCTCAGGTCTGCTCTGAGTTTCACAGATCCCAGGTCCTGCACTCTGGTCTGTACTCACAAGGTCCTTGAATACTTGGACGCATCCTTCCAGTATTAGACAGACATTTCCTTAGTGAAATTTCCAGACTCGATCCCAGGTGAAATCCCCTTGCTGGCTTCATGGATTCTAAGCAAGCAAGCCCCCTAACTTTAACATAGATGAGATCTCGATGAGCACAGGTATATTTCAGCTGGGCCAAGATTTCTGACTGCTCCAGATCCCAGACTATTTATGCACTCTGTAGCCATCTACTGGGCACACCTCCCCAGGGATTGGCTGAGCCAATACATTTTCAGGCTATGCATTTGACTTGCTCCACTCCTAAGGTTCTGGAGCTTTCCAGAAGGCAGGGATATGTAATCAAGCCTACAAGCCTTTAAGACCTTGATCAGTCCAAAACAATCAGCAACTGCTTCACTAATTATAGAATAGCCCAAAAATAACTATATTTACCTAGTAGCCTAGCGCCTAACCTGTGCTACATGTTCCTATTGTGTTTGTTTTTGTGTACCAAAAAGGAAAGCAGAAGCAATGCTACTTGTACAGCTGACTTTCCTTAACTATTTGCCGCCCGCCCACTGTTAAATGACCGCAGATCGGTGCAGCTCTCGGGGGGGCGCAGCGCAGCGATCGCGGCTGCGCCGTGTTCCTAAGACACAGCGGGACCCCGATCTTGGTAAAGAGCCATTTACCCATGTGATCGGCTGTGTCCAATCACAGCCGGTCAGATATAAATGCGGAAGTGCCGTTTATCAGCGCTCCTCACTGTCAGAGTGTGTGGCGAGAAGAGCCAATCAGCGGCTCTTCCTCAAAAGGGTGACCAGGACAGGTAATCAGGGCACTGATCATTAGTGCCCTGATTACAGTAAAGCCTCAACAGTGCCCATCAGTGACACCAATCAGTGCACATCAGTGACACCAATCAGTGCCCACCAATGATCCCAGTCAGTGCCCATCAGTGATTCCAGTCAGTGCCTGCTCATCTGTGCTGCCCATCAGTACCCATTAGTGCTGCCCATTGGTGCCCATAAGTGCCGTCCACCAGTGCCACCTATCAGTGCCCACCAGTGCCCCCTATCAGTGCCCATCAGTACCGCATATCAGTGCCACCTATCAGTCCCCATCAATGCGGCATATTATTGCCTCCTCATCAGTGTCACCTAATCCCTGCCCTTCAGTGCAACCTCATCAGTGGCCATAAGTGCCACCTCATCAGTGCCCATCAGTGCAGCCTATCAGTGCCGCCCATCAGTGCAGCCTATCAGTGCCCATCAGTGCCGCCTCATCAGCACACATCAGCGAAGGAGAAAAATTACTCATTTACAAAATTTACTGACAGAAACTAAGAACATCTTTTTTTTTCAAAAATTTCTGTCTTTTTTGGCTTTTTTGGCTTTAACTTAAGGTGACAAGATTTCGAAAATGAAATTCAGGGAGATATGTTTTTATTTTTTTATTGGTAAATGGTAAACTATTTTATAAGCATATTTTCCTCAAATTATTTATGCAATGTATGTGGTAGGTGTTTATGGAATGATGTATAATATATAGGGTATTTCTGGTCACTGGTCAGGCTGCATTGCTGGGCACTGGTCCAGCTGCATAGATGAGCATTGGTGAGGTTGCATTGGATGGACACTGGTCAGGCTCAATTGCTGGGCACTGGTCAGGCTGCATTGGATGGGCACTTGGCAGGATGCATTGCTGGGCACTGGTCAGGCTGCCTTGCTGGGCACTGGTCAGGCTGCATTTCTGGGCACTGGTGAGGCTGCATAAAAGGGCATTGATGAGGCTGTATTTCTGGGCACTGGTCAGGCTACTTTGGATGATGGGCACTGGTTTGGCTGCATTGCTGAGCACTGGTCAGGCTGCATTGGATTGGCACTGGTCAGGCTGCATTGATTGGGCACTGGTCAGGCTGCATTGGATGGGCACTGGTGAGGCTGCATTGCTGGGCACTGGTCAGGCTGCATTGCTGGGAACTGACCAGGCTGCCTTGCTGGGCACTGGTCAGGCTGCATTGGATAAGCACTGGTCAGGCTGCATTGGATAAGCACTGGTCAGGCTGCAAAGATGGGTACGGGTCAGGCTGCATTGAATGGGCACTGGTCAGGCTGCATTGGATGCGCACTGGTCAGGCTGCATTGCTGGGCACTGGTCAGGCTGCATTGCTGGGCACTGGTCAGAATGCATTGCTGGGAATTGGTCAAGCTACATTGGATGATGGGCACTGGTTAGGCTGCATTTCTGGGCACTGGTCAGGTTGCATTGAATGGGCACTGGTCAGGCGGCATTGGATGGGCACTGGTCAGGCTGCATTGCTGGGCACTGGTCAGGCTGCATTACTGGGCACTGGTGAGGCTGCATAAATGGGCACTGGTGAGGCTGCATTGGATAGGCACTGGTCAGGCTGCATTGCTGGGCACTGGTAAGGCTGCATTGCTGGGCACTGGTGAGGCTGCATTGGATAGGCACTGGTCAGGCTGCATTGCTGGGCACTGGTAAGGCTGCATTGCTGGGCACTGGTCAGAATGCATTGCTGGGAATTGGTCAAGCTACATTGGATGATGGGCACTGGTTAGGCTGCATTTCTGGGCACTAATCAGGTTGCATTGAATGGGCACTGGTCAGGCGGCATTGGATGGGCACTGGTCAGGCTGCATTGCTGGGCACTGGTCAGGCTGCATTACTGGGCACTGGTGAGGCTGCATAGATGGGCACTGGTGAGGCTGCATTGGATAGGCACTGGTCAGGCTGCATTGCTGGGCACTGGTAAGGCTGCATTGCTGGGCACTGGTCAGGCTGCATTGAATAAGCACTGGTCAGGCTGCATTGGATATGCACTGGTCAGGCTGCATTGGATAAGCACTGGTAAGGCTGCTTGGATGGGCACAGGACAGGCTGCATTGCTGGGCACAGGTCAGGCTGCATTGCATGGGCACAGGTCAGGCTGCATTGCATGGGCACTGGTCAGGCTGCATTGAATGGGCACTGGGGAGGCTGCATTGCTGGGCACTGGTCAGACTGCATAGATGGGCACAGCTGGGCCCTGCCTTCTTTATGTAATGCACTCCTAGGCCCGGCATTCTTTATGTAGCGCACTCCTGAGCCCTGCATGCTTTATGTAGCACACTCCTTAGCCCTGCATTCTTTATGTAGCGCACTCCTGAGCCTTGCATTCTTTATGTAGTGCACTCCTAAACCCTGCTTTCTTTACGTAGCACGCACCCTATCCCTGCATTCTTTATGTAACGCACTCCTGAACTCTGCACTCTGTTTTTTCTCTATCTTATCTTCAGAACATTTGGTAGTCATATCTCAAAAAACTCTAAGAAGTGTCTTTTTTTTTTTTTTAACTCATGAACGAAATGTGAGAAATAACGTACATATCATACAATCATTCCGTAAACACATACCACATACACTGCATATATCATTTGTGGAAAATATGCTTATAAAATAATTTACAATTTGCCAAAAAAAAAAAAAATATGTCCCCGGATTTCATTTTAAAAATCTAGTCACCTTAAGTTAAAGACCTTTCACAATACAAAGCATTTCCTCTATTGTGTGTTTGCCAACTTCATTTTCACCTCTGAGTAGCAGAGACTTCACAGTTTGGGCTTTTTCAGTGAGAAAAGTATATCTGGCCCAACAAATAAAGAGCAAGTAGTAATTTATAAAGTCGTAAATCCCTATTGCAGCATGACACAAGGAATCCTACCGAAAGTGTAAATTGCTTTCAAAGGCCCGAGGAGAATGCATTGGATTTTAGAGGAAGCCAGATAATCTAATTTAACAATAACATTTTATTTTTTTATACCCCATGCATCTGTCTTTTTTTCCAACTATTTTACTTTTGTACCTTTCAATTTCGCTGTTGTCCAAATTTGCAGTTCCCTTCATTGTTTCCTACTGACTTCCTTTCCTTCACCCGAGGCAGAAAAAAATGGCTGTCCGCTGTTTACCAGGTGCTGTGCCTAAAAGTACCAAATATATATGTGTGAGTACTATTAAACCCCCATCGGTTTTTAGCTTAACCCCTTTACTACCAGAGCCGTTTATGCATTTTTTTTTTTTTTTTGCACATATGTTTAAAAAATAATTTTAGGCCTGAAGATTACCCAAAACACCCAAACATTAAATATTTTCTGAAAGCAAACACCCTAGAGCAGTGATGGCGAACCTTGGCACCCCAGATGTTTTGAAACTACATTTCCAATGATGCTCCACTAAACTGCATCGTGCACAAGCATCATGGGAAATGTAGTTCCAAAACATCTGGGGTGCCAAGGTTAGCCATCACTGCCCTAGAGATTAACCACTTAAGCCCCGGAAGATTTTACCCCCTTCCTGACCAGGGCCTATTTTGCGATTCGGCACTGCGTGACTTTAACGGACAATTGCGTGGTCGTGCGACGCTGTACCCAAATGAAATTGATGTCCTTCTTTTCCCACAAACAGAGCTTTCTTTTGGTGGTATTTGATCACCTGTGCAATTTTTTGATCATGCGCTATAAACAAAAAATAGCGTAAATTTTGCAAAAATAACAATATTTTTCACATTTTTTTATGTGAAATTCCCCCAAAAAATTTAAAAATCAACATTTTTTAACATTTTAGGCCAATTTGTTTTCTGCTAAATATGTTTGGTAAAAAAAAATTGCAAAAAGCGTATTTTGATTGGTTTGCGCAAAAGTTATTGCGTTTACTAACTAAGGGAAAGATTTTTGTCATTTTTGTTGTTTTTTTTTTTTCGTGTAATGGCGGCGATCTGCGATTTTTTTTTGCGGTACTGCGAAATTGTGGCAGACAGATCGGAACCCTTGACTGACATTTTTGACACTTTTGGGGGTACCAGTGACATTACTACAGTAATCAGTGCTATACATATGCACTGTTACTGTAAAATGACACTGGTAGTGAAGGGGTTAACTTTTTTTGAGAGGGAGGGGTTATGTGTGTCCCTAGGGGCGTGATTCTAACTGTTATTGGCTGTGGCTTGAGGTGTATGAACAGTGATCAACGGTCCTACATAGTAGAACCGTATGATCACCATTCATACACAGGGGAGAATGACAGGCGACTTTGTTTACATTAGCCGCCTGCCTTTCTCCCTCTCCACCCGACGATCGCGAGTGACCTATTTCTGGTCACTGGTCAGGCTGCATTGCTGGGCACTGGCCCAGCTGCATAGATGAGCATTGGTGAGGTTGCATTGGATGGACACTGGTCAGGCTCAATTGCTGGGCACTGGTCAGGCTGCATTGGATGGGCACTGGGCAGGATGCATTGCTGGGCACTGGTCAGGCTGCCTTGCTGGGCACTGGTCAGGCTGCATTTCTGGGCACTGGTGAGGCTGCATAAAAGGGCATTGATGAGGCTGTATTTCTGGGCACTGGTCAGGCTACTTTGGATGATGGGCACTGGTTTGGCTGCATTGCTGAGCACTGGTCAGGCTGCATTGGATTGGCACTGGTCAGGCTGCATTGATTGGGCACTGGTCAGGCTGCATTGGATGGGCACTGGTGAGGCTGCATTGCTTGGTACTGGTCAGGCTGCATTGCTGGGAACTGACCAGGCTGCCTTGCTGGGCACTGGTCAGGCTGCATTGGATAAGCACTGGTCAGGCTGCATTGGATAAGCACTGGTCAGGCTGCAAAGATGGGTACGGGTCAGGCTGCATTGGATGGGCACTGGTCAGGCTGCATTGGATGCGCACTGGTCAGGCTGCATTGCTGGGCACTGGTCAGGCTGCATTGCTGGGCACTGGTCAGAATGCATTGCTGGGAATTGGTCAAGCTACATTGGATGATGGGCACTGGTTAGGCTGCATTTCTGGGCCCCCTCCGGGGGCGCGCGCTCGCTCCCTAGACCCTCACAGGCTAGCGACGTAGCCCTACGTCGCTCTGCCTGTGAAGGGCTGACTGCTGACGTAAATGGTCGTGTGGCGGTCGGCAAGTGGTTAAGGATTTAGAGAAGATCTGTAAAGAAGAGTGGACCAAAATCTCTTCTGAGATGTGTACAAACCTGGTCACTGACTACAATACACGTCTTACCTCTGTGCTTGCCAACAAGGGTTTCTCCACCAAGTACTAAGTCATGTTTTGCTTGGGGATCAAATACTTATTTTACTCACTGTGTGTTTTTTTTCTGGATTTTTGGCTGGTATTCTGTCTCTATCATTTAAAATACACCTATGATAAAAATTATAGACCCTTCATTTCTTTGTAAGTGGGCAAACTTGCAAAATCAGCAGGGGATCAAATAAATATTTTCCCCACTGTATATTGAATATAAATAAATAAAATAATAAAAAAACAATGCTTTATAATAGAAAAAAAAAATATTAGCACATGGTCACACTATGATTTATGCTCCTTCAGGACAGTCTATGAAAATTATCGGTAGAGAGATGTCAGCTCTTCATATGAGTAACAAGCCAAGTCTAAGTGTGGGGGAATTCACTTGCGCTACTTAAAGCAATTGCGCCATCACAAGTTCCATTGACAAGTCATGAAAAGTGGGTCATTATAGAATCCATGTTTAGAATGTACCAGTCTGCAGATAATGTCATTCATCACAGTTACAACAGTGGGCCACTAATAAGCTCTCATTGCATATTCATAGCGGCGGTGTCTGCCGCGCATTCCGGCACTCTCGCAGAGGTTGGGTGCATGTTCCATAATCCTGTCCAACCCTGGCAATGACTGTTCCTTTGTCATGTTACCTCAATTACACTGTAAAAGTGTTCCTCAAGATTGATGGCCCTGATCTGTGGTTCAATTGTAAATTAGAATGCGACTCTCCCTGGGGAGCCACACTCCTTATTTGTGATTACATTTTAAAAAAAGGCTTCTAATAGAATAATGTAGGAAGTTTATTCTCTTACTTTTATGTAGTTAGCTTAATAGAATAGCTTTATTTGTGTAGGGGGAGAGTATAAGTTCAGGTGTAAAGTGATATCAAAATAGTACATTGTTTGTCCCGTAATTCCTATGTTTTTCCCTTTCAGCAACATATATGGCTGAAAATTACAGCAACGTATGGAAGAGAATTATTCTTGATGGATTGTGGTTTCACAGTTATGTGGTTTCTATATTATTATTTTTGGCTATAAAATATTTTAGATACTTGGGGTTGATTTACTAAAACTCGAGAGTGCAAAATCTGATGCAGCTCTGCTTAGAAACCAATTAGCTTCCAGTTTTTTGTCAAAGCTTAACCACTTTGCCGCTGCTCACTAGAGCTCTACTGCGGCAAAGTGGCTCTTGTAGGTCTGACGACATAGACCTATGTCGGCAGACACTCCCCTCTCTCCGCGGCGCGCGGCGCCGGAGGCTCGCTCCCGCTGTATTCAGTCACAGCGGGAGTCGGGCCAGGGGAGGAGCAGCGGCGATCGCCGCTGCTCTTCCCCGATCGTCTGGGAATCGAGTGTGGAGATCCGCCCGCTTGTGTTTACACAAGCGGGCGGATCTCCTAAGTGGCAGGCAGGGTCAGATTGCAGGGTTCAGCTTAGCTGAACCTGCGATCTGTCCCTGTGTCACTCAGTCACCTCCCCCCACACACGTTAGTAAGCACCAGGCATACATTAACCCCTCCTTCTCCAATAAAATTAACCCCTTCCCTGCCAGTGTCATTTTTACAGTAACAGTGCATATTTATAGCACTGATTACTGTAGTAATGTCACTGGTACCCAAAAAGGGTCAAAAATGTCAGTCAAGGGTCCGATCTGTCCTCCGCAATGTCGCAGTCCCGCAAAAAAAATCGAAGATCGCCGCCATTACTCGTTAAAAAAAAACACCAAAAATTACAGAAATCTTTCCCTTAGTTAGTAAGCACAATAACTTTTGCGCAAACCAATCAAAATACGCTTATTGCGATTTTTTTTTACCAAAAATATGTAGCAGAAAACAAATTGGCCTAAAATGATAAAAAACTTAGATTTTTAAATTTTTGGGGGGGGGAATTTCATATAAAAAAATGTGAAAAATATTGTTATTTTTTCAAAACTGTCGCTTTTTTTTTTTGTTTATAGCGCAAAAAGTAAAAATCGCACAGGTGATCAAATACCGCCAAAAGGAAGCTCTGTTTGTGGGAAAAAAAGGACGTAAATTTTGTTTGGGTACGCCATTGCATGACCGCGCAATTATCAGTTAAAGTTGCACAGTGCCGAATTGCAAAAAGTGGCCCAGACGTAAGACAGCAAAATCCTCCGGTGGTAAAGTGGTTAAAGTATCACTAAACCCACAATGGTAAAAATCAGTCTGCATATGCAGTAAAGCATGCTTGTTCTACTCACTGTGGAACCTAAGGGGTTAATCTTCTGCATTGTGTAAAAAAAGGCTGTTTGATCCTCCCCTTCTTCCACAATCCCCAATCTATCTCCTGATAAGACAGGGCATTTGGAGTCACTCTGCACATGCTCAGTGTGGTGTGTATTGCTAAGAAGTTTTTTTTTTTTTTTTGGGAGGGTGCATGTGATTAGCACAGGGCCAATCCGCACTGTCTAGACCAGGGGTAGGCAACCTTGGCTCTCCAGCTGTTGTAGAATTGCAAGTCCCATAAGGCACTGCAAGACTCTGACAGCCATAGGTATGCCTCCCCAAGGCAGAGGCATGATGGGATTTGTAGTTTCAGCACCGCTTGAGAGCCAAGGTTGCCTACCCCTGGTCTAGACAGAGGGTCAGGGGTCCTGCACCTTCATAGGACAGTCAGAGTAGAATGAGAACTCCTCCCACATGCTTTATCCAGACACTGATAGAAGTCACAAGACTGCTATATACTGCTGATGAGAAAAGGTGTTTAGCAGTTTATATTTACTAAAATAATTGCATTTCCATGTTCTGTGTACTGTGGGAGTAGGCCTGCTGATAGGGGGGACCATCGGTCCTCTTGTAGAGGGCCCGAGCACACAGGGGTGCCCCCTCCCTGTGTGCCCCCCCAACACTGACTCTAATGTTAGCTCTGCTCCTGAGTTTGTTATCTCTGTAACTTTGTTTCTCTCCCTGCAGTTCTTCCTATACTCCTTGTCCCAGCCTGTATATTTTTTTCATCTCTCTCCCCCTTTGCTCTGTCTTCCTGACACAGTCACAGCTGATCAGCTGCATTCCCATATGGTGAAGAACTGTTACACCGGTTCCATAGCTGCCTGTTTTCTTGTCCCGGTTGCAGTTTAGTGTGCTTTATGTAGCTGGGCTTCCCACTCCTCTCCCCCAGACTGCTTCCTAACCTATGCAACTTTGCTTCTTCTCCCCTTCACTGTCAGTTCACTCTGCATCCATGCATCAACTCCTTCTATTTACCCATTTACTAAGTGATCTGGCAGTACTAAACTCAATTTTTTTTATCTTGTATCTACAGGTAAGCCTCTAATAGGGCTTACATGTAGGTACAGTGAATATCTCCTAAACGTAGCAGCCGGTCAGTGATAGTGCCAGCGTATGTGCATTGCGCTCTCAATGGATGACATACCATCCATTGAGAGAGCTGTGCTGTGACCATGACACCCACGAGCGCATGTGTGTGAGTTACATCATCGCAGTTTGGCCAATCTGTAGCCCAAAAACCCAGAGAGAAGACCAGATGAAGATGGAATCCCTCTTAGTAGTGACAGCACATCGCTGTAGAGATCTGTTTTTTAGGTTTGAAAAATATAATTAGGTACTCTGGCTGTGTGAAGGAGGGGGTTGGGCCGCCTATCATTGTATGGAGATGCAGCGCCTGTATGAACACAGCCGCAGGCCCTAATTGGACAGGTGTGCAGGTGAGTGGTCCCCAAATGCACACTGTCTGTGTTCGGGCCGTACACCTGCATCACAACGCCTGTCAAATTAGGACCTGCAGCTGTGTTTGTACAGATCCAGGTGGCCACATAAATGAACCACTGATTCACAGACCACAGCACCCATGTGCATGAGCCCCAACACCTCCCCCACACACACAGATTTATTTATCAACTCCGTTTCATCTTTTAGATTTAGCCGGAATTCTGTTATGTTCAGGGCCTGACTGGAAACAGTCCAGAGGCCCATTGTGCAGCGACTCGGCCCCCCTTCCAACTCTCCCTCTTCCCGGCCTCCTTCTGACCCCCCATTCCTGGCTGAAGCTCCGCTCCAGGTACTCTCTACCCACCGTCCGAATCCAGGTTCCCAACCTGGCCAGGAGGGGTTTGTTGGGGGGAGCTGGGACAGCTCGGTTGGGGCTGGCCGGGGGAGAGTCTCCAGTGGGGCATGGAACCAGCTTCTGCTCAGACAAAGTTTACACCATCCATGCTGGGGGGGGGGGGGGGGGCGACTGGGCTCTGTCCTTGTCTTCATCTTGCATTCAGTAGGTCAGCTGTGGTGACATTTTACTTCTCTTCACCAGGAATCATTTAGCCATGTCTGGGGCAGAAGCGGTGCAGCCTTTTTTCACGGCATCAGAGTGGCCCAGGGGGCAATTTCCCCCCCTGCCCCCTGGGCCAGTCCTCCCCTGGTTATGTTGTATTTGTGTCTGCTATTAATGATTTTATTGTATTTTTATCTAAATAAAGCTTTAATGTTTTCTTGTGGGGGGTCCTGTCAGGTAGTTTGTGCCTAAATCCTAAAACATTTTTTTGCTTGTGTTCCATGGTGGATAATTTACTTCACTATCCTGAACTCATAACAGGAAGTAGGAAAAAATTCTCTAAAGTTTTCCTAGATTGTAAGCTCTAACGAGCAGGGCCCTCTGATTCCTCCTGTATTGAATTGTATTGTAACTGTACTGTCTACCCTCATGTTGTAAAGCGCTGCGCAAACTGATGGTGCTAAAAAATCCTGTATAATAATAATAAAGTCAGTGGAATTGCTCTTATAGAAAGTTGTCACCAGAACAGGTGTCTCCAGTGGAAGTCTTACATTGACTTCCTGTTCCAGTGACAAATTTAAAAATCTGGATTTCCCATTTACCGAACAAGGATCACCAGGACACATAATGGGGAGATTTACTAAAACTGGTGCACAAAGAATCCGGTGCAGTTGTGCATGGTAGCTAATCAGCTTCCAGGTTTTTTATTGTCAAAGCTTAATTGAATAAGCTGAAGTTTGAAGCTGATTGGCTACCAGCTTTACCAGATTCTGTGTGCACCAGTTTTAGTAAATCTCCCCCATAGGGAGGGCTAATCTCCGCAGATGGAATGCAGACAGTGACAAAAACTTGCTTTAACCCTTCCCCACTCTATCTAAATTTAAACAAAACGACCAGTTCATTTTAAAGTCTTTTATAATGGTTATAAAAACCCCCTAAAATGCATTTTTTTTTATAAGATAGATTAATGGGATCCACTACTGTGACCCTCACAGCCATATCCTTCCCAATCTAACACACTGATGTCGTTTCACTTTGAAAAAAAATATTAAAGCAAAAACGGAAAATCACCAAATCATTTCTGACCTACCTCTTTGGGAAGTCAATTGTCGCTTGCTGCAATCATTTGAGTTCCTAGGGCCTCCTAATCCTTCAGTCAGCCACAGTTTGACTTCATTTGGTTACTGCACAAAGGTTTATGGAGCAGATCTGACAAGAAAAAGCAAATAAAAAAATGATAAAATTATAAAATGGAGAGCAGGCCAAGGCTATGTCATATTTACCTAGGAGGGGATTGAGGAGAAGTGATAGTGGGTGCCATCCAAAAAGGATCTCGCTCCCCAAAAAAAGCTTTAAATTAGTTAGAGGCTGGGGGAAGGAAGCGAACAAGGGTAAAATTTATTTTAGGGCAAAGGCGTGAGGTTTACTCTCTAAGATGGACACAAATCTAAAAAAAAAACGCATGAAGTAGTACAGAAGAGTAAAGCTTGGGAAAAACAGACAAAATTTTAGCCTGATGAAGCATCCAAAATTTGAGCCATGGATGGCCCTGTTGGCACAGTCCCTCCCTACACCCTTACTTCTGAAAACTGAAGAATCTAGATGAAATTCCAAGGATACGTGCTGTATCCAACCAGGTGTAGCCATTGTTGGAGGTTTCTGACTGATAGTCACAGGTGCCGACTGTCAGAATAAATTACTCTGCAAGGGAGTTTACTCAACCCACGCTGTTTAGCTTTAATTGGGAGTCAATAGATTTCTCCCAATCAGCCCCAGTGTATGACCTTCTTCAGGGAAGCCTAGAACCCTTAACAACTTTTTTTGGTGTCTTTTTGTGATTTTCTCGTATTTCCTTTCCCAGTGATAACATTGTCATCTTGAGAGGAGGCTTTGGAAAACCTTGCCAACAGCAATAAAAACATTAAAGTGGCAGGGGCATAGACACGGGGGTAGAAATGTGGGTCCAAACTGCCTGGCTGTGCCTAGAGCACTGTAGTACATAGTCTGGACATTCTCCTGTATCTCATTGCCACAATGTCATGTCAGCAGAGGGGCTTCCTAAGCACAGGAATATGCCCTTATTTACACCATACATGGCCCCATACCCCTATGCGTATGAGGCCTTTGGGTACAAGTATTGTGGCTTGTGTTACTATGTAGGCTTAGGATTTAAACCTCTCCCACTGTTAGTACATAATTGGCCCCCTTATATTTTCCCTCTGGGTACCCAACATTGAACCTACCCCACGCCCCAGGAAAAAAAATATCTATTGCCTTGGCCCCAGGTCTTCTTCTGCATGCCCTGGATCTACTTTGAGATACATAGATGATATATTCTGTATATTATACAGCTTTAAAACATGGTATAATTTATCTGTTTTTCAATACCTCGATTATATGTCATCAATATAGAACATTACAGTTGTTTGATTAATTCATTCTTATTCGGTTAAAATATTAGGCTTAGATTTGATCCAATATGGTCTTCATGGAACCCATCATACCAGCCTTTCTCAACTTTTTCAACACAGAGGAACCCTTGAAGTAACTTTCCAGGCTCAGTGAACCTCTGCTAATAATTACTATATCTCACAAATCATGATACATTAGTGGGATGGTCAGTAGGAAGAATGTTCCTAACACTTTACAGAATTAACCCCTTACAGATAGCTAAAAAGATCAATGGTGCCATTGGGAACTTATATGGGAGGCAGAAATTGCTCTTTGCTCAAGGAAACCTTAGCAACCTCTGGAGAAACTCAAAGTAGGTAGAAATTGCTCTTTGTTCAAGGAACCCCTAGTATGAAGAGGGGGGTTTTGGATCTCAGTGGAGCCCTATAGTCGTTTTTTGCCGCCGTCCCTTGAATTATGTTTGTGATTTTGGTGCCTCATGCCAGGTAATTGGGACTTTATGGGCAAGAGTAAGGCGAATAATAGTTTAATCAAGCAATTTATTACAAAATAAAAATAATATCTACAGTATCACATAAGGTTTTGTGTGAATGGGTGAAGGCCCATTGTGTGGATAGTGAAGAAGGTATAGAGAAGTAAGTGACAAGTGAGAAAATGGGTGACATTTAGTAGGACATTCTGCTCTGTTGTTCCATGTATCCTTGGAACTAAATTCAGAGGAGAGGTCCGATGGGTAATCCGACGCGTTTCGGCCGTACAAGGCCTTTTTCAAGGATGTATCACCATTTCTATAAATGACAGATAATATAAATGATAAATCTTGAATAAACTGTGACCAACTATGATATACTATTTCTTTTAGTCTCATTTGAAACATATTAACCACCACAAGCTTTATTCCCAATACCCAAACCGCATTATGGATTATTATTATTATTATTATGTGTTGATAGAAGAATACATTTATTCCGCAGATACATCTTGGATTGATCACAGTTACTGAGGTCCTGCACCATAAGGGAAACACATTGGATCCCAGGCTAAACGATATTGGTCTAGCCAAAGTAAATATACAATTTTAATATACTCATGATCCACATAAATATATCCAACCTGCACCCCCTTCTCCTTTTTTCCGCATAAAATCTCATTTCGCCCTCCAAGCAGGAGGTTCAAAATTAACTCACACTATAACATTCCATTTAGAAGCAGCACAAGTTCCTGCAGCATCCTAGAATTTCGGGGAAGGCATATATGCATGAAATGGACAAAAAATACATATGTAAGACACAAAATATTAAATATATGGCATGATTCTAAATTGAGTTTATGCAAGATTTATCATTTATATTATCTGTCATTTATAGAAATGGTGATACATCCTTGAAAAAGGCCTTGTACGGCCGAAACGCGTCGGATTACCCATCGGACCTCTGCTCTGAATTTAGTTCCAAGGATACATGGAACAACAGAGCAGAATGTCCTTCTAAATGTCACCCATTTTTTCACTTGTCACTTACTTCTCTATACCTTCTTCACCATCCACACAATGGGCCTTCACCCATTCACACAAAACCTTATGTGATACTGTAAATATTATTTTTTTGTAATAAATTGCTTGATTAAACTATTATTCGCCTTAATCTTGCCCATAAAGTCCCAATTACCTGGCATGAGGCACCAAAAATCACAAACAAGGAACCCCTAGTAACCCTTGAAGGAACCTTAGGGTTCCATGAAGCCCTGGTTGAGAAACCCTGCATCAGACCCTCCACATTTTAATCTGTGTGTCCAGAGGAGCCCCTCTATTAGGATCCTAGAAACACCCCTGCTTCACTCTATTCAAAACTAAAACACTTTGACATTGTCACTGTTCCACTGATCTGGCTACCATCGACAACTAAAGCTAATATCATAGATGTTGTTGATGATGGCAAGCAATTGCAAACCTGGTTTTGAGGGCAGGCCATATATGATGGCAGATCCCTTATGCAAGTATGAGGATAATGGTTATACAATAAGTGTCGTCTAAAAGCAGTTTTGACTTGCTGTTTGAACGTTGTACCTTGGTATCCATTGCTGTCATGGACTGAAAATACATTGTAGCCAGTTGAACCATCAATGACCATCCATGTCGTCAGAGTTACTGTAACATAAAGTACATGATAAGAAAGAAAATTTATATTTTATATATATATATATATATGTAAACATGCATTTAATCAGTCATAGAACTATGGGCAAAGGTTAGCAAAACATAGTGACCAATCAGATTAAGTAAACTGCAAGCTAACTGTTTTCTATAAGTTATTGAACTTCTTATAAATAAAAGCTTACCATACACACGCAGCAATAAGAGAAATTTACTTAAGTGAACTTTGGCAGACATGGTTTTACTTTGAAAGATATATATATTTTTTGAATCCCCATGATTGTGAATGATGTTTGACATAAACATGGCTTCACTTTACTAAACGAAAACTTTATATAAAGACACTCTTTGCCAATCCCCCCTCCATTGGCTGCCACCCACCCAACAATTTCAAAATTCTAACAATAAGTTACAAAGCCATCCACAACTCGACCCCCAACAACATCACTAACCTACTCTCAAGAACCAATGAAATCGCTCTCTTTGTTCCTCCCAAGACCCTGCTCTCTAGTTTCCTTGTTGCCTCCTCCCATACTCGCCTTCAGGACTTCTCTTGAGCCTCTCCCATCCTTAAGAATTCCCTACCCCAATATTTCTGACTATCTCCAACTCTGTTCACTTTTAGGCGATCCCTGAAAACCTTTCTCATCAGATAAGCCTATCCTGCCTCCACCCAACAATTGTACTTTTGTTTTCTTACTCAGCCCATCCCCCACAGTTATTACCTTTTGTATCACTTGCCCTCCCTTTTATGCCCTGTACACACTTTTAGGAAATCGGGCGAACGATCGGCCAGTTTTCCTCGATGTTTGACAGCAAGTTTGAAAAAGGCGCCTGTGAGTGCAGCTAGTAACACTTTATTGCACACACATTAACAAATAGCATATATCGTCATGGCTCGGGGTCTCTTCCTAATCCTGCGACTCGTCCTTCCTCTAGCTGTCCAGCAGTAATGAGATCACACGGGTGGAGGAATCCAATCAGGAGCGATGGGTTAGTCCGAGGCTGCGGTGGAACGCATGCCTCGCCCGTGGACCTCACCGGGCGTAATGACTTCACGGGGGCGATAACGCCAGCTATGTCATTTTCTTTCACCATCGGTCTGACGAAGAAGCACTACTGCCCATGCTCCGAAACGCGTTACCGCCCCCCTGACATCATTAAGCTGTCCATGCGGTCCACAGGCGAGGCATGCATTCCACCGCAGCCTCGGATTAACCCATCGCTCCTGATTGGGCTCCTCCACCCATGTCATCTCTCTGCTGCTGGACAGCTAGAGGAAGGACGAGTCGCAGGATCAGGAAGAGACCCAGAGTCATGACAATATATGCTATTTATCCTGTAAGTTTGCTAATGTTGTGTGTGCAATTAAGTGTTACTAGCTGCACTCAGAGGTGCCTTTTACCTTTCCTTGCCTAATAGTTGGAACTGCTTCTACCAATTTAAAGAGCTGCCCTCAGTGTTAGTGTGGTGCATTTGCATGGTATTGGAAGTCCATCCACCTCTCTTTTCCTTCTTCCCTTATCAATATTTAGCTGGAGGACTGTTTTCCCAGCAGAAGCGCCCAACAAATTTTCTTTTTAATCGGTACGTGTGGCTATTCTATTGGGACCCGCGGGATTTAAACTCAAACAATGCTGCGGAATTGCACCAAATGGCGAAAATATACGCAATATCAAATTTATTAAAAAAAACTTGTATTTAGGCAATATTTGCTTTTCCTGGAAGTGAGCTTTAACTATAGATTCTTCCAAAATCTCAAAAAAAGTTGAACGTTTATGTCATCAGAAATGCATACAAGTCTTCTTTGTATGACATGAGGCTATTTTCTGCTAAAAACATTGACTTAATTCATCCTGTAGCCAGAAGACAATCAGAATACAAATTATATTTTGAGGGGAGGGCAAGGGATTGAAATGAAGCGTTAAATACACATTTAGCAGGAACACACACATAAAACAACATTAAACCAACATCTTACAATACATGGTGCTGTTACGTGGAAGAAATTAGATGTTTCACAGAGGAAGCGACAGGATCTACAATCTGGAAACAATTAGGACAAATTCATGAGTTGTTAGCTAGCATTCCACACTGTGCAACTCATTCAGAGGTTAGTGTGAGTGAACAGATGTAGCCGCTCTTTCCCATCTAGTAGCACCACACATACTTTGTATCTCCAGGACTCTGGAATTTGTCTACTTGGATGGGATATCTGTCTGCTGCAGGAAGCACCAGGTATTCCCATTTGAGTTATGGCAGCCTCCCGCTGCAAGAAGAGTTTTTGTTGGTAGTATTCGTTTTTTTGGGGGTTTTTTGCAGATATTATATGTTTAAAGAGGAAGTAAACCCTCCTCTGTAAGTTGTACCTATAGGTAAGCCTATGATAAGGCTTACCTATAGGTACTGTAAATATCTCCTAAACATCCACCGTTTAGGAGATATTTACCTTACATGCAGCCAGTGATGTCACTGGCGCATGCGCTCTGAAGGAACCGCCGCTTGTGCTGTTCCTTCAGAGCCCTGTGCCGTGACCATCGGCTCCCGCGCGCGTGCTCGGGAGTGATGTCACAGCGGCTCCGGCCAATCAGATGGCCGGATGCCGCGATCCCGGAAGACGGGCGACTGGACATGGCGCCCGTCATAGAGGTAAGCGATGCATACTAGCTCATTATGTGTTTCTCTTTCAGGGTGAAGAAAAAAAAAAAGTGGGTTTACAACCTCTTTAAAGCATTTGTTACCTCGACACTTCATATTCCTGATATGTGCCTGCTGTACCATGTGCCTTGTTTCCCCGAAAATAACACCGGATCTTATACTAATTTTGGCTGCAAAAAACACACTAGGGCTTATATTCAGGGGATGTCTTATTCATTTACATTATGTACAATAGTCTACATTTATTCAAATACAGTCATGACATCTTCTTCTGGAACATTGTCATAACTCTCCAATCCCCAAATTCAAGTCGGAATTTCTTGCATCTCCATTGCCTTTTGAATGATAGGGACTAATCTCTCATGTACAGCAATGTGTCCATCATGAGTCAGCATTTTGACACCATTTTAATCCCCCCCAAAAAAAAAAAAAAAAAAAAAAACCTTGGTTAAACACCTTATAAAATTATTTAATCAGTTCTGTAAAAAGATTATACTGGTAAAAAAAAAGCAGAAAGACAGTGTGTTTCTCCTTGTAACTGTATTATGGAAAATACTTTTTTTTACAGCGCTGGGCGCTCACGTGACCCGCAGGAGCTCTTCTTCTCTGCGCCAAGTACTATAAAGGGAAGGGCCAGGGTCCCCGTTGACGTCAGCCCGCTCCGAGCACTGCAGAGGGAGGGGCCGCAGATGTCAGCCGGTAGGAGAGGAGAAGGGGAAAGGGCCAAGATCCCGAGCACCGCAGAGGGAGGTGCCGCAGATGTCATCCGAGAGAAGAGGGAAGGGCTGAGATCCCCGCTCCGAGTATTGCAGAGGGAGGGGCCGCAGATGTCAGCCGGGAGGAGAGGAGAAGGGGAAAGGGCCAAGATCCCGAGCACCGCAGAGGGAGGTGCCGCAGATGTCATCCGAGAGAAGAGGGAAGGGCTGAGATCCCCGCTCCGAGTATTGCAGAGGGAGGTGCCGCAAATGTCATCCGGGAGGAGAGGAGAAGGGGAAAGGGCCAAGATCCCCGCTGACATCAGCCCACTCCGAGCACTGCAGAGGGAGGGGCTGCAGATGTCATCCGGGAGGAGAGGAGAAGGGGAAAGGGCCAAGATCCCCGTTGATGGCAGCCCGCTCCGAGCACCGCAGAGGGAGGTGTCGCAGATGTTATCCAAGAGAAGAGGGAAGGGCTGAGATCCCCGCTCCGAGTACTGCAGAGGGAGGTGCTGCAGATGTCATTCGGGAAGAGAGGAGAAGAGGGAAGGGCTGAGATCCCCACTGCGAGAACTGCAGAGGGAGGGGCTGCAGACATCAGCCAGGAGGAGAGAAGACGAGGGAGGGGAGAGATCCCCCATTCCCATGCCTCATCCGTGGACCGCACTGGGCGTAATGGCATCAGGGGGCGGTAACGCGTTTCGAAGCATGCACAGAAGTGCTCCTTCATCAGACCAATGGTGAAAGAAAATGAACAGTTCTCTAGATGGACAAAGTGAAGAGGCAAGGTGTTGACAATGCACTCGCCATCCCGCCCAATCAGAGATTGTTTTGTATTAATTGACAAAATGCAAAGCATTCTCTGAATGGTGGCTGTGCTCAGCAGCCGACCTCCAGTGTTCAGAATGCAGTGGGGCAGCTGCTCGACATGGGAACCGGAAGCTAGTGGGGATCACTGGAGTAGCAGTGCCTAATAGAGTGATTTCCAGCTTCTAGTGGGATCCCGCAGGTATAGTATATGCATACTGGAATCGGAGCATCAGAGCTACTACCTCCTTTGTAATGCCTGGTCAGCCTCAAGAACTCAGCACTGAGGCTGGGAAGTCTCTGCAAACCTCCATGTGCAATCTGTGCAAAAAAGGGGAAGAAAGGCTGGTGCTATGGAAGTCAGCTAAAACATTGTTTTATTAATGCAGGTGAACAACAGTCAAAAATCCAACGCGTTTCGGCCATCAGGCCATAATTATGGCCTGATGGCTGAAACACATTGGATTTTTTGACTATTCATCTGCATTAATAAAATTAGCCAACTTCCAGAGCACCAGCCTTTCTCCCCTTTTTTGCCCAGATAGTATATGCATAGTTGCGCTGGACCAAGCTCGACCAATATAAAAATATCCATATCCGGAATTCTTCTTTCACATATATAGAGTGCTAGACTCATCCTAAAAAAAAAAATAGTACTTTTAAATGTACTACTTAAAATAACCCAGCTAATTATTGACATAATGTGTACTGCATACGGCATATGACATGCTCATGTTTACATTGCCATAGATGTATAATTCTACATTTAGTAATTTGAATTTCTTGGTTGAAAGGTCTCTATGCAGTTCAGTAATTCTTTAAGTACAATGCAATGAGGTGACACATGTTATTGGTATTTCCTTCTCTTTACAGGTCAGTTTTTGGTTGAAACTATAAAACATGTGTTCACACTTGTAAATGTAATGGTTTTAATCAGAAAAAAATGCTCAATAAAGCCAGAACTGGAGTTACACATTTTCAGTTGATTGTGAACTGTTTTAAAACCATTTTATTTGAATTTCTGGGGAGGCAGTAACTATATACTTGGATGGAGTGCTTAATGCACTAAAAGGTGTAGATTTGCCACCCACTTTGCCTGCAGACCATTAGAGACTATGATCTGGAATCATTACATAGGTCTTCATGTAATGGTCTTGTTAACCACGGTTCTGTAGGATCCTAAGGTCTCTCCAGAGGTTGTTAGAGGTTCCTTGAGCAAGGAGAAATTTCTGCCTCCCAAATAGGATCCCAGTGACACTAATGTTCTATTTAGCTATCTGTAAGCGGTGATAATTCCTACTGACCACATAGATAAGGAGCATTCTTTCCACTGAGCATCCTAAAAATGTACCATAAGCTGTAGATGCAGTATTTATTCTCATGGGTTCACTAAGAACGAAAAGTTATTTCAAGGGTTCCTCCATGTTAAACACGTGGAGAAAGGCAGGTCTATGGCTTCAGTGCAAACACAATTTACATATATGGTTAAATCCGGTAAAGATGTGGTTGCCCAATGTATGAGTTGAGTGCCCAGATCTGCCATTGTATGGACACCTTTAAATTGGCCACATACAAGGGTTTCTGGCTGTTAGGAATTACACTATAAAACGTTGATGATATCCCCTTCTGCTTGGAAACAAATCCACTATTCTGTGGTTGATCCCCTCTTGGAATCATGGGCATAGGAACCGGGGGGGGGACGGAGGGGACAAATCCCCCCCAGGAAATAATGCGGGGGGGCAGGTATGGTGAAATCCCCCCCAGTTTAGTACATCGCCGGCCTATGTGGTGGCTAAAGGGGGGTGGGGTTTACGACCCAGAAAGGCGCCGATTGGCTGCCTTCTGGGGGCGTAACCTGGGCGCAGGAAAGAGCGCTTGGCCACCCCCACCTTCGTGATGTCCTGGCTGTGATTGGTCCAGTCTCCAGCCTGGACCAATCATCATCCAGGACATCCGATCGCTGACGTCGCAATGGGGGCGGTGCCGGTGCGTGCGTCAGTCACTCACCGTCACCGCCGCTCAACGCCGCTCACCTTCCCGCCGGTTCCCGCCGCAGAGAAGAGGAGAGGCCGCCCGTCGGTTCCCGCCGCAGAAGAGGACGAGGGAGAAGCCGCTCACCTTCCCGCCGCCGCCGATAGCCGAGCCGCCGCCGCCAGGTAAGTGCAATTGGGTTGAAGGGAGCATGCACGCTGGTCTCTGCATTGATTGGGGGACAATGCTGTGGCACTCTGCAATCATTGGGGTACAATGCTGTGTGGCACTCTGCAATCATTGGGGTACAATGTTGTGGCACTCTGCAATCATTGGGGTACAATGCTGTGGCACTCTGCAATCATTGGGGTACAATGCTGTGGCACTCTGCAGTGATTGGGGACAATGCTGTGGTGCTCTGCAGTGATTGGGGACAATGCTGTGGCGCTCTGCATTGAAAGGGGCTCGCGCGCATACACCTGGCGAGTAAAAATGCTGTCCCCCCCAGATTTGTGTGGGTTCCTACACCCTTGCTTGGAATGGCAGTGCTGGCTTTTTATTCACCATCCAACCAAATGAATCCTGGCATTATATAAATCATAGCCACAAAACGTGTCTTTTGAATAAATAAAGCTATCTGATGTTCATCTAACTTGATGACTCCGACAAAACCTTAGCCCCATCCTTAGACGAAGCACACGGGGCACCTCTGCCATTGGTTTCATCGATAGACTTTTATCCTCCTCCCATCTTACCATTATAATACCCACCTGAGAATCCATATAGGATCCAAGATTGGGAACATTATTTAAAAAGACTACAGCGCTCTGCCTCTTAAAACGAGAGAGGTCTAGGAAGATAGATATTCTGAAATGCTTCTGACAGCCAAATATGCTGGTAACTTGCAAATATTTTCTAACCTGTTGCAAAGTCTCTGTCCAAACTGGAGCCAACCATTGCCCTTTGATGATAAAAAGTGAGCATTAGAAGGTAGAACATTGGTATTATTGGGTCCTGATGTCAGAGCAACCACCTTAGATTGAGCACAGGAATAAATCTCAGCCCCATGAATTATGGTGAGAGATCTGTCCATCTATAGCTAGCATAAATCTAGGTAGGACATTTACATTTTTTTTTTAATGCTCCTTTGTAAAGGAATTTTGTACTTCTCTTACATGGTAGAAGCTCATATATTGTATGTAGAGAGCATTAAGGTAGTTAGGATTGATTTTTTTCATAGCCAACATCAGAGGCGGGCTGGCCCGGGGGGCAAGGTGGCAATTTCCCCCCGAGCCGGTCTAATCCCCCTCAGAAAAGGCCGCTCAGTTTGGGGTCAGTCCCGCCGTCCATCGGTACGGTATGTCGCTAGTCAGTGAGTCACAGTAACAGACACGCTGTCACTTCCTGCCCTGGCCCTGCCCTGGAGACCTGGTTGCTAGATCACCGGCCGCTTAGCGTCTAGCAACCAGTGACGTAGCGGTCTCCAGAGCAGAGAGGAGAGGAGACCCATCATGCAAAGCCCCGTCGGCCGTCCTCCGCGCCGATCACTGGCCCCAGCCGCCCGGCCCCTCCCACCTCCGGCTCCTCCCTCCATCCCATCAACGTGGGGCCGATGCAGAAGAGGTGGCTGGCCTGGCCTAGTAAACTGCAAGTCTGCAACGGGCAACAGCGGCGGGTCAGCGGCAATCCAGATTGATTCTAGTGAAGTTACCTGCTGCGGTGCGGTGGACAGTGTCTGTGAGGTGGTCGGGACTGGAGAAGAGCAGCGGCAGCCAGTGAGTGACAAAAAAAAAAAAAGTGACATGTGGACATTTTTAATTCCCTGTACTTTCCCCCTGGCACTGTATACAGCATGTATATTGATGTATAGCTGTTCCTGGCACTATATACCTGTCTCATACCTGTATTATACAGGTATGAGACAAGTATTTAGAGCCAGGAGCAGCTATACATCAATATACATGCTGTATACAGTCCAGTTAAAGAGGTTGTAAACCCTTTTTTTTTTCTTTTTGACCCTGCAAGAGAGACATAATGAGCTAGTATGCATCGCATACTAGCTTATTATGAAATACTTACCTTAGAATGAGCCCCCGCCGTGCCGCCCGTTTAGCTGGATGACAGGCGACATGTCCAGTCTCCTGTCCTCCAGGATCGCGGCATCCGGCCATCTGATTGGCCGGAGCCGCGGTGACGTCACTCCCGCGCACGAGCGCGGGAGCCGACGGTCACGGCACCGGACTCTGAAGAAATGGCACCAGCGGCCGGTCCTTCAGAGCGCATGCGCCAGTAACGTCACTGGCTGCATGTAAGGTAAATATCTCCTAAACGGTACAAGTTTAGGAGATATTTACACTACCTATAGGTAAGTCTTATCATAGGCTTACCTATAGGTACAAGTTGTAGAGGAGGGTTTACTTCCTCTTTAAAGAGATATTTACCTGACATGCAGCCAGTGACGTCACTGGCGCATGCGCTCTGAAGGAACGGCCGCTGGTGCCGTTTCTTCAGAGTCCGGTGCCGTGACTGTCGGCTCCCGCGGCTCTGGCCAATCAGATGGCCGGATGCCGCAATCCCGGAAGACGGGTGACTGGACATGTCGCCCGTCATACAGGTAAGCGGGCAGCACGGCGGGGGCTCGTTCTAAGGTAAGTATTTCATAATGAGCTAGTATGCGATGCATACTAGCTCATTATGGGTTTCTCTTTCAGGTTGCAGCAAAAAAAAAAAAAAAAATAGTTTCATGGGTTTACAACCTCCTTAAAGGTATTGGGTCCCTGAGGTCCCCTAGGGCTCCCCCTTGTGTCATGGGAGCGTAAGCTGGCCGCAAAGGAGGAGGTCACATGTGTAGATCTCAGCCAGGGTTCATGCTGGGACTTGCAGTCCTTTGCTTTTGGGGATGTAATCCCCCCAAAAGTGAAGGACTACAGGTCCCAGCATAAGCCCCTCAGAGCTCAGCATGTGTCACCCACCCCCGATCCCCCAACTAGTGCAGGACTACAGGACCCATTCATCCAGCTTAACCACTTCCAGACCGCCCACCGCATATATAGTGTGGCAGGGCCGCCTGGCTGTGCAAAATCACATACCGATGCGTGATTTTGTGCACGGGTTCTAGGGGACGCGACACAGCGGGAGCCAATCAGCAGGTCACCTGCGATCATGCAGGAGAATGACAGAACGGCGGTCTGCCTTTGTAAACAAGGCAGACGGCTGTTCTGTCACGGGAAGATGGAGATCTGTGTTTCAGCTGAGCTGAAACACAGATCTTTTTATTTTCTCTAGTACATCCATCCCCCACACAGTAAGAAAGCATTCCCTAGGAGCAAACTTAACCCCTTGATCACCCCTAGTGTTAACCCCTTTCCTGCCATCGTCATTTATACAGTAGCAGTGCATTTTTTAGCACTGATCACTGTATTAGTGTCACTGGTCCCCAAAAAGTGTCACTATGTGTCAGATTTGTCTGTCGCAATGTCGCAGTCCCACTAAAAACCTGGGCATGGATGGTGAGTTGATTCGGTAGTTCAGCGGGCCACTTGACCGGACTTGCCCCCCAGGCTTAAGGCTGCCAGCCCTCCCCTGGCCAACATAGGCCCTGGCTGGGTTTTCAGGGGCAGCACCCACAAATCATGTTGCTGATTGTCATTAAGCTCTGTGTCACCTACAGTATGTCACTGGCGACCAAATAACCATTGGTTCACCCATTATGGACCTGTAGCCTTAGAACTGATTTACAAGTAAACTATTTGTGTGAATAAACTGTCTTCTTCAAGCTTCAGCTTGTTATGCATGGCTATGACATTTAATTTTGTTAGTGTTATACTGTCATACTAAAGAAAGCCAGGAGACTGGTCAGCAGCACTTCACAGCTGGTCCAGGGGGGCAAGAAGTACAGTATAGACCCAGCCCTAGTTGTAAGTATTCCTGCACACTTTTGCTGTTCCTTATTTCTTCAGCTAAAGTGTCCCAGAGGATTAGGGATGAGCTTGGATTTGATCCCAGAGATTTGCTGTCACTGCTGGGCCAGTGAGCTGTGGGTGGAGATTCCCCACCCCACAGGTACATGTATACAAAAGGGCAGGGATGCCATGACATTATGACATTGACCTCATATGGCCATGTGACTATATTAAGTCAATGATGTCACTAGCATACCTGCTCCTTTGTTGCTGCTGATTGGGATGGTGGTCTGCTGTCCTATGACAATTTCCCGCCGAATATGGCTAAATTTAATTCTTGAGCCTTAGCTTATCCCTGATGGTGGCTGCTGAAAATCTTGGGTGAGGTCCAAACTTGGGTTTGGGCCAGCTTAGAAGGCAGCTGTCATGCCTGGAAGAAGCTGTCATTCTTGGGTCAATGAGCTGTGGCTAGGAATTTCCTCACCCCGCAGCTTCACGTGCACAAAGGGGCAAGAATGCTCATGACTTCTTTGACCTAATGTGGCCATCTTCCCATCTTCCCATATTAGGTCAATGATGTAATGATTATCCACAGCACTTTGTATATGTGTGGCTGTGGGGTGAGGAATGTCCTAGCCACAGCTCATTGGCCCAGGAATGACAGCTGCCTTTCAGGTTCAGACTAAGGTTTAGACCAAACCCAAGCCTGAACCCAAGCTCATCACTACTGAGGATAAATCATTTGTCAGATGGCACATTGTTCTCCATGACTCTTGCTAACAAAAATTGTCAAAGGTCCCAGCACAAGATGTAAATTTATATGTGTGCATGGTATGAAAAATGGAGTGATAGACCATAATCTAATGTCTACAGATATCTAAATCCATTCTCTGCACATTATCTACACATACAGTGCATTGCGAAAGTATTCGGCCCCCTTGAACTTTTTGACATTTTGCCACATTTCAGGCTTCAAACATAAAGACATAAAACTGTAATGTTTTTTGAAGAATCAGCAACAAGTGGGACACAATCATGAGGTGGAACGAAATTTATTGGATATTTCAAACTTTTTTAACAAATAAAAAACTGAAAAATTGGGCGTGCAAAATTATTCAGCCCCCTTAAGTTAATACTTTGTAGCGCCACCTTTTGCTGCGATTACAGCTGTAAGTCGCTTGGGGTATGTCTCTATCAGTTTTGCACATCGAGAGACTGAAATTTTTGCCCATTCCTCCTTGCAAAACAGCTCGAGCTCAGTGAGGTTGGATGGAGAGCGTTTGTGAACAGCAGTTCAGTTCTTTCCACAGATTCTCGATTGGATTCAGGTCTGGACTTTGACTTGGCTATTCTAACACCTGTATATGTTTATTTGTGAACCATTCCATTGTAGATTTTGCTTTATGTTTTGGATCATTGTCTTGTTGGAAGACAAATCTCCGTCAAAGTCTCAGGTCTTTTGCAGACTCCATCAGGTTTTCTTCCAGAATGGTCCTGTATTTGGCTCCATCCATCTTCCCATCAATTTTAAACATCTTCCCTGTCCCTGCTGAAGAAAAGCAGGCCCAAACCATGATGCTGCCACCACCATGTTTGACAGTGGGGACGGTGTGTTCAGGGTGATGAGCTGTGTTGCTTTTACGCCAAACATAACGTTTTGCATTGTTACCAAAAAGTTTGATTTTGGTTTCATCTGACCAAAGCACCTTCTTCCACATGTTTGGTGTGTGTCCCAGGTGGCTTGTGGCAAACTTTAAACGACACTTTTTATGGATATCTTTAAGAAATGTCTTTCTTCTTGCCACTCTTCCATAAAGGCCAGATTTGTGCAGTATACGACTGATTGTTGTCCTATGGACAGAGTCTCCCACCTCAGCTGTAGATCTCTGCAGTTCATCCAGAGTGATCATGGGCCTCTTGGCTGCATCTCTGATCAGTCTTCTCCTTGTATAAGCTGAAAGAGGGATGGCCAGGTCCTCGTAGATTTGCAGTGGTCTGATACTCCTTCCATTTCAATATTATTGCTTGCACAGTGCTCCTTGGGATGTTTAAAGCTTGGGAAATCTTTTTGTATCCAAATCTGGCTTTAAACTTCTTCACAACAGTATCTCAGACCTGCCTGGTGTGTTCCTTGTTTTTCATGATGCTCTCTGCTCTTTAAACGGACCTCTGAGACTATCACAGTGCAGGTGCATTTATACGGAGACTTGATTACACACAGGTGGATTCTATTTATCATCATTAGTCATTTAGGTCAACATTGGATCATTCAGAGATCCTCACTGAACTTCTGGAGAGAGTTTGCTGCACTGAAAGTAAAGGGGCTGAATAATTTTGCACGCCTAATTTTTCAGTTTTTTATTTGTTAAAAAAGTTTGAAATATCCAATAAATTTCATTCCACTTCATGATTATTGTTATTACTTACCACTAATTGTTGATTCTTCAAAAAAAAATTACAGTTTTATATCTTTATGTTTGAAGCCTGAAATGTGGCAAAAGGTCGAAAAGGTCAAGGGGGGTCGAATACTTTCGCAATGCACTGTATATGATTAACTTTATAATAAGTATAATAAAATACTTGGTAACACATACGGACTCTCCAATTCTCCATTCTCAGACAGGGTGCAACTCCACCTTTCTTCACAAAAATATCTGTTGAAACAGAAAATAAAGAAATTAAATGTTCACATTAAAGGTTTAAAGAAAATGACTCAGCTTTTCCTGCATTATTCACCTTTAATTCAGAGATTTCCCCCACAGTCCTTTTTTTTTGCCACTAGATGTCAATCTGATGGCCAGCCTGGACCCATGCCCAGCCTGTGACTGGACAGTAAAAGGAGAAGTAGCCCTTTGAACCTAATTAGCCTTGCACAACAAAACTCCACAACCACTGGCCAGGGTTGTGGGAAAGAGGCCTTTATCTTCATGAACATGGGGACAGGGTGCTTTGTCAGGGGGGCAAAACCCCTAACAAGACCTTCCCCATGTCCCATGTTAAGAGCATGTGACCTGGGGTTCAAGAGGGGAGCACAGTCTTGTCCCTTCCTCCCCAACCCGTTTTCCTGGCCAGTCAGGCTGCATACTTACAATAAAGCTGGTCATGTACGGATCAGCAGGTTGAACTAAAAAACTGACCCAATTCCCCTATCCACACACTCAATGGGGATCCAGGAATCCTCCCCACTGTGTCACTGTGTTCTCTCTCGCCATCAGAATATACAGATCAGAGCTGATCGAACGAGAAAATACCAACAGGGCAGTTAAACAGAAGTCCATCTACAGCGGTTGGTTCAACCACACTGGCCATACACTGATGCTGAACTGGCTGAATTTCAATCTATGTATGGCCAACTTAATAGAGAAGTATGGGATTTGGGGTTATTGCCCGGTTATATTTACCTAGGTAGACTTAGTATTGGTCGCACGGCGCCTCTGCACTGAGAACCAAGCGATCGACCATCCCTGATCGCTCGGTTCTGACAGCTCCTTGAGCAGAGAGATGCTGACTGTCATTCAGCAGCTCTCTGCTCTGCCCTGTCCTCGCTCATTGGAGCACTAAGCTGTGGAGAGGCGGGGAGCGGCCGGCTCAGGCTCTCAGCGGCTCGCTGAGAGGCTGAGCCGGGTGTCGGTGAAGGCACCTGGCGGATCCCGACTCCGTGGTCACGATGATGCAGTGCCTGGACCGACATCTGTGATTTGGGACTGCTCTCTGCTAAAAATCTTTTACAGGAGTGCAGAACGAACTGCACTACTGTGATCCATAGGAGATGTACAGCCAAATGAGCTTTGGCTGTACATCTCCTTTAACCACTTGCAGACCGCCGCACGACTATCTACGTCGGCGGTCAGCCCCTCACAGGCAAACTAACGTAGGGCTACGTTGCTTGCTTGTGAGGGTCTAGGGAGCAAGCGCGCGCCGCCGGAGGCGTGCTCCCGCTCCCACGTGGTCACGGACCACCCCGCGCGTGTGACCAGCGGACCCGATGTCCGCCGGCCACTCGGCGATCGGCGGGGGAGAGGGATAATGTCAGGCAGCTTGTGTAATCAAGCGACCTGTCATTCTCCTCGCTGTAAAGACACTGATCACATGGATCTACTATGTAGATCCGTTGATCAGTGTCCTTACAGCTCAAGCCACAGCCAATCACAGTAGAAAGCACGCCCCTAGGGACACACACAGCCCCTCCCTCCCAAATAAAGTTAACCCCTTCACTACCAGTGTATTTTTATAGTAACAGTGCATATATATAGCACTGATTACTGTAGAAATGTCACTGGTAACCCCAAAAGTGTCAAAAATGTCAGTCAAGGGTCCGATCTGTCCGCCGCAATGTCGCAGTACCGCAAAAAAAATCGCAGATCGCCGCCATTACGCGTTAAAAAAAACAACAAAAATGACAAAAATCTTTCCCTTTGTTAGTAAACGCGATAACTTTTGCGCAAACCAATCAAAATACGCTTTTTGCGATTTTTTTACCAAACATATGTAGCATAAAACAAATTGGCCGAAAATGTTAAAAAATTTTGATTTTTACATTTTTTTGGGGGGGAATTTCATATAAAAAAATGTGAAAAATATTGCTATTTTTGCAAAATTTACGCATTTTTTTGTTTATAGCGCGTGATCAAAAAATCGCACAGGTGATCAAATACCACCAAAAGAAAGCTCTGTTTGTGGGAAAAAAAGGAGACGCCAAATTCGTTTAGGTACAGCGTCGCACGACCGCGCAATTGTCCGTTAAAGTCACGCAGTGCCGAATCGCAAAATACCCCCTGGTCGGAATGGGGGTAAAATCTTCCGGGACTTAAGTGGTTAAGGGTCTCACACTTTTTTTTATCCCCCTTGAAATTCATGCCTGAATCAAAGGGTCTGGTATGTATTTTGGGGGGATTTTTTTAATTATTACTGTAGGATGTTCTACAGCAAATCTAACATTTACAAAAAAAAAAAAAAAAAAACAGACCCATCCAAAGATCCCCAAAATACACTATATTATCAAAAGGCACGCCTGCCTTTACACACACATGAACCTTAATGGCATCCCAGTCTTGGCTTGAATGGTTCAATATTGAGTTGGCCCACCCTTAGCAGCTATAACAGCTTCAACTCTTCTAGAAAGACTGTCCACAAGGTTTAGGAGTGTCTATGGGAATGTTTCACCATTCTTCCAGAAGTGCATTTGTGAGGTCAGACACTGATGTTACACTCCTAAACCTTGTGGACAGTTTTCCCAGAAGAGTTGAAGCTGTTATAGCTGCAAAGGGTGGGCCAACTCAATATTGAACCCTACAGACTAAGACTGAAATGCCATTAAAGTTCATGTGTGTATAAAGACAGGCGTACCAATACCTTTTATTTTAACAAAATAGTGTGCATAGCAAGCTTGAATGTGAATTGTTTTCTTTTTTTTCTTAAAGCCAGGAAGGAAATGTCATTTGCCAGCAATTTTGAACACTTTTTTCTATTTGTTATGTTAGAGATGGTACAGCACATTCTGTACATCACAGAGGTGCGCCCCTTTATCAGCAGAATTAGGGCACCCTGCCAGGCATGGTATTTGAAAGAATTTGTCCTTTTTAATGTTTCACTTTAAGCATTTAAAAAATCATTGCTCCTGACCGAATTTTTTTTTTTTTTGCATTTGTATATGTTCCCAAGGGCAGTGTCCGCCTAATGCTATCTTTTGTCACCTCTTTGTCTTTTACCCCAGAAAATGAGCATTAACATGAACATTCTCTTCGTTCCCCTCAGAACCTCCTGCTCTCTAGCTCCCTTGTCACCTCCTCCCATGCTCGCCTCCAGGACTTTACCAGAGCCTCTCCAATCCTATGGAACTCCTTACCAAAATCTGTCCGATTATCTCCTACTCTATTAGCTTTTAGGCGATCTCTGAAAACCCTCCTCTTCAGAGAAGCCGATCCTACCAACCCCTAACAACTTTACCTCCATTTTATCCACCTGCCTTCCCCCTCGGTTGCTGCATTTTGTTTCACTTGACCCTCCCTTCTAGGTTGTAAGCTCTAACGAGCAGGGCCCCCTGATTCCTCCTGTATTGAATTGTACTGTAACTGTATTGCCTTCCCCCACATTGTAAAGCACTGCGCAAACTGTTGGCGCTATATAAATCCTGTATAATAATAATAATAACTAACAGGTTCGGTTCCCATTGATTTATTTGAGGTTTGGATTCAGCATCCGAACTTATTTGAAGTTCTCTGAACCCATTACGAACTGAACCCAGAGCAGTTTGGCTCATCACTAATTTCAAAGTGTATTTTTTTCTTTCCTTGGTGAATTATATATTTTTCATAAATGCCCCCAACTGTGTTTTGCTGAACTGAAAATCCTTTTTGTTTTTGCAGGAAGGTCCTTTTCTCCAACATCTGATCTTCCCCTTGCCCTGTAATATTATATCTCTCAAAGTATTCTTTCTGTTTTTATGTTCTCTCTACTTCTGATTTTCACAGTGTGCTAGATTAACCTCTTCAAAGCCGCGCACGTGTGTCATGCCCCGTCGAACAGTTGTTCTCTGACCTTTTCCGGCAGCCCAGATCCCTGGCAGGGCTACCATCACCGGCTTTGATACTTTAATTATATCTTCTTTAAATGACGCATTCCAGCGGATTGCGATTGTCACGATGTAGCGTCTTCCGATCCCACCAGCAGAACGTAGTCCTATCATTTCAAGCTGTCCTATATGCATCATATGTGCATTATTTGGCAATTTCTTAGACAGCTGTTAGCCATTAAACGCTGTGTCCTCTAGTTAAATGCTCATTGTAAATAATAAATTCCTGTTTTGCAAGGCCTGTGTGATGTTACATGGCATATGTTTTCCAGTTTAGCATTTGTCTACTTTTTTCTCCTATAAAAGATACCATACTGTATAACTTCTGCGGTTGATTGATCTCAACTTATAAAGATGCACTGTTGCGGTAACACTTAGGTGGAGTTCCTGATACTCAAATAAAGGAGATGTCAGCTCTAGAAGTAATGACTTTTCTAATAAATTCAGCATGTGTGTTATACTGAGCTGCCCCTTTACAGTATATCTCTAGCCCAAATCGTATTTTTTAATAGAAGAAATGAAAGGCAGCACATTGATGACATTACTCACGGTAAAAAAATATTTCCGGACTAAGTAGGTACATTGTGAGTCTCTGTTTGAGAACCGGCCCTCTGACACGTTTCACTCTTACTGCCTTAGTTGTAGAGATGATCATACAAATCAGGTTCACCATTAGGGATGAGTTTGGGTTCAGCTATAGCAGGGGTCTCCAAACTTTTTAACCACTTTACCACCGGAGGATTTTGCTGTCTTACGTCCAGGCCACTTTTTGCGATTCGGCACTGTGTGAATTTAACTGACAATTGCGCGGTCGTGCGACGCCGTACCCAAACAAAATTTACATCCTTCTTTTCCCACAAACAGAGCTTTCTTTTGGTGGTATTTGATCACCTGTGTGATTTTTACTTTTTGCGCTATAAACAAAAAAAGAGCGTAAATTTTGAAAAAATAACAATATTTTTCACATTTTTTTATATGAAATTACCCCCAAAAAAAATGTAAAAATCTAAATTTTTTTACATTTTTGGCCAATTTGTTTTCTGCTACCTATGTTTGGTAAAAAAAATCACAATACGCGTATTTTGATTGGTTTGCGCAAAAGTTATTGCGTTTACTAACTAAGGGAAAGATTTCTGTAATTTTTGGTGGTTTTTTTTTTAACGAGTAATGGCGGCGATCTGCGATTTTTTTTTGCGGGACTGCGACATTGCGGCGGACAGATCGGACCCTTGACTGACATTTTTGACACTTTTGGGGGTACCAGTGACATTACTACAGTAATAAGTGCTAAAAATATGTACTGTTACTGCAAAAATGACACTGGCAGGGAAGCGGTTAATTTTATTGGAGAGGGAGGGGTTAATGTATGCCTGGTGCTTACTGACATGTGTGGGGGGAGGTGACTGAGTGACACAGGGACAGATCGCAGGTTCAGCTATGCTGAACCCTGCAATCTGTCACTGTTTGTCACTGAGGAGATCCGCCCGCTCTGTTTACACAAGCGGGCGGATCTCCAAACTCGATTCCCCGACGATCGGGGAAGAGCAGCGGCGATAGCCGCTGCTCCTACCCTGGCCCGACTCCCGCTGTGAATGAATACAGCGGGAGTGAGCCTCCGGTGGCGCGCGAGCGCCGCCCACAAGGGAGGAGTCCAGCGACGTAGTACTACGTCGCTGGACGATAACGAACCACTGTGCCGCAGTAGAGGCACAGTGAGCAGTCGTAAAGTGGTTAAACAAAGGGCTAGTTTACTCTCCTTCATACTTTAGGGGGGCCGGACTGTGGCCATCGGGAATAGAACATTTTCTAGGCATCAGTGGGAGTAAACAGTGCCCCATCTTTGATAGTGGGAGGAATAATGCCCCATTGTTGGTGCCAGTGGCAGGAAATATGCCCCATTTTAGTGTCAGAGGACAGAATAGTCCCCGATATCAGTGGAATAAATAGTGCCCCAAGGGCCAGATAAAGGCAAGCAAAGGGCCGCATCTGGCCCCTGGGCCGCAGTTTGGAGATCCCTGAGCTATGGGGTTGATCCAAAGGCATGTTCAGCTGAACCTGGAAGTCAGCTGTCAGTGCTCGGCTAGGTGGGGGATTCTACATCCTGCAGCTGCATGTACACAGTGGGGCAGAGATGCTCTTGACATCGTTGACCTAATCTGGCCACGTACAGTATGTCACAAAAGTGAGTACACCCCTCACATTTTTGTAAATATTTTATTATATCTTTTCATGTGACAACACTGAAGAAATGACACTTTGCTACAATGTAAAGTAGTGAGTGTACAGCTTGTATAACAGTGTAAATTTGCTGTCCCCTCAAAATAACTCAACACACAGCCATTAATGTCTAAACCAATGGCAACAAAAGTGAATACACCCCTAAGTGAAAATGTTTACACTGTTATACAAGCTGTACACTCATTACTTTACATTTTAGCAAAGTGTAATTTCTTTGGTGTTTTCACATGCAAAGATTTAATAAAATATTTACAAAAATGCGAGGGGTGTACTCACTTTTGTGAGATACTGTAACCATATTAGGTCAATGACATTGACCTAATATCCTCCTCCAGCAGTTGATTGGTCCGAAACTGACAGAGTCCATCTGGGTTCAACCGAACATGGTTTCAGACCTGAAGCCAAGTCAAACCCAAGCCCATCCTTATTCCCTGGTACCTGACCCTCTCACACATTTACCTCATCCTGAAGCTGCATGTACGCATCATTGACCTAATATGGCCACATAACTATATTGGCCGGAAGTGACAGATTCTGTCTGGGTTCAAAGGAACATGGGTTTGGACCTGAACCCAAGTAAAACCCAAGCTCATTCCTACTCCCTAGTACCTTACCCTCTCACACACTTGCCTTATCCTGCAGCTGCATGTACGCAATTGGTTGGGGATTCTCTTGACTTCATTGACCTAATATGGCCACATGGTCATATTAGGTCAATGTCATTGATCAGTATGGTCATGTGGCTATCTTAGTTCAATGATGTCATGAGCATCCTGCCC
This sequence comes from Pelophylax lessonae, assembly GCF_965119305.1. Taxonomy (NCBI): domain Eukaryota; kingdom Metazoa; phylum Chordata; class Amphibia; order Anura; family Ranidae; genus Pelophylax; species Pelophylax lessonae. Next base: position 33,207,361 of record NC_138771.1, on the reverse strand, counting down.
CATGGGGCACCTACAGCAGCAGGATGGAAAATGTCTTAGCCACAGCTCCCTGGCCCAGGAATGACAGCTGTCTTCCATGTTGGACAAAACCTAAGTTTGGATCGAACCCAAGCTTACCACTAGTCACCAACAGGAACCAGAACCAGTGGGAAATTGTCACATGAAAGCAGGCCATCGTCTCAATCAACTGTAATAAAGAAGCAGGGATGCTAGTAACATCATTGACCTAATATAGCCACATGGTCATATTAGGTCAATTTCATTTTTTGGTTTCAGGCTGAACTCCAAGCAGATATAAATATACTTGCTACCCCACCCCTTTAGGACCTACCAATTGTTAGCATTAAAAAAAATCAGTTATTAAAGGACCAGTTACACTTGTGTTGCTTTCTAAAAAGCTATCTGTGGTGGATACACATACATGCAATGGTAAGGAGGGTGGGCGTTATCACCCAGGTGCGACACATATGTGTCCATGGTGGCTGCGGTTTCTGTGCTGAGAGCATGTCCTGGTTGTCAAAGACATCGTTGATCTCTGATTATGAGTGAGAACTTGTGGAACAGATTCCCAATCATGTGACTGCCAATTATAGTGGCCATGTGTTTGGGAGGTGTATCCTGCCCTCCCAGCATAAAGATCCAGTTATAGGGTCACAAGGACTGGAAGGGAAAGGGTTAAGATGGGCAGTTAGGGGTAGTAAATCTCCAGCTCAATAGCCTATTTGTGCTGCCTCTGCAGACTTACAAAGAACAGCCAGTGTAGGGCACCTACTGCCAAGCAGCCTTATTCTAGCAGATGGGGATCAGGATGGGCTCCCAATCATGTGAAAGTCAATCAGGGTTATTATGTGATCAAGCAATCCATCCCACCCTCCTGCCGAAAAGACCCAGTTAAACGGCCATTGAGACTGGACAGTTGGAGGGCAATAAAGCCTCAGCTCAACCACCTACTTTTCCAGCATCCGCAGCCTTACAAAGAACAACCAGTGTAGGGCACCCATAACCAAGCAGCCCTATTCTAGCAGATAGGGATCAGGATGGGCTCCCAGTCATGTGAAAGTCAATAATGGTGATTATGTGATCGGGGGGGGTCCACCCAGTTAAAAGGCCAATGGGACTGGGAGAGAAGGGGTTTAGGGTGGGCAATCAAGGGGCAATAAAACCTTAGCTCAATAGCCTATTGTTAATGCTTTCCTGGACTAAAAAAGAACAACCAGTGTAGGGCACCCATAACCAAGCAGCCTTATTCTAGCAGATGGGGATCAGGATGGGCTCCCCATCTGTCTGAACACAAGGAAAGGAGACTGTACGGAGCGGTGTGCTGCACGGCAGGTTCTCTATGTCTTGGGTCCCCCTTATGATCATTTACCCTAATAGAACGTGCAACTAGCTAGGGGGGGGGGGAAACCTCCCCTAGCGCCTTCTGGGCTCCCCATCCCCATGTGAAAGTCAATCACAGTTATCAAGTGACCAAGGAATCCATCTTGCCCTTCTGGCATAAAGACTCAGTTGAACGGCCAATAGGACTGGGCGGGATGGAGTTAAGGTGGGCAGTTGGAAAGCAATAAAGCCTCACCTCAACCACCTACTTCTCAAGCCTCCGCAGCCTTACAAAGAACAACCAGTGTAGGGCAACCATAACCAAGCAGCCTTATTATAGCAGATGGGGATCAGGATGGGCTCCCAGTCATGTGAAAGTCAATCAGGGTTATCATGTGATCAAGTGATCCATCCCACCCTCCTGGTGTAAAGACCCAGTTAAACGGCCGATGGGACTGGGCGGGAAGGAGTTAAGGTGGGCAGTTGGAGGGCAATAAAGCCTCAGCTCAACCACCTACTTTTCCAGCCTCTGCAGCCTTACAAAGAACAACCAGTGTAGGGCACCCATAACCAAGCAGCCCTATTCTAGCAGATGGGGATCAGGACAGGCTCCAAGTCATGTGAAAGTCAATCATAGTGATTATGTGATCGGGGGGTCCACCCAGTTAAAAGGCCAATGGGACTGGGAGAGAAGGGGTTTAGGGTGGGCAATCAAGGGGCAATAAAACCTTAGCTCAATAGCCTATTGTTAATGCTTTGCTGGACTAAAAAAGAACAGTCAGTGTAGGGCACCCATAACCAAGCATCCTTATTCTATCAGATGGGAATCAGGATGGGCTCCCCATCTGTCTGAATACAAGGAAAGGAGACTGTACGGAGCGGTGTGCTGCACGGCGGGTCCTCTATATCTTAGGTCCCCCTTATGATCATTTACCCTAATAGAACGTGCAACTAGCCAGGGGGAGGGGAACCTCCCCTAGCGCCTTCTGGGCTCCCCATCCCCATGTGAAAGTCAATCACAGTTATCAAGTGACCAAGGAATCCATTCCGCCCTTCTGGCGTAAAGACCCAGTTGAACAGCCAATAGGACTGGGCAGGATGGAGTTAAGGTGGGCAGTTGGAGGGCAATAAAGCCTCAGGTCAACCACCTACTTTTCCAGCCTCTGCAGCCTTACAAAGAACAGCCAGTGTAGGGCACCTATAACCAAGCAGCCCTATTCTAGCAGATGGGGATCAGGATAGGCTCCCAATCATGTGAAAGTCAATCGGGGTTATCATGCAATCAAGCGATCCATCCCACCCTCCTGGCATGAAGACCCAGTTAAACGGCCAATGGGACTGGGTGGAAAGGAGTTAAGGTGGGCAGTTGGAGGGCAATAAAGCCTCAGCTCAACCACCTAATTTTCCAGCCTCCGCAGCCTTACAAAGAACAACCAGTGTAGGGCACCTATAACCAAGCAGCCCTATTCTAGCAGATGGGCTCGGAGCCGTGGCTCCAATATCTGCACCCCTCCTATGAATGAACTTTAGATGTTCATTATGTTTGTCACATCAAGCAGCTCATAAATTGATTTCAGCCAGAACATGGAATAAAATAGTTCAACGTACAGTTTATAAACGCTAACCACTTTTCCTATAATTTGTTTGTTTAAATTCAGGGATTAAAGTTGTAGGAACAACATTTTTCTATCCCATCTTCTGCTTTTATCCAATTATAAATAATAAAGTCAAAAAATACATTTTTGTGAAAGAGAAGACCAAAGTAGCAGCCTGAACGTCGGCTGTAACACATGACTCCTCGCCAAGAGGGGAGTTGAGTTACTTTTGTGTGGTACATTAAAATTCATCTATTACGTTCATGCTGTAATTGTACATTATGTTTGGCAAACTCAGCTATGTTGGCCAGACAAGCGTTTTTTTTTTTTTTCGGCTTGTAAGTGAAAACCCAGTAGGTGGGTAAGTGTAGTGCTGGCTAAATCCAGCGATTCAGAGAAAGTGTCAGCAGCGCGTTTGATAAATCATTCCTTCTGCCAGAGGAGGATGTAGGCTTTCCACCAAGTAAAAGTCTATTTACTAATAGTTGCATTTTTTATGAGCTATGTGCTTCTCACTGCAGGGATTTAACCCTTTTAGGAACACTTAGTTGCTATTTGTTATCGCTTCTTCAGCTCTTGATATCAATGAGACCTAGGGCTTAAAGGGTAACTCTACTTTTGTGGAAAAGAACTATAGCAAATATGAAAAAATTAAACAGCATGTGCAATTGCTATAAAAGCCCTGTTTCAATTTAACCACTTCCCGACCACCCGCTGCCTATTATACTATACTGCGGCAGGGTGGCTCTCCTGCACAAACTGATGTAGACCTATGTCAGTCAAGCGCAGGAAGCTAGGCGGTAGCGCTTCGCCGGCGGCGCACGCTCGCCCCCACTCAGCAGCGGGGAAGCCAATTCTCAGGTCAGGCGGCTCTGATAACCACCTGACACCCGCGATCGCTCCCCTTTGAGAGAGAAGAACGGTCAGCTGTTGTATATATCTATATCCACTTGCCGACCAGTCACTGGGACTGTACTGCGGCAAAGTGGCTCGATTCCGTCCAGTGACGTAGACCTACTTCGCTGGACTCCTCCCCCTGTAGGCAGCGCTTGCGCGCCGCCGGAGGGGCGCTCCCACTGTTTTCAGTCACAGCGGGAGTCGGGCCAGGGGAGGAGCGGCGGCGATCGCCGCTGCTCTTCCCCGATCGTCGGGGAATCGAGTCTGGAGATCCGCCCGCTTGTGTAAACAGAGCGGGCGGATCTCCTAAGTGACAAACAGTGACAGATTGCAGGGTTTAGCATAGCTGAACATGCGATCTGTCCCTGTGTCACTCAGTCACCTCCCCCCACACACGTTAGTAAGCACCAGGCATACATTAATCCCTCCCTCTCCAATAAAATGAACCCCTTCCCTGCCAGTGTCATTTTTACAGTAACAGTGCATATTTATATCACTGATTACTGTAGTAATGTCACTGGTAGCCCCAAAAGTGTCAAAAATGTCAATCAAGGGTCCGATCTGTCCGCCGCAATGTCGCAGTCCCGCAAAAAAAATCGCAGATCGCCGGGGGGCAGGGGCCAAAACCATAGCTCTGTGTGTGAATGGATACGCAGGGCCTAGGTTTGGGAATGAGCTTGCTTGTGTGCCCCCAATGCAAGATGCTTGCTCTGGGGGCATTCGGCATGAGGGAGGGGCCAAGAGCGCTGCTATGGGACCCGAGAAGAAGAGGATAGGGGCTGTTCTGCGCAAAACCACTGAGCAGGCAAGTATGACGTGTTTGTATGTAAACCCCCCGCTTCCAAAGCTTTAAAGGAAAAATACAGCCAAAGCTCGTTTGGCTGTACTTCTTCCGTGAAACACAGGAGTGCAGATCATTCTGCACTCCTATGACCCATTTTCAGCAGACACCAGGCTGAAGGTTGTCAGCTGACGTTGCACAGTTGGTCCAGACTGGGGCTAGATCGCGACAATATGGTTGGGATTCGCCCACATGCATGGACCGGCCCCTGGCTCAGCATCTCAGCAGGCCGCTGGTTTGCGGCGGACAGATCGGACCCCTGACTTACATTTTTGATACTTTTGGGGGGACCAGTGACATTACTACAGTAATCAGTGCTAAAAATATGCACTGTTACTGTAATATGACACTGGCAGGGAAGGGGTTAACAATGTGGGTGATCAATGGGTTAAATGTGAGCCTAGGGGAGTGATTCTAACTGTGTGAGGGGCGCGGCTTGTAAAATGACCATAGAGACCTGTGATCCTATATAGAAGGATCACATGAGTTCTGTGATCATTTCACATGTGATCCTATATCCACTTTACCACCGGAGGATTTTGCTGTCTTTTGCGATTCGGCACTGTGCGAATTTAACTGACAATTGCGCGGTCGTGTGATGCCGTACCCAAACGAAATTTACGTCCTTTTTTTCCCACAAACAGAGCTTTCTTTTGGTGGTATTTGATCACCTGTGCGATTTTTACTTTTTGCGCTATAAACAAAAAAACCGCGACAATTTTGAAAAACTAACAATATTTTTCACATTTTTTTATATGAAATTCCCCCCAAAAAAAATGTAAAAATCAAAATTTTTTATCATTTTAGGCCAATTTGTTTTCTGCTACATATTTTTGGTAAAAAAAGCGTATTTTGATTGGTTTGCGCAAAAGTTATTGCGTTTACTAACTAAGGGAAAGATTTCTGTCGTTTTTGGTGTTTTTTTTTTTAACGAGTAATGGCGGCGATCTGCGATTTCTTTTGCAGGACTGCGACATTGTGGCGGACAGATCGGACCCTTGACTGACATTTTTGACACTTTTGGGGTTACCAGTGACATTACTACAGTAATCAGTGCTATAAATATGCACTGTTACTGTAAAAATGACACTGGCAGGGAAGGGGTTAATTTTATTGGAGAGGGAGGGGTTAATGTATGCCTGGTGCTTACTGACGTGTGTGGGGGGAGGTGACTGAGTGACACAGGGACAGATCGCAGGTTCAGCTATGCTGAACCCTGCAATCTGTCACTGTCTGTCACTTCGGAGATCCGCCCACTCTGTTTACACAAGCGGGCGGATCTCCAGACTCGATTCCCCGACGATCGGGGAAGAGCAGCAGCGATCGCCGCCGCTCCTCCCCTGGCCCAACTCCCGCTGTGACTGAAAACAGCGGGAGCGAGCCTCCGGCGCCGCGCGCGCGACGCTGAAAAGGGGGAGTGTCTGCCGACGTAGGTCTACGTCGTCAGACCTACAAGAGCCACTTTGCCGCAGTAGAGCTCTAGTGAGCAGCGGCAAAGTGGTTAAGAGAACACATATTTACTTTATTTACTCAGCAAAAAAAAAAAAAAAGTATCTCCTTTGCAGCATAAAAATTCATGCTGTAATCTTTATCAAACCAGCTGCTTTGTTTTTCGATGTGTATTGTCCATGATGTGAAGATGAAAATAAATAACATGAAATAATTAGGGTTTTCTCATCTGGAAACCAAGAAAGTAATAAGCTGAGTTGTTAGCATTGTGCTCCTGCAGTGTCCTCATCCTAAATTCAGTCCTCATCAGGAATGCTATCTGCATGGGGTTAGTAAGCTTTCCTCCCACAGCCCAAAATCTACTAATAGGGATTGGCTTCATCGGGAGCCTTTTTCTAATTCTGGTAGAAAAACAAATTGAAAGCTACTTCGGTGGTAGGGACAGACAGGGATATTTTAGAGCCTTATGTCAAATTCCATTAAATATGTCCATAATTAACATATGTGAATTTCTGAGGCTGTCCTCTAACAGTCTGATATACAAATACATCAATGCATTTAGTAATGATGAGTTACCTAACTATCGTAGTTCCCATGTAAAGCATTTTTGTTTTCTTTTTATTAAAAATGAAAAAAATTGAATTTATGATTTTCCTCAACATTCTACAAACAATACCCCATAACGACAATGTGAAAGACGTTTGTTGGAAATCTTCGCAAAATTTAATAAAAATGAAAAACAAAAGAAATCCCATGTACATAAGTATCACAGCCTTTGCTGAATACTTTATTGAAGAACCTTTGGCACCAATTACAGCCTCCAGTCTTTTGGAGTATGATGCTACAAGCTTGGCACACCTATATTTGGGCAGGTTTTCTCATTCTTCATTGCAGGACCTCTCAAGCTCCATCAGGTTGGATGGGGAGCGTCGGTGCACAGCCATTTTCAGGTCTCTCCAGGAGATGTTCAATCGGGTTCAAGTCTGGGCTCTGGCTGGGCCACTCAAGGACATTCACAGCAGGGGCGTAACTACAGGGGTTGCAGGGGTTGCAATTGCTCCAGGGGGCCAGTGCGGCACCCCTGTATACCTGGATAGGAGGAGCAGTGGGGGCAGCATGTAGAGAAATCACTGTCCTTCTTTGTCTTCCTTTAGCTACAGGAGGAAAATAGAGGAGATTGGTTCCTCTGTATGCTTCCCCCGCCGCTCCTCCTATCCAGTTCACTTGTGTTCTGCTGTCTCTGGGCCCCTGTGTGCTCCCCTGGTCACACTCCCCCCCCCCCCCCTCCACTGTGCTCCCTTCCCTCACCTGCCGGCTGCTGCAGGGGATGAGTCACAATAGAGAGCCAGGAAGGGGTCGGTAAATATGTAGTTTACCAGCTCCTTCCTTTTCTGAATGGACAGGGTCATAGTCAGTGACATTGTAAAAAAATAAAATAAAATGATAAAAAAAAAATACAATTAAAATACCATAAATTAAAAACCACTGACACCAGTGGGTGAACTTCCAGGATCGCAAAGGTCACACTTGTGAGAGGACAGGGCATTCCACCACCGTGTGGAGTCCCCAAGATGGCACGAAGGGGGCCCACTGCAGAACTTGTGAAAGGGTCCTGCTGCGGGACCGCAATAAAGAGCCCCGCAACGAGAGTAAAGGGCCCCAGGATCAGTGGGAAGAGCCCCAGGCTTGAAGGGAAGGGCCCCGGCTGGGGGTCCGGGGGGCCCTTCATGGTTTCTTGCACCAGGGCCCTGAAGGTTCTAGTTACGCCTCTGATTCACAGAGTTGTCCCATACTCACTCTTTTGTTATCTTGGCTGTGTGCTTAAGGTTGTTGTCCTGTTGCAAGATAAACCTTTGCCCCTGTATGAGGTCCAGAGTGCTCTGGAGCAGGTTTTCATCAAGGATGTCTCTATACATTGATGCATTCATCTTTCCCTCGATCCTGACTAGTCTCCCAGTTCCTGCCACTGAAAAACATCCCCACACCATGATGCTGCCACCACCATGCTTCATTGTAGGGATGGTATTGGCCAGGTGATGAGCTGCCCCTGGTTTCCTCCAGACAGGACACTTGCCATTCAGGCCAAAGAGTTCAACCTTTTGTATTTTTGTATCTCATGGTCTGAGAGTCCTTCAGGTGCCTTTTGGCAAACTCCAGGCAGGCTGTCATGTGTTTTTTACTTCGGAGTGGCTTCTGTCTGGCCACTCTACCATACAGGCCTGATTGGTGGAGTGCTGCAGAGATGGTTGTTCTTCTGGAATGTTCTCGTCTTTGTACAGAGAAATGCTGGAGCTCTGCCAGATTGATCATCGGGTTCTTGGTCCCCTCATTGACTAAGGCCCTTCATCCTTAATCGCTCAGTTTGGCAGGGCGGCCCGCTCTAGGAAGAGTCCTGGTGGTTCCAAACTTCTTTCATTTATGGATGATGTTGGCCACTGTGCTCATTGGGACCTTCAATGCTGCAGAATTTTTTTCTGTACCCTTCCCCAGATGTGCCTTAATACAATCCAGTCTTGGAGGTCTACAGACAATTCCTTGGGCTTCATAGTTACATAGTTACATAGTTTGTGAAATTGAAAAAAGACATCAGTCCATCCAGTTAAACCTATGATGTGTGTGTGGGATTTGCTGTTAACCGTACATTGTATACCCCTGTATGTTGTGGTCTTTAAGGTGCCCATCTAATAGTTTTTTGAAGCTATCAAAGCTTTCATGGCTTGGTTTGTGCTCTGACATGCACTGTTAACTGTGGGACCTTATATAGACAGGCATGTGCCTTTCCAAATCATGTCCAATCAACTGAATTTACCACAAATTGACTCCAATCAAGTTATCAAAACATCTCAATGATGATCAATTGAAATAGGATGCACCTGAGCTCAATTTTGAGTGTCATGGCAAAGGCTGTGAATACTTATGTACATGGGATTTTTTCATTTTTTATTTTTATTAAATTTGCAAAGATATCAAACAAACTTCTTTCACATTGTCATTATGGGGTATTGTTTGTAGAATTTTGAGGAAAATAATTAATTCAATCCATTTTGGAATAAGGCTGTAACATAACAAAATGTGGAAAAAGTGGAGTGCTGTGAATACTGTCCGGATGCACTGTATGCTAAAATCTCAATTTTTTCTTGGTTATACAATTTCTTAACCACTTCAGCTCCATAAGATTTACCCCCCTTACTGACCAGGCCATTTTCTGCTAAACGGCACTGCGTTACTTTAAAGTGGAAGTAAACTCGTTTTTTAACCACTTAAGGACCGCCCTACGTACATTTATTGCGGCAGGGTGGCCCTTAAGTGCAAAATCATGTACCAGTATGTGATTTTGATGAAGGGCTCTAGGAGGCACGCCTGCGGCTATTAGACACTGTGGGAGCCAATCAGCGTGTCCGCCGGCCGCAATGGCCGCCGCCCACCCACGATCGTTCAGCAAAAGGACAGAACATGCTGCCCGTATTCACTCACTATGAGATTCATTTTCTGTAATCTGCAAAAAACCTGGTTGATCCTGCTGCTCTCTATCCCCGCCTTCTGTTCACATCCCCTATTCAGCTAGGAATTTTTCAGCTGTGGTGGCAATTCTGCACATGCTCAGTTTTCAGTGAGTTTCTATGCTGAGAATGTCCTCCCTGTTACATCTGAGCAGTCAATGTGACTACAGAGGCACACATGTGGGCGTATACACAGTGGTAAATAACAGCCCACTCCCTCCCTCATCCATGCCCATTACATGTAGATTAATGGAGGCTTTACCTCCCTCTTGTTCTAAGGCACTAGTTGGAGGGACGTGACACAGCCTGTGACTGGCAGAAATCTTCCCACACCATGTTATTATTGCCACAAAATAATAAAGTTGTGATTTCATATATAAATTTGTATGACAATTTAAAACAGTTTTTTGGTACGATTTATTTTTTCCACTTTGTACTTTGTACATGTGACCCGCAGCAGAGAACTAGAAGCTCCTCCTGCTTATGTTTCAATGTAAATTAAACAGCGTGTGTTTAGTATCACTTTAATATCCCTGTCAGGTTTTCGTTATGGTCTGTGTTGCCACTTGGGAGATGCACAATCTCAATTTGCCCTGGTGACCACTGTCTAAAATTTGGAGTTGTCACTGGACCAGAAATTTAGTAGAAACATTCCAAATGGTACCTTTGTTCTGATACTGTTAACCTGCATGCCCCGTGGACAGATACTTTTCTTATATTAGGTAGGTAAACTTAACACCAAACAAACCATTAAACATGAAAAATGGTTACTGCAAGGATGATATTTTGGACTCACAGTACCATGTTTCCGCATTATGTCCTGTTGGAGAATTCCCAAAACTTGCAGATCGCACAATATCTGTTGCTGGAATCTTTTCAAGATATCTAAAGAAAATATAAAATAAAATAAATTAAAACAGATTTGCTATGTAGAGTTAGATGTTCTCAAACACACCCACTGCTAAATTACCTTTCTTCTCCTGAGGACAATGGGCATGCAGGCATGTACCATAACCCAGTGTTTCTCAAGCTTTTTTCAGTCCAGACATCCTTTAAATCAGACATCCAAAAGTATGCAAAAATCCAAAGCAACCCAGTCTAAAATGTAAAAAAACATAGATGTTACTTATCAGTGGGAAACCAGAGCCAACGCCTTGATAAAATGACCTTCACATCATAAGCCTACTTCAAATCAGAGGTCCCCATCATGTCCTCCGTTCTCATCCCGCCTTTAAATCAGAGGCCCCCCATCCCGAGGGTGTCCTCCATCACAGAGTCAGAGGCCCCCTTCAAATCAAAGTTCCCCATCATGTCCTCCCTTCACATCCCTCCTATACAGTATATTAGAGCCCCCCCCCCCCCCCCATCTCCACGGTGTCCCCATCACAGAGTTAGAGGCCCCCTTCAAATCCGAAGTCCCCATCATGTCCACCGTTCTCATCCCTCCTTTTAATCAGAGGCCCCTCCCCCATGCCCAGGGTGTCCCCCATCACAAAGTCAGAGGCCATCCTTCAAATCAGAGGTCCCCATCATGTCCTTCGTTCTCATCCCTCCTATATATCAGAGGCCCCCATCCCCACGGTGTCCCCCATCACAGAGTCAGAGGCCCCCCTTCAAATCAGAGGTTCCCATCATGTCCTCCTTTTACACCCCTCCTATACAGTACATTAGATTCCCCCCATCCCCATGGTGTTCCTCGATCACAGTGTCAGAGGCCTCCTTTCAAATCAAAGGTCCCCATCATGTCCTCCCTTCACATCCCTCCTATACAGTACATTACAGCCCCCCCCCCCCATCTCCACGGTGTCCCCCATCACAGAGTTAGAGGCCCCCTTTAAATCAGAAGTCCCCATCATGTCCACCGTTCTCATTCCTTCTTTTAATCAGAGGCCCCCCCATGCCCAGGGTGTCCCCCATCACAAAGTCAGAGGCCACCCTTCAAATCAGAGGTCCCCATCATGTCCTCTGTTCTCATCCATCCTATAAACCAGAGGCCCCCCATCCCCAGGATGTCCTCTCTCACAGAGTCAGAGGCCCCCTTCAAATCAGAGGTTCCCATCATGTCCTACGTTCTCATCCCTCCTATAAATGAGAGGTCCCCCATGCCGAGGGTGTCCTCCATCACAGAGTCAGAGGCCCCCCTTCAAATCAGAGGTCCCCATCATGTCCTCCATTCTCATCCCTCCTATAAATCAGAGGCCCCCCATCCCCAGGGTGTCCTCCATTACAAAGTCAGAGGCCCCCCTTCAAATCAGAGGTCCCCCATCATGTCCTCCTTTCTCATCCCTCCTATATATCAGAGGCCCCCCATCCCCACGGTGTCCCCCCATCACAGAGTCAGAGGCCCCCCTTTAAATCAGAGGTTCCCATCATGTCCTCCTTTTACACCCCTCCTTTACAGTACATTAGATTCCCCCCATCCCCATGGTGTTCCTCGATCACAGTGTCAGAGGCCTCCTTTCAAATCAAAGGTCCCCATCATGTCCTCCCTTCACATCCCTCCTATACAGTACATTACAGCCCCCCCCCCATCTCCACGGTGTCCCCCATCACAGAGTTAGAGGCCCCCTTTAAATCAGAAGTCCCCATCATGTCCACCGTTCTCATCCCTCCTTATTGACTAACCTGCATGTGTTCATTCTTGAGATGAAGGTCAGTTTATCTTCTACATGTCTGAAGGTTTTCATGCAACTAACAGGTATCATCATAAAATGTTAAAAAAAATCGTTAGACGTCCGGTTGAAGCCATACTAAACCCCTAAAGTGAGACAAACAAAAACAAATATTTGGCTTTGGACATATCAATTAAGGTAAATATTATTAATAATATTTTATTTTATTATTATATTGCTATTTTTGATTATGATTATTATGAATATTTGGGCACATCAATTTAGTTAAATATTATTCAAATGGAATTTAAAAAAAAAAAAATCAGTATGTAATTAAAATACATATAGAACCTTTAATTACATATAAGTAGCCAAAAAGTGCATACTACTGACCCGTTAACACCTTTTGGTCTGTACTGGCCTCAGGATTTACATTTCATCATCCTTGGGTCAGCATCTTAGTCCAGAAACTAGATACTGACCTCCAATAATGCCTACACATATATGACTCAACCCAAAGAAATGCAGAAAGGAGAGAGAGACCAAAAACTGGTAAAAAATATGTCTTAAAAAGCAACCACCACTTTTTGGGCAACTATTACCCCCAAAATGCATTGGGGCTTTTTTATGAATTAAATTAACAATTAAAAAAGATTTTGGACTCTTCAATGTTTGGTCTGGCATTGGTTTCCGGATTTCTATGGTTTAAGCTACTGTTGGGTGCCCATCAAGGGAAGCCTTGCTGTATGGGATCTGCCACATCAGTGCTGCAGGAGAGCAGTCATCCTGGCTGGTGAACATAATATACCTTTTTATCTATTTACTAATGCTAGCAGTATAAGTTTTAAAAATAGTTCATGTTGATTGAGAGAGTTTGGTTCCACTTTAAGTATTCTTTCACTTTTGCAATCAAATTTGGGAAAATACAATTATAGTCAGGTCCATAAATATTGGGACATCGACACAATCCTAATCTTTTTGGCTCTATACACCACCACAATGGATTTGAAATGAAACAAACAAGATGTACTTTAACTGCAGACTTTCAGCTTTAATTTGAGGGTATTTACAGCCAAATCAGGTGAACGGTGTGGGAATTACAACAGTTTGTATATGTGCCTTCCACTTTTTAGGGACCAAAAGTAATGGGACAGATTAACAATCATAAATCAAACTTTCACTTTTTAATACTTGGTTGCAAATCCTTTGCAGTCAATTACAGCCTGAAGTCTGGAACGCATAGACATCACCAGACGCTGGGTTTCATCCCTGGTGATGCTCTGCCAGGCCTCTACTGCAACTGTCTTCAGTTCCTGCTTGTTCTTGGGGCATTTTCCCTTCAGTTTTGTCTTCAGCAAGTGAAATGCATGCTCAACCGGATTCAGGTCAGGTGATTGACTTGGCCATTGCATAAAATTCCACTTCTTTCCCTTAAAAAACTCTTTGGTTGCTTTCGCAGTATGCTTCGGGTCATTGTCCATCTGTACTGTGAAGCGCCGTCCAATGAGTTCTGAAGCATTTGGCTGAATATGAGCAGATAATATTGCCCGAAACACTTCAGAATTTATACTGCTGCTTTTGTCAGCAGTCACATCATCAATAAAGTATAACAAGGACATAGGCATTAGAGCCGACAGTACGGAGGGAGGGGTGGTTATAAAAAATCCAATATGCTAGGTATGGGCTAGGATGTCCGTGTGCTTAGGGCTGCCATCCAGGGGAAAGACTGAAACTAGGTATCTGGAGCTGTGGTAAAAATTATAGGAGAGAGAGGCGCCTCTAGGTGCAGGTATCCAATTTAATGAAATAAAACGACAATAAAAACTTACATCAAGGTAAGGGTGGACAAGCACATCTTAGGTGGTGGTGAGGAGTCAAATCCCAGAGAGTCCTTAGTCCTGCAGAGTGGTGTCTAGTGGACCACTAGAAGCTAAGAGACGCCCCAGACACCGCTCTGCAGGACTAATGACTTTCTGGGCTTGGACTCCTCACCACCGCCTAAGATGTGCTTGTCCACCCTTACCTTGATGTAAGTTTTTATTGTGTTTTTTTTTTTTTTATTAAATTGGATACCTGCACTTAGAGGCGGCTCTCTCTCCTTCAATTTTTACATCATCAATAAATACAAGAGAACCAGTTCCATTGGCAGCCATACATGCCCACGCCATGACACTACCACCACCATGCTTCACTGATGAGGTGGTATGCTTTGGATCATGAGCAGTTCCTTTCCTTCTCCATACTCTTCTCTTCCCATCACTCTGGTACAAGTTGATCTTGGTCTCATCTGTCCATAGGATGTTGTTCCAGAACTGTGAAGGCTTTTTTAGATGTTGTTTGGCAAACTCTAGTCTGGCCTTCATGTTTTTGAGGCTCACTAATGGTTTACATCTTGTGGTGAACCCTCTGTATTCACTCTGTGAAGTTGTCTCTTGATTGTTGACTTTGACACACATACACCTATCTCCTGGAGAGTGTTCTTGATCTGGGCAACTGTTGTGAAGGGTGTTTTCTTCACCAGGGAAAGAATTCTTCAGTCATCCACCACAGTTGTTTTCTGTGGTCTTCCGGGTCTTTTGGTGTTGCTGAGCTCACCGGTGCGTTCTTTCTTTTTAACCACTTGCCGACCGCCGCACGACTATCTACGTGGGCGGTCAGCCCCTCACAGGCAAAGTGACGTAGGTCTACGTCGCTCGCCTGTGAGGGTTTAGGGAGCGAGCGCGCGCCGCCGGAGGCGCGCTCCCGCTCCCGCGTGGTCACGGACCCCCCCGCGCGCGTGACCGGCGGACCCGATCGCCGCCGGCCACTCTGCGATCGGCGGGGGAGAGGGAGATAGTCAGGCAGCTTGTGTAAACAAGCTGCCTGTCATTCTCCTCTCTGTATGAGAGCTGATCACATGGATCTACTATGTAGATCCATTGATCACTCCTCATACAGTTGAAGCCACAGCCAATCACAGTTAGAATCACGCCCCTAGGGACACACACAGCCCCTCCCTCTCAAATAAAGTTAACCCCTTCACTACCAGTGCATTTTTACAGTAACAGTGCATATGTATAGCACTGATTACTGTAGAAATGTCACTGGTAACCCCAAAAGTGTCAAAAATGTCAGTCAAGGGTCCGATCTGTCCGCCGCAATGTCGCAGTACCGCAAAAAAAATCGCAGATCGCCGCCATTACGCGTTAAAAAAAAAAACAACAAAAATGACAAAAATCTTTCCCTTTGTTAGTAAACGCAATAACTTTTGCGCAAACCAATCAAAATACGCTTTTTGCGATTTTTTTTACCAAACATAGGTAGCATAAAACAAATTGGCCGAAAATATTAAAAAATTTTGATTTTTACATTTTTTTTTGGGGGAATTTCATATAAAAAAAAGGGAAAAATATTGCTATTTTTGCAAAATTTACGCTCTTTTTTTGTTTATAGCGCGTGATCAAAAAATCGCACAGGTGATCAAATACCACCAAAAGAAAGCTCTGTTTGTGGGAAAAAAAGGACGCCAAATTCGTTTCGGTACAGCGTCGCACGACCGCGCAATTGTCCGTTAAAGTCACGCAGTGCCGAATCGCAAAATGCCCTCTGGTCGTTTAGCAGCCAAATCCTCCGGGGCTTAAGTGGTTAAGGATGTTCCAAACAGTTGATTTGGCCACACCTAATGTTTTTGCTATCTCTCTGATGGGCTTGTTTTGTTTTTGCAGCCTAATGATGGCTTGCTTCACTGATAGTGACAGCTCTTTGGATCTCATATTGAGAGTTGACAGCAACAGATTCCATATGCAAATAGCACACTTGAAATGAACTCTGGACCTTTTATCTGCTCCTTGTAAATGGGATAATGAATATATTGAATATTGGGAATAACACACACCTGGCCATGGAACAGCGGAGAAGCCAATTGTCCCATTACTTTTGGTCCCTTAAAAAGTGGGAGGCACATATACAAACTGTTGCAATTCCTACACCTTTTACCTGATTTGGATGTAAATACCCTCAAATTAAGGCTGAAAGTCTGCGGCTAAAGCACGTCTTGTTTTTTTTTTTTTTTTTTATTTCAAATCCATTGTGGTGGTGTATAGAGCCAAAAAGATTAGAATTGTGTCGATGTCCCAATATTTATGGACCTGACTGTACAGTATATGTTATGTGTTACCATTCACATATCATACCTAAAAATATTTATTTTATCATTTTGGTTTAAAAATAAACATTTTTTTAAATATAATTTTTACCTTTCAGTTGTTTCTTGAAGCAGGCCTTTGGGGAGACTGCAAGCTACTCTGAACAGTTTAAATGTGAATGTGAAGGGACAAAGTGGGGACAGACTGAGTTTCTTATCATTACCATACAATGCAAAACCCAAGCCCTGAAATCTTGAACCCTTTGTTAGGGCAGACAGTGTGCACATCAGGTTTGCAAATGTTAATGAGATCTGCTGGCACAGTGTGTATCAGAAAGTATGGCATTGCTCAAGTAAGAGAGCTGGGAGTGTAGCAATAGCTGTACTCCCAGTGCTCAGTAAAACTGAGTTGTAAATTAAAGAGATAAATCCACAAGGTGGCATACACCCACAGTAGTACTTTTTAGAAAGGGAATTCCCCATTTTTGGTGGCCCTGCCGATAGGGGCTCTGCCAGGGGCAGACTGGCAACTTTCAGCCCAGAGGGGCAAGTAGAAACCAGAGGCCCATGGTGCATTGACTCAGCCCCACTCTCTCTCTTCCTATCCTCCTCCTGACCCCCATTCCAAGCTCAAGACCTGCTCCAGGTACTCTCTACTCACCAGCTGAATCCGGGTTCCCAACCTGCCCAGCAGGGGATGGTTGGGGGGGAGCTGGGACAGCTCGGTTGGGGCTGGCCAGGAGAGGAGAGACTTAAGTGGGGTATGGAACTTGCCTCTGCTCAGACACAGTTTACACCATCCATGCTGGGGAGGGAGGCCTGCACTCTGTCCTTGTCTTCATCCTGGACTCGGTAGGTCAGTGGCAGAGACTTTTTACCCTCTTTAGGCATGTCTGTGGCAGAAGAGGTGCAGCCTATTTACAGGACATCAGAGCGGCCCAGGGGGCAATTGCCCCCCTGCTCCCTGGCCCAGTCCTCCCCCGGGCTTTGCCTAACTGTTGGGTCTTGACAGAGCCCTTCGGCACATTGAACAATGATGTCAGTCTTCAAAGACAGCAAAGTTTTGGAACTTCCATACGTCCAGTTGAAGCCATACTGTCCACATGCACAAGGAAACCCCACAGGGAAATCTATTCCCACTTGACGGGAATGCAACTGTTTTTGAAACTGTTAAATCAAAGGGTTTACTTCCTCTTTAAGGCCCCAAATACTTTTTATGCCTTCACCTACTCTTCCGCATGCCAAACTACTTCCCAAATTAATATACTCCAAACACATACCTGCCAGCTCTATTCTAATATAATGCCATACTCTCTACAGCTCTAATTAAAGCTGACACAGCTGTCTGAACTTTGCATACACTGTGTTCTTTTTTCCTTCTTTTTTTTAATTGCCACTGCATCCATTTGCTACCTGAATAAATCACAATGCATCTGGAAGTAGGAGACTCTGGGGGGACATGCTGTATACTTTGTCCTGAGGATACAAAGTTACTGAGCCCTATACTTACTGTACAATTACAGCTCTACAGTACCGGGTCCACCGTATAGCTTGTACGTTGTTTTGTACGCTACCTTTGCCTTTTTCAAGGTAGCATGGTGCTTTCTTTATTGTATCCTGAGAACCATATAGTTCTGGGTCTGGCTCACCTATTTCGTGGTCATTTCCTTTATTTTTATATTAGGTGGGTTAACCTAAAAATGACAAAAAAGAAAAACAGCAATTAAGTGAAATTGCGGTTGCCAAAAATGAGCATTTTACAAGCATTTGCTGACTAGAGCAGGGGTCTCCAAACTTTTTAAACAAAGAGCCAGTTTATTCTCCTTAAGACTTTAGGAGGGCCGGACTGTGACCAGTGGGAATAGAATATTTTCTAGACATTAGTGGGAGTAAACAATGCCCCATCTTTAGTATTAGGGGGGAATAGTGCCCCATTGTTGGTGCCAGTGGCCAGAATTATACCCCATTTTTGGTGTCAAAGGGCAGAATAGTGTCTCATATCAGTGGGATGAATAGTGCCCCAAGGGCTAGATAAAGGCAAGCAAAGGGGGAAGCAATATGGCCCTCGGGCCACAGTTTGGAGACCCCTGGACTAGAGGAAAGCTAGCGCTAGTGCTAGAGACGGGTCATTTTAAAGCTGAACTCCAGGAATTGTTTGGCTAACCAAGAACAAATGCACGCCGCTCCAGGTAATCACTCTTAAACCATGTAGCTCACTGCTCTACTACTCCTTGAACTTGGTGCCTGGCTTGTCCACCACATGTCAGAAGAAGGAAAAAGTACGGGTGGCTGCACTCTTCACCAGCTTTATTAGCAAATGACAGGTAAAAACATTACACCACAGTGGGGGACAGCAAGATGTTAACTCATTTCACGCTACACAAGCGCTTAGTCTTAATGACTCAGCGCTTGTGTAGCGCGAAACGCGTCAACATCTTGCTGTGGCGTGAGTTTTTACCTGTCATTTGCTAAGAAAGCCAGTGAAGAGTGAGGCCTTTTGGAATTTTTTTTTTCCTACAGAATTTCTTTGTATTACATACTTACATTAGTCCAGCTTGGCACAATGTAAGTATGCATTACACATACCTGAAGTTAGGGGCACACATCCAATGTCCAGTGCATTCTGCCTTCTACAGAGTTGCCTTTCCTTTTTTCTGCTTATTTTCATGTGGTAAACCCGTGAATAAAACCCTTCCTGTCCTGGAGTGGCTACTCTCTCCACTATATCTATGGAGGGAGCTATGGTTGCCACCAAGGCTGGACTTCAAAAATGTCTTCCTCTGCTTTTCTCTTTTACATGGAGGGTGAGGGAATTAGTTGTTTACAGAAGGAAGATAACATTGTTTGCACTTTCAGTTCAGCTCACAGAAAGTGACAAGGACACTGCTTTTTTGGCAATATCGTCAGTCAATCTGTCCTTGCTGAAAATGTTCATAGCCTGAACAATTAAAACAAATTCAGCCGCCAGGAATTGTTAGCTGGAATTTATTGGATTTTTGCTCTTAGGTTCAGACATACTTTAATTGTACAATTTAAGCAGTACCCTAAAAATTACCTTTTGTCTTGAGTTCCTCTTGAAAAATAGTGCTTGGATTGTGTCTACAGCCTTGTATCTATATGTAAAGTATGAGATTATCAGTGGTTCTCAAACACTCTGTGGTCCTCTGCTAGGCCATGTTCTGCCTCCTTCCAGGTCTCCAGCCAGCTGCAAATTCCCTAATTTTCCACAGTGACCCCCCCCCCAAATCTCTCATACTGGCCCTTAGTACCCTTCAACCTCCCAAAGTTCTCCCAGACCCCCTGAGATCTCTCAGCTCCCACAGTACCCCCAACCTTCCACAGTGCCACCCAGCACCCTGCCATCCCCCCTAGCTTACTGCAGAACCTCAAGCCCTACCATAGTGTCCCCAACCTTCAACAGTGTCGCCCAGCCCTTTTTTTGTTTAATATTGGGTCATTAAAGGTTTTGGAAAAACGTAAATAAGCTTGAAAAGCACTGTCCTAAAGCACTAATGCCTCTTACTACCAGTCACACATGATTTGGGCTGACGCTTGGAGATAACACAACAATGCTGCTTACTGTTCTCCTTGCTGGAGAGAAAGCTACAGTGCAAGGATCTCCTAACTTCTTCTTCATTCATTCTACAGATTAGGGATGTATGAACCTTTCCTGCCACTACTTGATTATTCCTCCATCATTCATCAGACTGCCAGTCTTCAAGGGAGCACATTTGATAAGAGATACGTCTGAGTTAAGGTTTTAATAAGGAACTGTCACATGATAGGAGGCCACTAGCTTCATCAACTGGGTCCATGGAATTCTCCACCGTTCAGCCACACATAACAAAGAGGCAGGGATGCTGGTAGCATCATGGACCTAAAATGGTCATTGTGGGTCAATGACATTGTCTAGTTATTGCCATGTGGCCTTATAAGGTCATTATTTCACCAGCATCCCTGCCCCTTAGTTACATGTTGCTGTGGGGTGGGGAATTTCATGGCTGCAGGTGATTGGGCCAACCGCCTGCTATCATGTCATAGTTTCCTGTAGGTTTGGTCCAAATCTTAGCTAATCCCTACACACAGGGACACAATGTAAAATAAGGTACAGTATGTTAGGTCAGTTTTAAGGAAAAGATCCGGAAGTGGATAAAGAAGATCCTTGGCAGGTTCATTAAGTGGGGTTATCCTTCAGCATATGGTGATCCATACTTTCATGACTGCATTTCATTTCTGGATTTGCAGTAGCTTTCGGTATAGCAGGCACTGTAGGCACCGTACATTGTATATTTTAACATCAGTCTGTGTAAAGCCTACATTATTAATGAGGAGCAGTAAAGGACAATCAATATACAATAAAACTAGGGAGAAGCAGAGTCTTCAGAGGTAATGAGAAAATATAACTTTCCAAGTATTATACAGGATTACAAACTACATATTGAAGCAAGGTTTTAAAGGCCTTAGGGCTCTTTCACATGGGCGTTCCTTTTTTTTTTGCCCGATCAGGTCCTTTTTTTTTTTTTTGTAACGGACACGGATGACACTTGTGTCATCCGGTCCGTATGTCCGTTTTTCATCCCATCCGTTTGCGGATGAAAAACTGACATAATGCATGTCTATGTAAATACGGATGTCTGCGGATGACACCACTGACATCCGTTTTTGCTTCAGTTCCGCTTTTTAAAAGGAAGAAAAAATAGGGTTCTCCTCCGTTCAAAAAAACTGAACTGAACTGAACTGACAAAAAACGGATGTCAGAAGATGATCATCCGATGACATCCGTATTTACATAGAGATACATTATGTCCGTTTTTCATCCGCAAACGGATGGGATGAAAAACGGACATACGGAACGCCCGTGTGAAAGAGCCCTTATGCACACTGTTAGCTGAACTCCAGGTATGATCTTTATTGCAAACTTATATTTGTCCAGCTGAGGGACCACTGGGGAAGTTGACAATCAATGTAGTTGGCACTACTACAGTGATAACCAGAATCTTCTGTGTCTTGTGCCAAATAGTGATGGACTGGGTTTGGATCCGAACTCGGTCTGAACCCAGTTTTCCTGATCCAATGGGAAGCTTTTACATGATCAAATCTCTGCTGGACCAATTGGTTGGGGGTGGGAGGATCACTGCCTGGTAGCTGCTTATAACCAGGGGCAGGGATGCTTGTAACATCATTGACTTAAAATGGCCACATGGCTATATTGGAACAATGTCCTACTATGGATTTGTGGTCAAATTAGGTCAATGATTGCATACATGTAGCTGTGGGGCAGGTAGCCTCACAGAAACATAGAAAAGTGACAGCAGAAAAAGACCAAGTAGTTCATCGAGTCTGCCCATTTTTTTTTTTCCATTGGTTTGAATGCCAACCACGGCACTACCTGCACAGAGTTTGCATGTTCACCTTGTGCATGTATGGGTTTCCGGCAGGTACTCCAGTTTCCTCAGGCTTACTTTATCTGCTTTTACTCACTTTGCTAAATTAATAGTCTATACTCCTTTCATTAACCCCATATTGTGTAAGGGCGCAAGGCTCTGAACCCCATTATACATGCTTATTGTTTTTCTGAGAAAATGTTAATCAGATGTGTTTTACAATCCAGAGGCGTAACTAGAACCTTCAGGGCCCCGGTGCAAGAAAACATGAAGGGCCCCCCGGGACCCCTGGCCGGGGGGCCTTCCCTTCAAGCCTGGGGCACTTTACTCTCGTTGCGAGACCCTTTGTTACGGTCCTGCAGTGGGACCTTTTCACAAGTTTTGCAGTGGGCCCCCTTCCTGCCATCTTGGGACCTCCCCACGGTAGTGGAATGCCAGAGCCCGGTCACAAGTGTGACCTTTGCGATCCTGGAAGTTCACCCACTGGTGTCAGTAGTTTTCTTTTTTGGTATTTTAATTGTATTATTTTTTAGCATTTTATTTTATTTTTTTACAATGTCACTGACTATGACTCTGTCCATTCAGAAAAGGAAGGAGCTGGTAAATTACATATGTACCGACCCCTTCCTGGTTCTCTCTTGTGACACAACCCCTGCAGCAGCCGGTAGGAGAGGGAAGGGAGCACAGTGGGGGGGGGGGGTCCAGGG